>NW_020837952.1:31134725-31553487 GCF_003676395.1 Aethalodelphis obliquidens
ACACGGGTTCGTGCCCCGGTCCGGGAGGATCCTACATGCCGCGGAGCGGCTGGGCCCGTGAGCCATGGCCGCTGAGCCTGTGTGTCCGGAGCCTGTGCTCCGCAACAGGAGAGGCCACAACAGTGAGCGGCAAAAACTTCCCCCAGAGAAGGAACTTCTTGCCAAAAGGCAGGTCTAGGTGGTCATTTTTGTCTTGTATGATACTCCTACTTACCCTTGACAGGGGAGGATCAGTACACGATAGAACTATCTGTTAGAGGATGAGGAGTGTACTGTATTGTCCCTTTGGGAATTTCAGAAGAAAAATGAGGTTATACTGTAAGTTGATGCTTGTGACTTCTCAAGTTGAAACTTAATATAAAATCAGACTTGAATTTGCACTCATGGCAAACCTAATTATGGGAAGTAGAAACTATGAGTAAGTAGGCTAGACCAGCCATCAGAGAAGGTATGGGAGACGTAGAGAAAGAAAAAGGAAAAAAAAAAAAATGAGAGAGAGAGAACCTAGAGCTGGCTTCATGCAAGTGGAATCTGTTTCATCACACAGGACCCCCAACACAGAAGGGCCCCACCCTTGGTTTAATGCTCTGCTGTCACTTGCTTGAAATTCTTACTTGTTTTTGAGTGAGGGATCCTGATTTTCATTTCGCATTGTACATTGCAAATTATGTAGCTGATCCTGCTTGTTCCCTTACAATTTCTTCTCTACAGAGCAGCCAGATTAATCTTTTAAGCCATAAATCAATCATGCATTCCCCTACATAAGATCCTCTATTTTTTCTCTACCAAACTTTTAGGATAAAATCTACGCTCCAGACTTTTGCCTTAGAGAACCTACATGATATGGCTGCAGCCTGACTGGCCCACCTCTCTGCTGTGCTGCTCACTCTTGCCTCGTCGGCCTTCTTTTCGCTCTTCCCACAAACCAAACTTTTTCCCTAGGTCTCCGTGCTTTCAAATCTTCAGCCTAAAAACCTTTCCTCCAGCTCTCCTCCTCCTATAAGATTTTTTAGAACAATTCAAATCTTACCTCCCGTATTACCTCCTTAGTGTGGCATCCCCTAAGCAGCACCTTTTAGTGATCATCTATTGTATTCCCATCATGTGTACATTTATTTCTTTCTTTGGTTTTGGTCTGTCTCCGAAGCCAGCACTCCCTACCCTCACCCCACCCAGTGTCATCTCCATGAGAATGGGGATGTCATTTGCTGGTTTGCAGTTGTAGCCCCTGCATCTAGACCATTGTGGGGAATATGGTACTTGCCCACAATTGTTTCTTGAACAAGCAAATGAAAGGCATTAGAAATCCTAGAAATGGGAAAAATAAATTTGATACTGTTCAGTGTCCAACATATTTGTGAATATTTGCTCCAGTAAAAGTGCCGTAACATCATTCTTTGGTCCAAATATAGAGAAAAATTAGAAAATAGAGTGTAGATACTAACTGTTCTATCTAATCTAGAGATAATGTTTATCAATAGAGAATATAGTTAAGCAATGACAAATCTGATATCAGTCATTTATCCAAGATTATTTATTTTAGTCAAAGTCATTCTTTAACTTACCATGTAGGAACATCTGAGAGCAATATAAATCAGAGACCGTGCATGAGTGTTAATGCTTTGAGTGTTTCCCATGATGAGTGATCTGTTATTACTTGTATATACACACTTTTGCAATGCCAAAATGTGATTCAAACTACAGTAATGTTCCAAGAATATGTTATTGGGCTTCCCTGGTGGTGCAGTGGTTGAGAATCCACCTGCCAATGCAGGGGACACGGGTTCGATCCCTGGTCCAGGAGGATCCCACATGCCGCAGAGCAACTAAGCCCGTGTGCCACAACTACTGAAGCCCGCGTGCCTAGAGCCCGTGCTCCACAACAAGAGAAGCCATGACAATGAGAAGCCCGTGCACCGCAACGAAGAGTAGCCCCCACTCACTGCAACTAGAGAAAGCCCGCACACAGCAACAAAGACCCAACACAGCCAAAAATAAATAAATACATTTATATAAAAAAAGAATGTTATTAATAATATACTCTTATGTCAGCACAATTTCACTGAACTGTCCACACCTCAAAAAGGGTGGATGTTATAATGTGTTCTAACACTCTGCATTCAGTGTTTTCTGTGACAACACATTAAACCAGTGTTTTACAAATGGGGGTTCACAAAACTCAAATGGACTTCCTGGATAGGCACATCTGCTATGGCTGAACAGCTGCCCACCCTTCTCTCCTGGAGCTTGTAATTAATCATCTGACCTGAGAGGGGGAGAAGAAAAGCTAATATTAAATAACAGCTGTCATATATGGAGTGCTTACTATGTATTTTATATATATTCAACATCACAGCAAACCTATAGGGTAATTTCTCTACCTTCATTATGTGGAGTGCAATATATGAGGGGTTCAACATATGCCACATTATATAAATCTTCATGACTCTATAAAAGGGTTAATATTATTCTCATTTTGTAAATAAGGAAAATGAGGTTCAAGCATGGTAAAGAACTTCCAAATACACACAACTCATTTGCAGAAAAACAAAGATCGTAATCCACATCTAACACTGAGTTCTGCTAGATCCTGCAGATCCTCAGAAGGAGTTTAAACAAAGTATTTAAAATACTCCAGTGGGGGTTAATTGGTTATGTTAGCTTTTCCAATGCTGTCTATTTTGCATGCTCCTTATGACTCTTAAAACTGAATTCCCTATTACGGACAATTGCTGATCTGGGTCAAGGAATCTTCCTTAACATTACCTCCTCTTTTTTTTTTAATTTATTTATTTAATTTATTTATGGCTGTGTTGGGTCTTCGTTGCTGCGCACGGGCTTTCTCTAGTTGCGGCGAGCGGGGGCTACTCTTCGTTGCAGTGCCCGGGCTTCTCATTGCCGTGGCTTCTCTTGTTGTGGAGCACAGTCTCTAGGTGCGTGGGCTTCAGTAGTTGTGGCGCATGGGCTTAGTTGCTGCGCGACATGTGGGATCTTCCCGGACCAGGGCTCGAACCCATGTTCCCTGCATTGGCAGACAGATTCTTAACCACTGAGCCACCAGGGAAGTCCAACATTACCTCCTCTTGTCATGACACTTGGAGAAATCAGTTCCTCCCTTTTAAGGCCAAGTCTGTCACTGTCCGTGTCTGTGTTAGCTATGATGCCTATCCTTAACTTTTCCATGAATTCATCTTTTCTTGAAATAGCTGGAAATCTAGTTTCTCTCTGTACTAGTCTCTGAGGGTTGCCACAACAAATTATTATGAACTGAATGGCTTAAATGAACAGAACTTTATTCTCTCACAGGCCCAGAGGTCCGAAATCAAGATGTTAACAGGGTTCTTCTGCGGCTCTGCAGGAGAATTTGTTCCATGCCACTTTCTGGTGGTTGCCAACAATCTTTGTTGTTCCTAGGCTTGTAGAAGCATCACTCCTATCTCTGCCTCTGTTTTCACATGGTGCTCTCTTCTGTATGTCTGTGTGTCCCTTCTATGTCTTATGAGGACACCAATCCTCGGATTTGGGGCCTACTCTAATCCAGGATGACTTCATTTTAATTTAACTAATTACGTCTTTAAAGATCTTGTTTCCAAATAAAGTCACATTCTGAGGTTCTTGACAGACATGAATTTTTGCACACCGTACAACCGACTGAACTTCCCAGTTGTCCAGCAGCTCCCATGAAGGAAATTTACCTTTCTCATTCCTTCCATTAATGAGGCAAATGAGGTGGCCATATATCTCTTTGATTCAAACTATTACTTATAGATTATCATATTTTGTTTTGTTAACTAAATGACTTTTTTGATAACTCTGTCTGGCACTTTTGACACTCTTCCTTCTCATTGTAACCATATACCAGTATCCAAGACACTTCCATCTTTGTCAATGTCTTGGGAACTTACCCATTATCTTTCTTTCATCCTCATTTTCTGTCATTAACAACAGAATGTCCAGATTAGTATTGATCAACTATGATTCCAAAGTTGTTCCATGTACCTGAATCCACAGATCTCCATTTCCATTATCCCTGTGACTTTGTTTACAGGCTCTGCTTTACACATAAATTGGAGCTTCTTCCAGGATCTTAAACTCAAAAGTCTGACTAGAATCTTCAATCCGGTCATCTTACCTCTTCACTCATATACTATGGTTTCACGTAGTATGGCCTTTAGTTTCTCATTCCCAACCCTAGTACCTCAGTCCTTTTATTTATTTATTTTTCTGACTTTTTAGCCTTGTGTTTAAGTGGATTTTCAACCCCATTTAACTCCTATGCTCTTTTATAGGTTTTCAGAATAAACTGTCTTTTTATTTTACACAGGTTCATAATTAAGACTGATCTATACAACAATACTACATGTATTAGAATATTTATGACAACAACAATAATAGTAACTAAAAAAAAACCCAGCGGTAATAGTAACAAAATAGCAATAATTTATTAATACATCTTTCAGGCATGGACTAAGATCTTTATATATCATTAAATCTGCACAAAAAGCCCCACTATAGAATGGCTAATAATTCCCCAATTATACAAATGAGAAAACAGGTACAAGGAAGTTAATTGCTAATGATTACTAATCACTTAAGAACTGAGATTTGAACTCTGGTTTGTCTGACTCCAAAGCCTAAGCTCTTAGTTATGATACATTATGACAACCTAAATTTGTACTGATTTTTAATTTATAAAGACAATGTTAAAAATAAGCTTTATGTCATTCTTTTATTAAGTCAGTCATGCCAATATGAAGGTGTGATGTTCAGATCAACTCAGAGAACCAAAGCTTATTCCTCCTTAAAGCAGTCTGCATTAAAAAGCATCCCTACATATGTTCTTATGAAATTTTTGTTTTTGCCACACATGTACAAAAAATCAAACTCATATTTCTTCAGCATTCATCAGACTATTGAGACAATAAAGCTCTGTGGTTATCTTATTCCCACATTTCTTTTTTTCTTTCTTTTTTTTTTTTAATTTAAACTTAAGCCAGGTATAGTATTACAAATTGCAGCCAACCCTCAAGTCTGACAGTTGGAAGGCCCTGCCCCTAAATCCCCTGAGGGGTTCAGGCTTATCTGCTTCTGAAGCCAGGTTCACAGGGATTTGATCACAGCATGGCAGCATGAGTGGGATGGGATCTACCTTGATTCAAGTCAGAGTTTTTTCCATCAAAACTGTGTGATTTTAAGCAAGTTACTTAATCTCTCTAAAATAATCACTTTTCTCAATTACAAAATCTAATCTAATCTCATCTACTCATATAATCTAGTCAGAATTTTTGTGCAGTTAGCAATAACAGAGATAAGGCACCTAGCACCCTCCTTTGAATACATTACAGAATATTTTTCTCCTCAAATCCCTATTTTAATAATAACAGAGGGAGGAGCCTTTTTTTCTTTAATCAATTTACCCCATTGATAATGCAAACCACTTATTAAAAGGCATTCTACCTTATTTGTCTCTTAAACCTCAAGTTGTGGCACAAAATAATTATCTATTAAGTAGAAATGAATTTGTACCAAACAGATAAAATAGGATAAAGAGCTGATGCCTACTCTTGCACTTCATAAAGCACATATTTATTGTTTCATTAATTCCAGTAATTTACTGCCCCATTAAAATCCCAACCTCCAAGCAAAACCTGGAGAAGCGACCTCACTTTATTAAAATTATTTCAGAAAATAGCCCTTGTAAATTTAGTGCTTATTAATTTAGATTTTTTTCAGCTTAGATGTTTAGAAATAAATGTGATTAAAGGAGAAAACTGAGTTTCAAATTCTGAGACATTTAGGATTTTCACCATAATCCTTGTGAACAATATTTGGCTTGAAAATATGTCCAGTTTTCTTCCCAAATCCTGTCAATCCCAAGGATGATTAGCCTTAAAATTTCATTTTTCCCTTTAGCTACCTGAAAATTTGTGTAAAAAATACCCAACTTTCTTTATAACTGGCATTTCTATGTAATCATTTTATAAAATATAAAAATTGCTTTTCTCTCAAATGAATGAAATTACTTTCCCCCAGGTTATCTCAAGTATTTTCTTTGGATTTTGTGCCTGGTAAAAATTAATTGATAAAATATTTTTCTTTCCAACAACTAGAAATTTGAAATCATTCTTTGTCAGATTTTTCTTTTATGAAATTTGATTATGAGAATGTATCCAACTTTTTAAAAGATTTTTATAAAATATTCCTTTTATGAGAAGCAATCTCTATGTATAATTTAACACCCACTTACCTCTCAAAAAAGAATCGAAAGCATTTAGGAGCATCATTAAACTGCTCATCTTCAAATATGACAAATTAGTTTAACATTACCCTTCAGGTTTTCCTTTAAATGACTTTGGAAAAGACCTTAATTGTGCATTTTCATCTGAGTGAACTGAGAAAACAGTGTAAGACTGGCAGTGGGTATAATAAAATCATTTTGTTGACAATTTGACCTCACTACTGATAAGAAAGAGGAAGTATTTTTCTTTTTTTTTCTGTCACCAGGACTACAATTTTTTTTAATTTATTCTTTTTTTTACTTCTCTAACTTTGCTGTTCAGGGAGACACTGCTTCTACAATTATATTTTTAAAAATAATTTCTGAAAAAGGTACAAGCCTTTCGTTGCTTAGCTTTCTGAAAGATAATTCAGTTGCAGACTTGGACCCTGAGAAATTGTCAGATGCTAAAAACTAAGTTTTTCAGTGAAGGGTGAGACCAGGGACCATTTAATCACTTTTATTCCTTTCCAGAATGAGGGGTCTGGTTGGTACTGGGAGCTTTTCCCTAGAGGGCACTGGGAGCTTTTCCCTAGAGAGCCCCCAATTAAGAGTAGGCACACGTTCCCAGAGTCCCTGATCTCTTGTCAAATTGTATCCTGGTTATTATCTATCTATCCCTTCTCAGAATCTCCTAAATGAGTCTGTGTGTTGAGAGTATCTTTGCAGATTAAGGAATGCTCTATACTTTTATAAATTGCAATCCTGGACCTGCTAGCTATTCTGCTTTCAGAGTAGGTAGTGGACTTATACCTTCATACTCATAACTCTTTCTTCCCTGGCCACATCCCCTGAAACTATAAAGTAGGTGAAAGAGAAGTATGGTGGTTGAAAGTGTAGGGGCAACTCAGAGTCCTTCTCAGCCTACCCAGAGGCTTGCTAGCTCCTTTGTTGCAGCCCTGGCCTCACATTCAAGGAGCCCAGGTGCTCTGAGTGGCATAGTATGGAAACCATTGTACATGTTCTTCTGCCATTTTCTATTTATTTTGTAATCCCTTCAAAATTTATTTCAGACACATACGTGGAATCCACTCTCCTTCTCCAGGAAATGTTCTTTTATGAGAGCAAAGTTTGCAGCTAACACAGAAGAGAACAAATTCTAATATGAAATAGACATAATAGAAATATACTCTTGTCCTTTTTCCTAAAATTTCTCTACCATCATTGAAACGATTCATTCATGGTTCTAATAATTTGGATTAGGTGTGTAACACTGGACTTAGGTCTTTATTCTGGCTGAATGATTTGAATAAATAAAAACTTTCAGTGGCATGTAAGCTGTCACACTTCATACACATATGATCAATGTTGTATGAATCTATAATGTAGGAAGATGCATACACAAGCAGAGGTAACTGTGAACTCTGTAGGGTAGTAGTTAAGAGGGTATGCACTGGAGATGAATTTTCTGCTTTAAATACTTGGGAAAATTGTTTAACCTCTCTGTGCTCACTCTCCTCATCTATTAAAATAAAGACAATAGGGCTTCCCTGGTGGCGCAGTGGTTGAGAGTACGCCTGCCGATGCAGGGAACACGGGTTCGTGCCCCGGTCCGGGAAGATCCCACATGCCGCGGAGCGGCTGGGCCTGTGAGCCATGGCCGCTGAGCCTGCGCGTCTGGAGCCTGGGCTCCGCAACGGGAGAGGCCGCAACAGTGAGAGGCCTGCGTACAGCAAAATAAATAAATAAATAAAAAATAAAGACAATAATATTACTCATTTAAGAGAATTATTAGGCAGACACAAGTAAAATATTGCTTGTAATTCAGTTAGTCTTCTTCTGGAATGTAGTAAAGGCTCTATAAATATTTGATAATAATATTACGAATAAGCATGGAAGATTTTGGGTGTAATGAAGGCTGAATAATGAAAGGTCTTCTTTGAAGATTGTTTCTGAAGAAGCAAATATAGTTGAGAAAGAAAATTGATACATAATTGTCAAATATGTAAGAAGCATTGGGCTTCTGTCTACTGTATGGTTGTGTTCATTTTCCATCCATGTGTAACCACTGTAATATTCAATCCTGGTTTAGTGCACAATAGAGAAGGAAAAACAATCCAATACTGTTAAACTCTGAAAATTGAGATTAAACAGAAGCATCGTTCAGTTTCCAGGACTAAGAAAAACAAATTGTATTTTACTTAGCCTTTCATATGGGGAATTGATTGCTGGAGTTGGAAGTTTCCTTTAAGTGAAAAAACACTTTGTTGAATTACTTCTCTCTTCTAAGACTTCATTAAAAGTAGTAAAAGTGTACCAAATCATTCACTGTCTAGTATTTTAGAGTTTGATATTTCATTACAGCTAGCTTGCCCTCATATTATCTCCTTATTTCTCATGTCATTACCTTTGAAGAAAGATCAACTGACAATCTAATGCCTTAAGTTTTTTGTCTAAGATATATTGAGTTCCTTGCTCAATAATCATTTCTAATATTTTATTCACTTGCTAAAAACATGATCCTTTTATTTTACTGTCCATGGAGAGGAGAGGAATGGTTTGCTGTCCTCGGTGAACGCACAAACCCCTCTACTCTACCCATTTGCACAGCCCCATACCAACCTTACTCACAGCAACCCACGTGTGTTCCATGTTGTGATCCAAGGCCTATCCTTTTATACCTATGGGGGCCTACACAGCTCCACAGCCTATTTCTACCAAAGTTACCTGCAGTACCACTGGTAGTACAAAACTTAGGAGTCTCCAAAAACCGTACAGCATATGGTAAGAGACCAAAGTCAGGACCGCTTGGGTCTATCCACCTGTCTTATAGCTAGCTGGACAGCTGCCTGGTGATGCTGCCTCCCTTGACTCCCCCAGCCCTCCTCCCTCCTGGTCAGCCCTGCTGCCACCTCTGGTGGGCACATCTTCACCAAATCCTCTGATTTCCATAAGGGATTACTATGGATATATCTGCATAGACACCTTTTTTTCAAAGAAGTAGGATATAGATTAATGGGTTGGGTGCTATATAATTCAGTGACTTGATCTAATGTTCAAAATTAAGTTCTTATTATTCTTTAACAGCTATACTCAATCCTTTTGCGTTCCAGTTTGGCCCAATACTAAGCTATGGAATATAGATTTATATTTTTAAAATATGTATTGTTTATAGCATTGGCAAGATATATAATATACCACTGATAGCACCCAGGTGATTTTCAATAAATAAATTTATATGTCTAAAAATATTAAGCAAGATCATATAGTGTTGTTCAACATATTTGATATATTCAGTAATCCACAGTTTGGAGATGTAAAACAATAAAAACTACATGTTCTCTGGGTCAGAAATTCTGTCAGGCAAAATTGAGGTGACTTGTTTCTGTTTTTCAATGTCTTGAATCTTAGCCAGGAGGATTGAATAGCTGGGGCCACTGAAGATTTCTGGACTCATTTAGAAGCATTTGAAACCACATTTCTAGTGCCTAGGATAGGGTGACTTAAAAGCAGGGTTCAGCTTGGATTGTCAACCAGAGCCCCTCCATGTGGGCTCTCCATATGGCTTGGGCTCCCGGCAGTGTGGTGGCTGGTTTCCAAGAGGGGGTGTCTCAAAAAGAAGTATCTGGAGAGTGAGTACACCAAATGATCCAGGAAGAAGCTGCATGGTCTTTTGTGACTTAGCCTTGGAAGTAGTTTATTGGGCAGTACAAGCCTGCCTGTATTCAAGGGGAAGGGATAGAGACAGAACCTCTTAAAGGTAGGAATATCAACTAATTTGCACACTTTTTTTTTTTAAAGTTCCACAATGTGAACCCTGCCTGCAAAGTATGTATATTCTTCTTAAGTGCAAAATACATTCATTGTCTCCAAAGACCCACCCAAAACTTCATTTTATTTTAGCATCAGGCTCAGGCTTGAGATCCAGAATCTTATCAATTAAACTAGATCGAGGAGTAGACAAAACACCTCAGGGTCACTTCCTTGGCATATTATTATTATTTTTTTTTTGGTCAGTCTGAAGACCTATTAGCTACCCCCAAAACACCCAATAAATGTGGTTGAATAGGCACATTATAGTTGTAATAGAGACTTCCATTCAAAAAGAAGGGAAAAGAGCAGCACTCAGCAAACATGGATCCCTAGCATTTCTGAAATGCAGTGAGGTACGTGTGTCATTTCCTTAATTATAGCCCAATGATGTTCTCTAGGACTGATTCCCTGCAGGTCTTGACTGAATCTCCTGGAATCTTCTTTCTTCTAAGTCATTTCTCCTTGCCCTTTGATTTTAGCTGTGTAGTTTTCTTAATCAGCTCCTACATATAGAAGTTGAGGAGTCCAAATGCCTCTTTTCATTTTGTACTGCTCCTAAACTTTTCAATCCAAGCTAGTATGTAATTCCTTTATAGACATTGTGAGCTTTAGTATTCATCACTTTGTAATCCACCACATCAGACAAAAGCCATTCCCACAAATCTCCTTGAGATGAGTCCTTCTCTACCTTGGGTTTCTTGTGCAGCTGTGCTACACTATACCCAGTATAATTCTTAGAAGTTTCATTGCTTAACATAGAGACTCTGTGAGGCACATCCTCAGTATTCTTAAAAGGCCTTCTGTCTGCCTGAATGAATTTATGAAGTTCTGCGTGAAACCATCCTAAAGTCTTAACAAAGGCTTCAGAGTCATATCCTTGGTTGTATCTTCACCCAGAGATTAGTGTATGAGAAATATCTTTATTTTGAACCCCAAAACTCCTGGTTCTTTTACATTTTCTTTAAATTCTGTTTGAAAAAAAATTGAATAATTCATCGTTTAGTCTACCTCTCTACATCCATACCTTGTAATACAGTGTCTGAGTCTGCTTGGGCTGCCATAACAAAATACCATAGACTGCTTAGCTTAAACAACAGAAATTTATTTTCTCACAGTTTTGGAGGCTGGAAGTCCCAGATCAAGGTCTGGCAAGGTTTACTTTCTGGTGGGTACCCTTTTCCTGGTTTGTAGATAGCAGCTTTGTTCTCATATCTCCTTTCCTCTGAGTGCATGCAGAGGAGGAAGTGGAGAGGGAGAGGGGGAAGGGGAGAGGGAGGGAGGGAAGGAGAGAGAGAGGTTGAGAGAGTGAGAGATTTTCTTGTAAGGCCACCAACCCTGTAGTATTATAGTCCCACTCTTACAGACTCATCTAATAAATTACCTCCTAAAGGCCCTATCTTCAAACATAATCACATTGGCGGTTAAGGCTTCAACCTATAAATTTTGGAAAGACACAATTCAGTCTACAGTTTATAATTCAAAGAAACCATTTGTCACTGTTGACAATCTGCCAATAATCCCTTTAGCTAGATCCATTACTTTAAGACCCATTTTCTTAGGTACATTTTCTATTTTCCATGACACTGTAAAATCATGCCAAGAAGTATGCATCATCCCCTCACTTGCTTCAGGTCTTTACTCAAATGTGTTACTTTTACTAGAACATAAGGTCCAAGAGAATGCTATATGTTTCTGTTTACTTCTGAGCCCTTAGGATAACACCTAACACATAATAGATGGTAAGTATATACTGAATGAATTAATCTCTAATTCCCACACTAAGCATTTCTTATTATTTTCCCCACTTTTAGCCATAAGCCCCACTTAACATAAACTTGAGGGTCTGAATGTGAGAGAATAGGAAATTAAGAATAGGTGATAGGGAATAAGGAACACAAATCAACCAAAAGGATTTCATTAAGTTAAAATTTCCTCTACCAAATCATATTTCTACTACTGACTTAGATCTAACTCAAACACTGAACTTTTTTCCACATAATAGTCTCAAAACTATAAGCTTGATTTATATCTTATACTAAATGATTAAATATTTGTGAAATGTGGTTGACTAAAGAGGTTTGATACAAAGTTTAAATGTTACCAAATTAAAGCATGTCCTTGTTTGAGCTTTGAGTTAAAACGATACATCATAAAAATTCATGATTAATCAAAATTGAGCCAAATTCATAAATCGAGTTAGGGAAGTCCTCACTTTGGTTTATAACAAATAAGAAAGTATATAGTTTATATTTCTTCTTTCACATCTGTAGTCTTAACATTACTGCCATGTGCAAAATATACATACACAACCTTTACAAAAGTCTACTGTTCTGTTTTCCTTGAGGGCATCCTAGTTGTGGAGTTGAAGAATGCCATTCTCTGCTAAACTTAATGCTGAAACATTTAAGATTCTGTGACTCAATTCGAGATTGAATCAATTCATGACTTACAGGTTGTGGAGAACATCACTAGAAACAAAGGACTGATGGCTTTTTACAGTGAATATTTTTTTGATATCTCCCTAGTGCATTTAATTTTATTTTTATTGGAATTCCATATAATAATGAAAGAAAGAGAAGATATGCTTATCTTGGAAGGAATACACAGTAGAGCATTCTAATTAATTGTGTTTTTAAAAAGTTCTTTGGGTTTTTTTTTGGTTTTTTGTATTTTAAAGGTAACAAATTCCATGTAATTAGAAAATAAATAATGCCATTTTGACTAATCATATAAATTGTTACAAAAATTGCTAAAATTGATTAATAGAATGATTAAATATAATAGCTTATCACTGATTCAAAATCACACTCTCTAAATTAAGCTTGATGGGATTTTATGGCTTAGCAGATAGATAATTATCCTCAAGTATCTCTATCTAATACATTATTTATTCAAAACTTGTGTCAGTGGGTAAGGACCAGAAATTACCATTTCAATAATTGCTGTCTTGGATCAGAGTAATCAGCCATATCATTGCGAAAGTTCAGCTTTTCTTTGTGAGTTACCTGAGTTGTAGGGATGTCCGGTGTCGGGGGATTAGGTGATACTTTCAAGTTCAGTTCATATTCTCTTAAGAAAGGTGAATGAAGTCACGTTGCTGGTCATACATTCCATTTACAGTTTTCACTACTAAAATGTAGAATTTTACCTTTTTAAACATTTATTTCCAGATTTTTCATAATTGAAATGATTTTTAAAATAACAAACACTTCAATAAGAAATGTAAAGATTTTCTATTTTCTATTGAAATGAAGACATGAAAATCTGTTCATAGAGTCTAAGTGCTGAGTCAGCCACTTATCCCAAAAGCTAATAGTCACTAAGCTCCAAGACAGAGAAGCAGCTATTATAATGATATGGATCTTCCCTCATTCTCTGAACCGCTCTTTCTGACTTTTGAAAGCACTACCACACATTTTATCAATTCAGTGTTATCTAGTTCATTCTTGTGAATGAATTGCATTTTGCTACTTATGGAATTTTAGCTTCTTGAAGACAAAATCCATTTCTTATTTTTCTTATACATGTTTTTGTGCACCCATAATCTCTCTCTTTCTCTGCACTTATAATCAAATGGTGAAGCATTTAAAGAAAAATTTCTTATTGTAACATGTCCATATTATTATTTACATTATTACTTATTCTGATTACCTATTAGACTTATATATTTCTTTATTTATAGTAATGATTTGTCTTCTGACAGAATGATGAATGCTCTCTGATGGAGCAATGGGCAGACAAATCACCAGAACAGATAGACAATTGCATGATTATTGGTGACGATTTCTGTTATTTACATTTAAAAGTTAGATAGTATATATTGCATGTTGTTCAGTTTCATCAAATTACACTTATTTGGTTTATTTCTGTTTTAAATGCTAAAAATAGTTGAAAGGTAAATGTTTTCATAGAATCATAATGCTAAAAATGGACCTCAACAGTTTTACATTTTCCTTTGCATTCAAATGGATTTTATCTAAGACACTCCAAATAGTTACACACTAACAGATATTATATGTAAACATATTTATATGTGTGTATATAAATATATATATATAAAGCACAGTATTTTATAATTCTTTATAACTAATCAAAATACATTAAAATTTATTCCTTTTCCAATGGAAATTCTTATACATTACTCAAAGGAGCCAAAATTAATTTAATGGCTATTATCTTGTGGACATGATGGTAGAATGACAAGGTTGCTCCAAGGTTAAAATATTGCTCCAAGGTTAAAATATCTTGTAGTAATTACAAAAAAAAACAAAAAAAAAGACAGAAATGCAAAAAACAAAAACAAAAAAAATGCAGACAACAGAATATTTACATGTGAAAATAACAATGATTTCATAATAATTTCCCTTAAAAGCTGAGTTTTATCCATACTATTTTACTACAAGGTAGCAGCTTTTTAGCTGAAATACTCTTGCTATAACATAGTTCAGTATTTTATGAATATTATGTGACCCTGAAAAATTTACAAACTTTCTCAAACATACTTTTTAATCTGCAAAATGGGAATAGTAAAGATCCAATTTGGAATTCTTAGTAATGCTGACAACCAAATAATTCCAATTCTCTTCCATGACATGTGATGGGATTGTACTTCCCAGTCCCCTGGAATTTAGCTGAGAGTTATGTCTTGCTTTGGTCAATAAGTAGAAGTGATGTTTGACACTTCCATGTGAAAGCTTTAAGAGCCTGTGTGTAAACTGCCACACTCAATGTTCCAGGTAGTGTCTCCTCCATCAGTCTGGTTTTAAGTGTCAGGATAATGTCAACAGAGCCCCTAACTAAACAATAGCATACATGTATCAATACAAAGAGCAAGAAATAATTTTTTGTTGGTTTAAACCACTAAGATTTGGGGATTACTAATTAATGCAGTATAATCTAGTCAAAGTATGAGATAATACATAATACAAAATGTAGACCATAGTTTTCAGTACAGGTATTATTAGTAATATTAATATAAAAGTTTCATATATGATCAACATAGATCAAGTAAAATGTAAACACTGTAACTAGTTAGAACACATAAAACCTAAGTACTGAGAATTGAGTATATTCCCTGATACTAAATGTAATAAGGGAGAATGATTTATTTTCTTTCATCATTCGTGCTGAATCTTTCCCAATAATGGTTAATATAATTATTATAAAATTATAGTTTATAGGGGGAAAGCTTCAATGTTTTGAGAGAGTATTATATGTAAAGATAGTGATACTTAAGAGAATATAGAAAGCAGAATTACCGAAAAGGCAATACATACATTTGTTTACTCTCTCAACAATTCATTAAAATCATAACTCTAGCATCTGGAATAACCTCTGGTTTATATAAATTTGTTGAATGAATGAATGAATTTGACAATTCATACCAAAATGTTATTGTTTTATCATCACTTTCAACTTTATATGTGTGTTTTTGTTAGCGGAATTCTGTATTTAATTTTTTTTCTCTGTAGCAGGGCTGTACCTTCTGTAGATATTAAAAATATCTCTTCCTTGATTGTGCATATTCCTCAGATTTTTATCTAGCTATATGATCACATCCCCAAATTCTTTTTTTTTTTTTTTTTTTTTTTGTGGTACGCGGGCCTCTCGCTGCCGTGGCCTCTCCCGTTGCGGAGCACAGGCTCCGGACGCGCAGGCTCAGCGGCCATGGCTCACGGGCCCAGCCACTCCACGGCATGTGGGATCTTCCCACCGGGGCACGAACCCGCGTCCCCTGCATCGGCAGGCGGACTCTCAACCACCGCGCCACCAGGGAAGCCCTGAAATAGTTCTTTTCATATAGGAATTGTAGAAGGTAGTAAGAAGAGTAACTTTGGAAAACTAAACTCATAACACAGAATTAATTATAATAGATTAAACTCAGCAACAATTTGGGCAGAGGTATAAATACAAATAGTTAAATCACAAAATTGTCATCTTTAATCACCAATATGTCTCTAGTAAGAGTTTGGGAAAATAAAAATATAAATATCATCTTTGAGATGAGAAAAGTGTTTTCTCTTACCTCAGTTGCAAGTAGATAGTAACTGAAATTAATACATCAAGGAAAAGAAATATGAGCTAATTTTCTGGAGTTATGGATTAAATACCAAAATTAATTAACAACAACAGCAACCTGAAATCATTAGAAGAGATTATTTGACGAGAGTGAAAGAATAAAATTGAAAACTATTACTTTCCACCATGAGTTCTTCTGTATTACTTGATTTGATAACGTGTGCAGGTGTTGTATCGATCTAACTCTCTACTTGACATCTCCATCTGGATGTCTCGAATGTATCTCAAGTGAAAGATATCCAATCATGAATTCACAGTCTCCATCTTCTTCCACTGTGTCTTATATCAGTTAATGGTATGGATCCATTTATCTAATCATCCTAGACACTTTCCTCTCCCTCATCCTCTTTGTCCCATTTCTCACTAAGCACTATCAATTTTGATCTCTTAAGTATCCCTTGAATATATAGGCTTGTCTTTTTCTCCATGGTTGCCTTTAAGCTCTGATCTTTTCTGCAATAGTGCAGTAGCTTCTTAACGGTGTTCCCCACATCTACTCTGAGCTCTCTCATCAGAGCTTGAGTGATATTTTCAAACTGCAAATGTGATTGTGTTTCATACTCTTGGTTAAAACACACTGATTACTTCCAATTGCTCTTAGGGTACAGAACAACTCCTCCTTATATGATCTAGGAGGCTGTGTATAGTGAAACCATAGCACCGTCTTATACCACCATGTACTTCACTCTTGGTGCTCTTGTCCACTTTAACTTTTTAGTATTTTTTTATTACTTATTTTTGCTCTTATTTCTTTTTTTTGAGTTTTTTTAAAGAATTGAAGTATAGTTGATTTACAAAGTTGTGTTAGTTTCAGGTGTACAGCAAAGTGATTCCGTTATACATATATATCAATATATATTCTTTTTCAGATTCTTTTCCATTATCGGTTATTATAAGATATTGAATATAGTTCCCTGTGCTACACCGTAGGTCCTGTTGTTTATCTGTTTTATATATATAGTAGTGTGTATCTGTTAATCCAAAGTCTTTAACTTTTTAAAACTCACATAGTCCATCTATTCACAGAACTACATAAATTTCTGTTCACTGTTACAAGTACAGCAATTAATATAGTGACTGGGAAAATTGTAGAAAATCAAAAGTATTTGTTATGAATTAATATATGGCCCACTGGTCACTTACTCCAGCAATAATGGAAACTTCCTCAGTCTTTCTAGCAATATTCCTCCAAGTTTTTCGCTACTTTATTTCTTGTTGGACCCTTGTTTCTATTCTTAATTGCTCTTGGACAGTTTCATACAATGCTGAGACAACAGATTACTCTAACTGTAAATGAACTGTACCCTGGAAAGACTTCTGCTACTTGGGATTTGCTAGACCCTTATGGATTTAAGAAGGAGAAGTAATTTCTTCCTTATTTAGTGCTGACCATAATTTTTCTTCCTTCTTCAATATTTTTATTTTTGGTCATTTTCTCTGTGTTATATATTCCTTATAGAATAAATAGACACCTATCTCCTGTAAATATATTTAGCCAATTAAACTAATTTTAATATTTTTATTTTCCAGGCAATTATATGTAGGCTATTATGTTTCCATAGAGAGAAACTTTCACATTCACCTGCAAACGGTAATTGATGTCATTGCCCAAAACAGAATTATGTTCTATGAACTAAGAATCTACTCTTTTGTAAATTCTGAAATAAATAAAGCACAAGTTTAAAGACAGAGTAAGTGATTAATGACATTTTGCTTAATGGAATAAAATTGCATCTTGCTTGAAGAGGAAAAACAAATAGAAGTCAACATTAGTGATGCTTGTGGGCTTGGCTTTGTTTTGGAACTTTATGGTTCAGGAAACCCTTAGCATCCTAAATAAGAGGTGGGGGAAGAACTTATGAGCTTATACAATCACCTTCTCTATTTTCAGGTGGGAAAAACAAGCACAGTGTAAACAGATTTTTCATTGTCCAAGATAGCGGTATACTTGTCTTTTTTTTTAAATTATATTCTTCCTGACTACTCTATATTGCTGCCCCACATCAAGGTTAACTCATAAAAAAAGCAGACTTAACATTTTCTATGTGTTACCAATTGGCAATCAATCTTTCTAATTCTGAGGCCAACTTATGGATTAATTTTGATTAAATAAAATTGTTCCCAGGAGAGAATTGTAGAAATAAAACTAAAGTATGTTATGTCAAGATTTTCTGTTAAGTTTCAAATTGAATGAATTACTAAAGAAATGACAAGGTTTCCTTAGTTTAACAGATGTGGTATTTTGACTTGGATAGGGGAAAAAGATCAAAGACAGAGATAAATTTCCACTTTCTCCTGACTTCATCAAAGTGCAGTAGAGTTTGACAAGCTCTTTTCTTTTACTAACTCCCACATCCCATAAATCTGAGCTGAGAATTCTCAATAAATGTCAAAATGCAGCTTGTCACTTAATTTTTTCTTGCATGAACGATCCAATGAAGCATTTTCCAAACTAAAGAAAAATGCTATAATCCAGTTATAAATTAAGAGGCAATTACATCATAAATATAGTTCCAAAATGACTGCTAGAACCTATTATCTGTGTTGCTTTAATTCTCTGGAGATTCCAGGACTTATGCAGACAGTTATCATTCCTTGAACTATCATTGAAAGTTACATTTTTATGACAGATGCTCAATGGTGTTCATGTATGTGATACTTCTTTGTTGCTTCTTTCTTTTAGAAGGATGCTAGGATAAAACAACCTAAAGATTAATATAGAACTCTCTAGCTATATATAAAAATCATATTTCACTGGCATGCACTGACTTTACATCTAATCAAATAAAATGTCCTGTATTTGGTCTACTTGTTAAGAATTAAAGAGAAATACTTTTATTGCAATTATTTTTGGTTAATGGACTGAATTATAAGCGAGACAAAGGTAGATGGCTAGTTAGATGCCTGTTGTATTTCATTTATTCTTTGATAGGTTGGATTATGGAAGAATAATTTCATTTATCTTGAAGCATGAAAATCCATGTAAGTTAAAATAGATGGCACCTTCCTCCCTGGAAAATGTGAACTGATCCTTCATGGCATTTACCTTTCCTTCACAGAGAGCTATAAGATATCTACTGGCAGATGCACACAATTTTAGTGTGAATTTGTTTGTTCTAGCTATCACATTATTATTTACTCTATTCCCCATGCTATACACACCTGTGACATTAATTTTGTAGCTGAAATTTTGTATCTTTTAATATCCTTCACCTATTTCTCTCATCTCCACTTGTTCCTCCCCTCTGGTGACCACCTGTTTATTCTCTGTATCTATGACACTGTTTCTGCTTTGTTATGTTTGTTCTTTGTTTTATTTTTTAGATTCCACAGATAAATGAAATCATACAGTATTTGTTTTTCTCTGTCTGACTTATTTCACTTAGCATAATACCCTGTAGGCCCATCCATGTTGTTGCAAATGGCAAGATTTCATTCTTTTTTGTGGCTGAGTAATATTACATTATATATACACACACAAACACACACCACATCTTTTATCAATTCATCTATTGATGGGCAATTAGGTTGGTTCCATATCTTGGCTATTGTAATGCTGCAGTGAACATAAGGGTGCATGTATCTTTTTGAATTAGTGTTTTTGTTTTCTTTGATAAATACCCAGGAGTGAAATTGCTGGATATTATGGTAATTTTATTTTTAATTTTTTGAGAACCTCCATACTGTTTTCCATAGAGGCTGCACCAGTTTATATTCCCATCAACAGTGCATGAGGGTTCCCTTTTCTCCACATCTTCACTAATGTGTGTTATTTGTTATCTATTTGATGATAGCCATTCTAACAGGTATGAGGTGATATCTCATTGTGGTTTTGACTTGCATTTCTCTGACAGTGCTGTTGAACATCTTTTCATGTGCCTGTTGTCCATCTGTATGTCTTCTTTGGAAAAATGTCTATTCAGGTCCTTTGCTCATTTTTAAATTTTTGTTGTTGTTGTTGAGTTGTATGATTCTTTGTATATTTTGAATATATCATTTGTAAATATCTTCTTCTATTCAGCAGGTGGCCTTTTCATTTTTTTTTTTTTTTTTTTTTTTTCGGTACGCGGGCCTCTCACCGTTGTGGCCCCTCCCGTTGCGGAGCACAGGCTCTGGACGTGCAGGCTCAGCGGCCATGGCTCACGGGCCTAGCCGCTCCGCGGCATGTGGGATCTTCCCGGATCGGGGCACGAACCCGCGTCCCCTGTATCGGCAGGCAGACTCTCAACCACTGCGCCACCAGGGAAGCCCATGGCCTTTTCATTTTGTTGATAGTTTCCTTTGCTATGCAAAATCTTTTTAGTTTGATTTAGTCCCATTTGTTTAATTTTGCTTTTTTCCCCCTTGCCCAAGGAGAAATCTCCAAAAAGTATTGCTAAAACTGATGTCAAGGAACATACTGACTGTTTTCCTCTAGAAGTTATGTCAGTCTTACATTTAAGTCTTTAATCCATTTTGTGTTTATTTTTGTATATGATGTGAAAGTAGTTTAGTTTGATTCTTTTGCATGTAGCTGTTCAGTTTTCCCAACACCATTTATTGAAGAGGCTGTCTTTTCCCCATTCTATATTTTTGCCTTCTTTGTTGTAGATTGATTGACCGTATAAGTGTGGGCTTATTTCTGGGTTGTCTATTCTGTACCATTGATCTGTTTCTCTGTTTTTGTGCTGGTACCATACTGTTTTGATTACTGTAGCTTTATAGTATAACTTGAAATCAGGGAGCATGATACCTCCTCTTATTCTTCTTTCTCAAGATTGTTTTGGCTATTTGGGGTCTTTTGTGTTTCCATACAAATTTTAGAATTATTTGTTCTGGATCTGTGAAAAAGGCCATTGGTATTTTGATAGGGATTGCATTGAATCTGTAGATTGCCTTAGGTAGTATGGTCATTTTAACAATATTAATTCTTCCAATCCATGAGCATATTTTTTGGGGTTGTCTTCAATTCCTTTCATCAGTGTCTTGTAGTTTTACAAGTACAGGTCTTGCCTCCTTAGTTAGGATAATTCCTAAGTATTTTATTCTTTTGGATGCAATTGTAAATGGGATTATTTTCTTAATTTCTCTTTCTGAGAATTCATTGTTAGTGTACAGAACTGCAACAAATTTTTGTATATTAATTTTTTATCCTGCGCCTTTAGCAAATTCATTGCAGAATTCTATTCGTGTCTAGGTGGAGTCTTTAGGATTTTCTATATATAGTATCATGTCATCTGCAAACAGTGACAGTTTTACTTCTCCCTTTCCAAATTTGATTTCTTTTATCTCTTTTTCTAGTCTGATTGCCGTGGCTAGGACTTCTAATACTATGTTGAATAAAAATGATGAGGGTAGGCATCCTTGTCTTGTTCCTGATCTTAGAGAAAATGCTTTCAGCTTTTTCACCATTGAGTATGATGTTAGCTGTGTGCTTACCATATGTTGCCTTTATTATGTTGAGGTATGTTCCCTCTATACCTACTTTGTGGAGAGTTTTTATCCTAAATGGATGTTGAATTTTGTCAAAACGTTTTTTGCATCTATTGAGATGATTATATGATTTTTATTCTTCAGTTCAGTATATCACATTGAATGATTCATGGATATTGAAAAATCCTTGCATCCCTGGGACAAATCTCACTTGATCATTGTTTTTGACCCCTTTAATGTGTTGTTGAATTTGGTTTGCTAATATTTTGTTGAGAATTTTTGCATCTATGTTCACCAGTGGTATTGGCCTATAAGTTTCTTTTCTTGTGATGTCTTTGTCAGTTTTGGTATCAGGGTGATGTTGGCCTTATAAAATGAATTTGGAAGTGTTCCTTTCTCTTTAATTTTTTTGGAATAGTTTGTGAAGGATAGTTGTTAACTCTTCTCCAAGTGTTTGTTAGAATTCACCTGTAAAGTTATCTGGCCCCAGAATTTTCCTCATTGGGAATTTTTTTAAATAACTGATTTAATTTCATTACTGATATTAGTCTGTTTATATTTTGTATTTCTTCCTGATTCAGTCTTGGCAGATTGTACATTTCTAGAAATTTGTCCATTTCTAGGTTTTCCATTTTATTGGCGTATAATTGTTTGTAGTAATCTCTTATGATCCTTCATATTTCTGTGGTTTTGGTTGTAAGTTTTCCTTTTTCATTTCCATTTTACTGATTTTTGCCCTCTCTCTTTTTTCTTCCTAATGAGCCTGGCTAAAGGTTTATCAACTTTATCTTTTCAAAGAACCAGCTCTTAGTTTCATTGACTTTTTTCTATTTCATATATTTTTTAGTCTCTATTTCATTTATTTCTGCTCTGATCTTTATTATTTCTTCTACTTACTTTGGGTTTTGTTCATTCTTATTTTTCTAGTTCCTTTAGGTGCAAGGTTAGTTTTTTTTTTTTGACATTTTCTTGTTTCCTGAGAGAGTCTTGTATCACTATGCGCTTTACTCTTAGAACTACTTTTTCTGTGTCCCATAGATTTTGGATTGTTGTGTTTTCATTTTCATTTGTCTCGAGGTATTTTTCATTTCCCTTTTTAATTTCTTCAATGATACATTGTTGTTTAGTGGCGTAGTGTTTAGCCTCCATATGTTTGTGTTTTTTGCAGTTTTTTTCTTCTTGTGGTTGACTTGTAGTCTCATAGCATTGTGGTTGGAAAAGATGCTTGATATGATTTCAGTTTTCTTAAATTTACTGAGGGGCGGAGTCAAGATGGCAGACTAGGAGGATGTGGGTTTGCGTCTCTGCACAACTAGGGCACCTACCAGGCACTGGTGGGGGACTATGGACACCTAAGGGGATGGAGGAACCTCCAGCGACTGGGTAGGACATGGGGCGTGGGGGGAGTGAAGGAGGAGGAGGAGTGGAGGTGGGATGGGACTGGCGCCCCTGAGAGGTGGCTGGGGGAGGGGAAGGGATCTCATGCCGGAAGGGGGAAACTGGGGAACCATTGGGAGGGCAGAGGATCAAAAGGGAGCACGGCCAAGTTTCCCCTGCCCACTTGGGCCCCCGGGAGCCTGCTGAGATCCTGGGCCTGATCCTATGCCCACCAATGCCCCCTCCAGCTGTGCAGGTCCTGAGGGAGTGGGAGGGAGGGAAGGGGGAGCAAAAGTAAAGGCCAGACCTTGGGGACCAGCACCCCTGAGGTGTGGCTGAGGGAGGGGAGGAGTTCCTGCACCCAGCGGGACTCACCCATGGTTAGGGGTCCAGCAGGGATGGGGGAGACCCTGGGAGGGGAGTGTGGAGGAACGGACAGTAACACGGCCAACCCTTCCTCTGCCCACTTAGGCACCGGGGAGGCTGTTGGGCTTATGGGCCTAATCCTCTGCCCTCAGAACCTCCCTCCTGCTGTGCAGAGCCCAATCCCTGACCCTACCCCCCCACCCAGGGCCCTACCTCACACTCAGAGACCCCCTCCAACATGCTGGGCCTAAACCCCACACACACACACTCACCCAGGGCCCTACCTCCAAACTCCAAACTCCAGAAACCCGCCTTGGACATGCTGCCTCTCCCCTTCCATGCAGGTCCTAAGGAGAGGCCCCGCCTCACGCTTGAACGTCACCCCACCTGGGCCCCACCACCAAGGCCTTTTCCAGTCCTGAGCGTAGGCCCCGCCCCACTCTCAAATGTCACGCCCCCACCTTATCTTTGATAAAGGAGACATGAATATACAATGGAGAAAAGACAACCACTTCAATAGGTGGTGCTGGGAAAACTGAACAGCTACATGTAAAAGAACGAAATTAGAACACTCCCTAACACCATACACAAAAATAAACTCAAAATGGATTAAAGACCTAAATGTAAGTCCAGACATTATAAAACTCTTAGAGGAAAAAATAAGCAGAACACTCTATGACATAAATCACAGCACGATCCTTTTTGACCCACCTTCTAGAGAAATGGAAATAAAAATAAACAAATGGGACCTAATGAAACGTAAAAGCTTTTGCACAGCAAAGGAAACCATAAACAAGACAAAAAGACAACCCTCAGAATGGGAGAAAATATTTGCAAGCGAAGCAACTGACAAAGGATTAATCTCCAAAATATACAAGCAGCTCATGCAGCTCAATATCAAAAAAACAAACAACCCAATCCAAAAATGGGCAGAAGACCTAAATAGACATTTCTCCAAAGAAAATATACAGATTGCCAACAAACACATGAAAGGATGCTCAACATCACTAATCATCAGAGAAATGCAAATCAAAACTACAATGAGGTATCACCTCACACCAGTCAGAATGGCCCTGATCAAAAAATCTACAAAGAATAAATGCTGGAGAGGGTGTGGAGAAAAGGGCACCCTCTTGCACTGTTGGTGTGAATGTAAATTGATACAGCCACTATGGAGAACAGAATGGAGTTTCCTTAAAAAACTAAAAATAGAACTTCCATATGACCCATCTATCCTACTACTGGGCATATACCCTGAGAAAACCATAATTCAAAAAGAGTCATGTACCCCAATGTTCATTGCAGCTCTATTTACAATAGCCAGGACATGGAAGCAACCTAAATGTCCATTGACATGTGAATGGATAAAGAAGATGTGGCATATATATACAATGGAATATTACTCAGCCATAGAAAGGAACGAAACTGAGTTATTTGTAGTGAGGTGGATGGACCTAGAATCTGTCACACAGAGTGAAGTAAGTCAGAAAGAGAAAAACAAATACTGTATGCCAACGCATATATATGGAATTTTAAAAAGCGGTACTGATGAACCTAGTGGCAGGGCAGGAATAAAGACGCAGATGTAGAGAACAGACTTGAGGGCATGGGGGAAAGGGGAAGCTGGGATGAAGTGAGAGAGTAGCATTGACATATATACACTACCAAATGTAAAATGGATGGCTAGTGGGAAGCTGCTGAATAGCACAGGGAGATCAGCTTGGTGCTTTGTGATGATCTAGAGGGATGGGATAGGGAGGGTTGGAGGGAGGCTTAAGAAGGAGGGGATATGTGGATATATGTATACATATAGCTGATTCACTTTGTTGTACAGCAGAAACTAACAGAACATTGTAAAGCATTTATACTCCAATAAAGATGTGGAAAAAATAATTTACGGAGAATTGATTTGTGGCCTAGCATATGATCTATCTTGTAGAAAATTCCATGTGCAGTTGTAAAGAATGTGTATTCTGCTGCTTTTGGAGTGATAATCTACATATATTTATTAAGTCTATCTGATCTAATATGCTGTTTAAGACCAGTATTTTTTAATTGATTTTCTGACTGGATGACCTGTCCATTGATGTAAGTGGGGTATTATGTACCGTACTATTATTGTGTTACTGTCAATTTCTCTTTTTGTTTGTTAATATTTGCTTTATGTATAGATGTTCATATGTTGGGCACATATATATTTACAATTGTTATATTTTCTTGTTGGATAGATCCCTTTATCCTTATGTAATGTGCTTCTTTGTCTCTTGTTACAGTCTTTTTGTTTTAAAGTCTATTTTGTTTGATATAATTATTGCTACCCTAGCTTTTCTGTTGTTTCTACTTACACGCAATACCTTTTTTCATCCCCTCACTTTCAGTCTTTGTGTCTTTAGATCTGAAGTGAGTCTCTCGTAGGCAGCAGGCAGCATAGAGATGGGTCCTTTTTTTTTTTTGGCCGCAATGCACGGCATGCAGGATCTTAGTTCCCTGATGAGGGATCAGACCTGCACCCCCTACAGTGGAGCACAGAATCTTAACCACTGGACTGCTAGGGTAGTCCCAAAGGTCCTTTTTTTTAAAAAAAAAAAAAAATCTATTTAGCCAGTCTATGTCTTTCGTTTGATGCTTTTAAGCCACTTACATTTAAAGTAATTATTGATTGTGTGTACTTATTGCCATTTTGTTAATTGTTTTCAGGTTGTTTTGTAGTTGTTTTTGTTCCTTTTCTTCTTTTGCTTTCTTGCTTTGTGATTTGATGAGTATCTTTAGTGTTATATTTGGATTTCTTTCTCTTTTTCTTTGTTAATATATGTTATGGTTTGTGGTTACCATGAGGTTTATATATAACAACATATATATATGATTATTTTAAGTTTATGATCTCTTAAGTTCAAATGCACTGTTACTCCTTTCCCAGGTTAATGTTTTAGAAATCACAATTTATATCTTTTGTTTAGTGTTGGCTTTAACTACTCGTTGTGGATATAGATGATTATACTACTTTTGCCTTTTAACCTTTCTCTTGCTTTATAACTAGTTAAGCTACTACCTTTGCTGTATATTTGCCTTTACTGATGGAACTTTTCCTGTCATATTATTCCTATTTGTAGTTGTAGTCTTTTCTGCTTAGAGAAGTCTCCTTAAAATTTCTTATAAAGTCAGGTTAGGAGTGCTGAACTTAGCTTTTGTCTTTTTGTAAAACACTTTATGCCCCCTTTAAATCTGAATGATAGCCTTATGGGTAGGGTATTCTTGGTTGTAGGGTTTTTGGTTGTTGTTGTTGTTGTTTTTAAATCACTTTAAATATATTGTGGCATGCCCTTCTGGCCTGCAAAGTTCCTGCTGAGAAGTCAGCTCACAGCCTTATAGGAGTTCCCTTGTACACAGTTTCTTTTCCCTTGCTGTTTTTTAAAAATTATTCATTTATTTATTTAGCCACACCAGGTCTTAGTTGCAGCATGCAGGATCTTTAGTTGCAGCACATGGGCTCTTTTAATTGCGGCATGCAGGCTCTTAGTTGCGGCAGGTGGGATCTAGCTACCTGACCAAGGATCGAACCTGGGCCCCCTGCATTGGGAGCACAGAGTCTTAAACACTGGACCACTAGGGAAGTCCCTCCCTTGCTGCTTTTTATATTCTTTCTTTATCTTTAAATTTTGCCATTTTATTTACAAGGTGTCTTGGTGTGGACCTCTTTGGGTTGATCTTGTTTGACACTCTGTGTACTTCATGGATCTGGTTGTCTGTTTCCTCTCCCAGGTTAAGAAAGTTTTCAGCTGTTGTATTTTTCAGTATGTTCTCTGCCCCTGTCTCTCTCTCTTCTCCTTCTGGGACCCTTATAATGCAAATGTTGGTAAGCTTGATACCATTCCAGAGGTTTCTTAAACTGTTCTCATTTTTAAAAATTCTTTTGTCTTTTTTCTGTTCAGATTGAGCAATTTCTACTACTCTGTCTTCCAGTTAACTGTTTCATTCTTCTGTTTCATCTAATCTACTTTGATTCCTTCTAATATACTTCTTTTTGTTATTGTATTCTTCAGCTTCTTTTGGTTCTTCTTTATATTTTCTAACTCCTTGTTGACATTCTCACTTTGTTCATCCATTCTTCTCTTGAATTAGTTGAGCATCTCTATGTTCATTACCTTGAACTCTTTGTTGGGTAGATTGCTTGTCTCCCTTCATTTAGCTTTTCTTGGGTTTTATCTTGTTCCTTTGTTTTGGAAATATTCTGCTGTCACCTCACTGTGCCTGATTCTGCTGTTCTTTCTATGTATTAGGTAGGTTGGTTATATTTCCCAGTCTTGAAGAAGTGGCCTTATGTAGAAGATTGCTCATGGGGCCCAGCAGCACACTCACCGCTGTTCGCCAGAGCTGTATGCTCTAGGGGTACCCTCTGTGTAGGCTGTGTGGGCCCTTCTGTTGTGACAGGATCAACTACTGTGAGTGCACAGGTAGGCATGGCTGACTCCTAGTTCAACTGGTTGCCAGGCACTGCCAAGTTCAGAGGCTACCGACAGCTGGTGGGTGGTGCCAGGTCCCCATTTGGCTGGCTGTGGGGCTCCTGGGGGTCCTGAGGCTAGTACCAGCCCACTGGTGGTCAGAGCTGGGTCCCAGCGGTGCTGGCTGCTGGGCCCAGGGGTCTCAGAGTAGGTGTTGGCCTGCTGGTGGGCCGGGCTGTGGCCTGAAGGGTCCTGGGGCTGGTGCTGGCCCACTGGTGGGTGGATTCAGGTCCTGGGACCTTTGTTGGGTAGAGCTGGGTCCCAGGGTGACTGGGAGCTCAGAAGAGCCTACAGCTACTATTGGCCTTCTGGTGGGAGGGGCTTCCTCCCAACATGACTAGCTTTTTGACCTGGGGGGGTCCTAGAACTGTTGCCAACCTCCTGTTGGGTGGGGCTGGGTTTCGGCACTAATAAACTAGAAGGAGGACTCCAAAATGCCACTTGCCAGCACCGCTGTCCCCGTGGCAGAGCGAGCTCCTCAGAATGGCTGCTGCCCGTGTCTGTATCCCCATGGTGAGTCCTCTTGGCCTCCTGCTCTCTGTGAGTCTGTCTGTGATTAGCACGTTGGTCTGACCTAGGCTCTTTTCAAATTACTGCTTATGCCTTGGGTCTTGGAATTTATGGGATTTTGTTTGAGCCCTTTAAGAGTGAAATCTCTATTGCCAGCAGTCCTTCAGCTTTCCTGAAAGCAGGCTCCACTGGCCTTCAAAGTCAAATGATCTGGGGCTCATCTTCCTGATGCAGGACCCCCAAACTGGGGTGCCTGGTGTAGGGCTCAGGTACTGCAATTGTGATTATCCTCTTGGTTGTGGGTCACCTACCCAGGGGTGTGGGTCTTGACTATCCCACCTCTTACCTATCCCTCTCACCTATCTTGTGGTTCCTCCTTTATCTTTTTTTTTTTTTTGCGATACACGGGCCTCTCACTGTTGTGGCCTCTCCCGTTGCAGAGCACAGGCTCCAGACACACAGGCTCAGCAGCCATGGCTCACGGGGCCAGCCGCTCCATGGCACGTGGGATCTTCCTGGACCGGGGCATGAACCCGTGTCCCCTGCATCGGCAGGTGGACTCTCAACCACTGCGCCACCAGGGAAGCCCGTCCTCCTTTATATCTTTAGTTGTAGAAGATCTTTTCTGCTAGTCTTTGTGTTGTTCTCATCAATATGTGCTCTGTGAATAGCTGTAAGTTTGGTGTGCTGGTGGGAGAAGGTGAGCTCAGGGTCGTCCTACTCTGCCACCTTTGCCACTCTCCATTTGCAGTGTGGTCTTCCTTGCCATCTGCTGGGTTGCAGATGTTCCAGCTCTAAATTCCATCACAGTAGCTGCTTTCTTATACCCCTTCCAATGCCAACCATCAAAACTTGGGTTGCTTTAGAATGTCAACATGAATAATGCATAGAATTCTGCTTGGGAAGCCAAAGTTCACTGGCCACTGACCCCAGGAGAAGTTTTCCCTTTCCAAGTTGTCCCAATTTCAGTTTTTCGAGATCATCAGTAAACATTTATTAAGTAAGAACCTACTGTATCTTAGATCTTTTTCTAGGCACCAGTGGTTCAGAAAGAAAGAAAACATGGTCTCTGATGTTGAATAATTTATTTCAGAAGAAAGACCTATCATACATATTGACAATGTAATGAGTGCTTAGCTAGTGTAATGAGTGCTTAAAGAGAATTTTGTTGGAGTATAAAGGGGACACTAATGCTGTCCTTCCTGGTAGACAGTTGAAAGGCATCATATGGACATAGGTGTCACCGTGATACCATTGCTGGAGGGATGTTCGTGGAGGGAGCCACGAACTAAGGAATATGGGTGGCTTATACGAGGAATAGAAAAGGCAAGCTGGAAAAGGCAAGGAATGGATCCCCTCCTGAGGACTCCAGAAATAAACAAACCTGCCAACACATTGACTTTAGTCAAATGAGGCTGATTTTGGACTTTCGACCTTCAGAACTGTAAAATAATAACTTTGTGTTGTTTTAAGCTACTAAGTTTGTGGTGATTTGTTACAGAAGGAATAGGAAAGTAATACAATTACCATAAATGGTGGTATAACTTTACAGAGTAGTGTATAAATATCTGGGAAGTGAGTCATGTGTAGTTTAAAATTAATTCAAGTCATTCTCATATTTCTTCTTAAGGAAGCTTGTTTCTACCTACTCTTCTTCCTCCAGTTCTTTTGGGAATCACTGCAGAGGGTAGAAACAAGATTACCTTTTTACAAGGATAAACGGAGAATATAAGCCTCAAACACGCTGCTTTACATATTCCTGTTGCTTCAAGGTCTTAAGTGAGATGACTTAAGAGCATTCTGGGAACTGCTAGGGTTTGGGACTACCTTCATCATCAGCCTAGCAAATACCACTCTCTAACAGGATTTTCTTTGACTGCCAGACAAAATACTCTAAATTAGTTGAAACCTATAGACTTTAAACTTAAAGCTGGATAATGTAGTAGGGTTTAGTTCTAGGCATTAGTGCTGTATTTGAAATGTAGAAGTGTGATGGATGGGTTATTTTGTGCCAGAGCAACCCGACACCTGAATTCATGGTCACTCTGAGAACTAACCTCACAAATATATAGGCCCTCATGGTGATCACTCCAGCAGGCAATAAAAATGCTGGCAATAGAGAATGTTTTTCAACTCACAGCCTTTTTTAAACAACCCACTCACCTCTCCTTCTCCACTGGTAGTATGTTCTGTATTATGCCTGGAGTACTTAGACACCATGACGCTTAACTCCCTCTTTGGATATGGGTCTCCCCCACTGTTTCTCTACCTTGATCTGAAGATAAGAGGTAGAATTAAATATCAGAAATTTTCTGTGAAAGTGAGAAAAAAAAAAAACTGTTCCCCCTCCACCTCTCAAAGAAAAAAAGATTCCTTTAGTCACATAAATTCCAAATCCATTGATTTGTTTCTTAAAGCATAACTAGATAAGTCTTGGAAAATCTAATTGCTGCAGTATAGTGATCTGCCTTGATGGGCTGCTTCTAGACTTTGGGTTCCATAAACCTCATGTATGCATTTTAAGGACAAATTACTTAACTCAGTATTTAGTCTTCTAAGTCATGCTAAAAAAAGAGGTAAAGCAAAGTTCAAGAACTCCTATCAATGTATGGTGGGAAAAATTCCTGGAAAAGTTTCTGTTCCATAAACAGAAGTACTATCCCTGCTGTTGGGAAACTCTGAGATCAGTAGAAAATTGTTCAAATTTCCAAGCTAGAAAAATTCCATTTAAAACAAATAGATACATAACTTTATAAACTTAGAAATAAGCCTGAGATGTAAATAATAATGGTTTAAAGAAAAGCCAGTGAAAACAACAGGAAAGAGAAAAGTTATTTTTACAGGATTTTTCACCTCCCAAACTCTGTGAAGAAGAAAGAACCTCAGCAGGGCAAAAATCATTAATGTGTGAAAGCAAAAAAGAATAAAAAAGAATTGTGAAACCAAGTAGTTTGAAAATAGACAAGATTTTAAAGAAGAATAGAATCAGGAGATAGACTGGGATTCAATAAATTGACAAAATAGAATTTTGACTATAACCCTGGGGATTGGATTGAATGTGAAAGAATCAGAAGTTGTGCTTGAATAAACAATTATAGCAACCGGATGGAAGCAACTGTAAGTATTCTAAATTCCAAATAATATCTAGAGACTGTTTATTGTTCAATGGAAATTGTAATAAGCTGTGCTTCAATGGGTCCTGTCAGGCCAGACTGAAAACAACTTTTCTCTCAATACCGATGTTGAAAACACATATCTGAAGGTAAATTTTTGCTACTATTAACTAAAAGATCAAGAAGTATTTCTTTTTCAGTGACCATGAACTCAGAACTCCTGGGGCACTTTCTTTAGTAATCGTTGTTAGTAAGATACCGATAAGGGGGACTTGTCTGATAATTTTGTGATACCAGTGAGATAACTACTGCACCACAATACTTGCAGCTATTTTAGAGAAAACAATATTCTGAATGCAAATTGGAATCTAAATTATATACAGATTAGATTACGTGTGAATAATAGCACTCAAGTGGCCCCTATTAGCATAAGTACTGTTCTCTTCCACGTCATTTTTAACCTTTCAGTAAAAATGAAGATCATCTTGTAATATAGTTTAAGTCAGCCTTCTTTATAGTTCTCCTTACTTTTCCAAACATGTTTAAGGCTGATATATTTTTCTTAATTTTCTTGGTTACTACAGAAATAGGGTTGTTTTGTCTCCAAGCCTTGGAACCCATTTCTGGCTTTCGCTTGCTGTATATCATCTTGAAACCATGCAAATCCAGTTTAGCCATATGCCCCTGACTTCTGATCACAGACATGTTTTGCATAGGGTACATTTTTTTTTTTGTCCTGGGCTTATAGTGCTCTGTTTAATAACTGAATGATTTTATATTCTTGCTTTGGTACCTTCTCTATCTCCTTCTTTCCCATATGATTTATGCCTTAGCTTAATTATCTCTTTAAAATTTGATTTCTCATTTTCATTATGCTTTCCTCAACCTACCCAAAATTATCACTAACCTTGGTAGACTCACCTCTTCAGCCTACACCTTCTAATTATGATAGTGGCAAAGATGAATGTTTGAAAGGGGAAATCAGTTTTTGTTTTCTTTTTTTCCTAGAGGAAGGTTGTTTTAAGTATGCTTTCAGAAAACTTCTCTTTCTAACAGAAACATGGCAATAAATATTACGTGTAAGGCATTCCTCATATCAGGATTTAATGTTTTTAGTTAAAAAAAATTATGATATGGGGCTTCCCTGGTGATGCAGTGGTTGAGAGTCCGCCTGCCGATGCAGGGGACACGGGTTCGTGCCCCGGTCTAGGAGGATCCCACATGCCGTGGAGCGGGTAGGCCCGTGAGCCATGGCCGCTGGGCCTGCGTGTCCCGAGCCTGTGCTCCCCAAAGGGAGAGGCCACAACAGTGAGAGGCCCGCATACTGCAAAAAAAAATAATAATAAAATAAAATAAAAATTATGATAGGACGTATGAAAGATAAAGCTGTCACTGTGGGGTGGGTACTGGGCACTAGGCTGTATGTGTCAGTGGGTGAGTAATGTCTGTACCAAGCTAGAGAAGACACTGAGAAGTAACCCTGGGTTGTCATTGGTCTTGGGGCAAATTGGAGTTGCCACCAGTTGTGGCTAAAAATATTGAGATATGTGGTAATTCCCTTCCTTAAGTGAAAGATTCGAATTTGCAAAGACAAGGGCAGGTAGCCAAATTCAGCTTCAAGAAAACAGAAAGGGGATGGCCTCCCAAAAAAGTGAGTTTAGGAAAGTGAACCGAGAGTAAAGGCATAGAATGCAATGTAACCAAAGTAAAGAACTTCCTACACTTAAAAAAGTATGTCATGTATTATATTGAGCAAGTGGTATGGAATCTGACAGTTCTAGCCAAATAGCTAAAACCTATGCTGTATCCAAACAATTATAAAAGGGTCAGCATGTAGCATAATAATAATAAAAAAATTTAAGCATGCCTGATTCTTTAGCAAAAATTACCAAATCATCTTGAAAAGGGATTTGTGATTATTAAGGACGTATCTTTGCTATACATACTGAAATTAATTATATGTGTGTATCAGTCAGAATCCTAGAAGGAAACAGAATTAACTTCAGGTGGTTAAAATGAGAATACTTCAAAAGAGGACTATGTAAATCGGTGTGAATTGTTACCTAAGAAAATAAACAAAGAATGATGAGATACCCAGAGACTAACAACAATGGGCAGTTGCTACCATAACCAGAGGCAACTAAAACAATGCAGGCACCATCACTTGAAGAGAACCACAGTCAAGGAGGGACAAAGCTACTGCCAGAGATGTAATGTCAAAGAGGGAAGAAATATCCCAAGTTTTATATTTTCTGTGCTCTAGTTTCCTGTCAGTATCTCCTCTAGGTCAGTTCCTTCCTCAAGCTGGTCAGTGGATAAGCCTAGTGTAAATAGGTCATCCTTAGAACTGAGCATCTTGGGGCATGGAACATATCAGAGAAGCTGAATAGTGGATCTGAGTAGAGGAAGCACCTAGTAAAACATGGACCTTATTTGACTCCTTAGTAAATTTGTGTGATAGACTGAATCACTGGTCCCATATTAGTCTTATAAATCCACTTTCAAGCTCACCTTTCCACTTCTTCACTTTGAGCTTGGCCATGTAATTTACTTTGGCTAATGTTAGCAGACGTGGTACAAACAGAGGCTTAAACCTTCTTGCACAGTATGGCTTGCCCTCTTGTACTTTTGCTGTTGCCAGGAAACTATACTCCAGTAACCCTTTAGCTTGGGTCCTCTGCCACCCTCTCAAAAAATGACCTATGGAGCAGAGTCCTACAACCAACCCACAGACTTGTAGCCTGAAACAGAGCTTTTCCAGTTGATCTGTAAATGTGAGAATAAATTGTTGCTTTTTTAAGCCGCTGAATTTTGCAGTGGTTTGTTACACAGCAATTCTGCGCAGCTGACCAATGTAGCATGCACGGTGCTCATTCCATTATTACCCTTTAAAAATTCTGAGTTATTAAAATAGTACTTCAGATAAATCGAAAGATAGAACTATCTGAAACTGAGAGAGCCCAACTGATTCTGTGGTCATTATCTAGTACTATCCTGGTGTCCACTCTTAAATACTAACTTTAATTCAGAAGATGGGATACTGAATATTATAAAATCAGTGCCCTGATAGAGACTTGTCTTGCATCAATTATTGGAGAAACCCTTTTTAGTCTTTTTTCTACTTGTATACTTTATTTTCTTTTCTTTATATAACATTTAAAAAGAATATTTATTTATTTTTGGTTGCATTGGGTCTTCGTTACTGCTTGCGGGCTTTCTCTAGTTGCAGCGAGCAGGGGCTACTCTTCGTTGCGGTGCGCGGGCCTCTCATTGCAGTGGCTCCTCTTGTTGTGGAGCATGGGCTCTAGGCGCATGGGCTTCAGTAGTTGTGGCTCACGGGCTCTAGAGCACAGGCTCAGCAGTTGCAGCACACGGGCTTAGTTGCTCCGCGGCATGTGGGATCTTCCTGGACCAAGGCTCGAACCTGTGTTCCCTGCATTGGCAGGTGGATTCTTAACCACTGCTCCACCAGGGAAGTCCTAAAAAGAATATTTAATATACATGTAAGGTATATACATAACAGTATAATGGATTTCTAGAACCCCCTTCCCAGTGCATGTACTAGAACGTTTTCAATATTGAGTCTATCTATGTGTTCTCCCCTATTCTATGCTCCTGTCTTTCCGATGGGTGAAAATTATATCATACTGGACCTAGTCTTTGGATACTTGAAAAAAAATTTGTGTCTAAAATTCATCGATAGTGTTCTTTGTTGCTCTACTTTATTCCTTTTTATTGTTGTATAATGTTCAGTTGGGTTTATATATTGTACTTTATTTGGTAATTTTCTTGTCAATGGATATTCCCAGACTCTACCTTCTGTGGGCATAATGTTGTATAAGTGAGGATAGTCACATGGCAAGAAGAGGTATAATTTAACTTACTGGTTAGTATCATTCCACCACAATGTGCAAGATTTTGGTTACCAATTTCAGGAAATGTGAATTATTCTAGTAAGAGTTCTTGGACTCATTTGACATCAATTTTGAGTACCTTACTCTCTCAAATTATAATAAATCTAATAAGATTGGTATCAGAAGCAGATAAAAAATCTAGCTTTTGAGAGATTAGCTACATTTACCAAAGGAAATAAATTAGCATTTATTTAACACTTACTAGGACATAAAATTTACCCCTGCTGCGATGAAAGACTCTTAATGGGTACAGAATACGTGTTAATATTTATACAATTGAGGGAGCTATTTTCAGCTTGTACTCCAAGGGAACATGACCCTTTCAACAAAGATCCCTAATCGTTGCCACAGTGCAGTACAATCCAATGGAAAGTAAAATACAGATACTTTACAGAAAGCTCAAGCTCACTTTAAAAAGAGAGACAATGAGGCTATCACAAAACTTAACCATTTCTATTAACCAACAAGACTGATATTTTGAAGAGCAAGTTAGAGGAAGGCAAAACCTTCAGTAGAGATCAGCTGATACAAATTCAGAAACAAAGGCTCTGCTTGAGATAATGCATAAAAACTCTGCAGTTAACCAGAAGAATCCTGAAATAATAAATAGCTCTCCTAACCATGGTAGTTTGGAGCAAGATAATGTGGGACCCTCTGAAAAGAATCTTTTTATGTTCAATAGTAAGAAAAAAAGCGAAGTTCACACACGCAAAAATATCAACATTTTATTCATCTGATGGAAGCAAGATTAACATTATAATCCTTCTGTATATCATTTATCCTTTATAGTCTGTCATTCATACACACACACACACACACACACACACACACATATATATATATTTATACTTGAATTTTAAAAATTCAGTCCAGTCACTCTCAAAAAACACTTTAGTCACATTCATAAGTACCCAAGTTAAAAAAAAGTCTCTAGATATCAAAATATATAGACATATGGATGGACCGGGTGAACACATCTTGATTATTAGAGATGAAGTTCTGGTGCTCGACTTATGTAAGTATCCCATCTTACACAGTACCATTCCTACGCAGCTTAACTCTCTCTGATATACCACAAATGTGCTAACATTGTCATATAGCTAGTCAGGAGCAGAAGCCACAGAGCTTCAAACCATTGGTTTAGTTCTTTTTCTTGCACATTTTTCTGTCTAAATTCCCATCCCAATTAACAACATCTGCTAAAATAAAATGTTGAGACCCTTTGCTCCTAAATCTGTATGTCTATTTACCTTAGGTAGCTTGAATGATCACCACGCTAATTAAGATAAAGTTACTTCCAAAGAGAAAAACTGTACTTTAACCCCAACTAGCTATCTCTAAACTCTATGCTGTTGGTCACAACATAGATGGAGTGAGCGATTATGAATGGATGAGAGCATATCCACAATCATTAGAGGAAAACCAACTCTAATATATTCATATTGCTGTTAGACAATCTGCGTCATCTTTGTATGCAGAGTTGTGCATTACATTCTATGACGATCTTTGCCAAGGACAATTAAAAGTCTTAAGTATATGAGGGGTTATTGTACCAAGGATGCTGGTAAATTGCCAGCCATCTGGCAATGATGAAATGAGCTTAAATTTTAGCTGATGGGATTTAGGGTGCTCATGATCATTGCTAATATTGATGGAACATTCCTGGAGTATGGATTGGTGGATAAAAGATGTTGGAAAACATACTGATGTGGGATTAGAGGCACTGGCACTATAACAGGTTTCCAAGGGACTTGTAAATCTCCTCTCCAGGAAATTGCTGATGGATACCTTCCAGTCTGGCACAGTGAAAGTCTGTCCTGCCTCAATTAGAAGTGATGATCAAATGTCTAGAGGTCCCTTCCAAACCTATGACAGAGAACTAAACTCAAGACAACACAGAGAACAAAGCGTGTGTCAAATAAATTTTTTGTATCCTTCTTAAAGCTTCTCTATTACCTGTAGCAACAGATGACTCTGAGCACCAGTTATATGAATAAAATAAATCATCTCACAATTAACTAGGGTGTATATTGCATGTAGTTATCCTGACAACTATTATCCTTGTCATTTAATCATGATTTAAACTACATTAAAAAAAAGAAAAACAGATCTGGTAGTAAAACTCTTGTTGTAACGATTACAGTGTTTTTCTATGGGGTCCTGTGGAATGATGGTGATGATTTTACAGGATAAAATTCTATGGGGAGTTCTTGGCACATGAAAGAGTACGCACGTAAGACTTCTCTCATAAATCTTTCCCTTCCCTGTACTTGATTTAATAGGAGGGTCTGGTTCTACTCTAGTCTGGCATCACATTTCACACACTATAGAAACTTCAACAGCAGCCCTTTTAAAAGAGCACTCATACCCGGAACTGTTTTGCTCTCCCATTGCTTCCATCTCAACTCAGATCTTTCATTGTTTCCTTTCCTTTTGACTACTTTGGTTCAAGGGTTGTTTTATTACCTTGAAAGCACATTATATCATCTGGAAAACAGGTACCATGCTGATTCCACTTCTGCTGAAATATGCTGTATTGCACTTACTCGGCATTTCCCTCCCACTGTTTCAAACAAGCCTTTGCGACTACAGATCAAGACCTTTAAAGTTCACTTCCTGACTTGTAAGCAGCTCATTGAATGTTTTCCAGGCTTCGAACATGCTGTTGCAAAGAAACAGTGAAGCTTTTAATGTTTGAAAAGCAGCAGGGGTTCATTTCTTTAATGGAGAAAATTCAAATTTGCAGTCCCAGCTTGGCAACATGGGGTGTCACATTTCCCACAATCTGTTGTGAGGCCGGCAGGTGTAACAACCCTGCCACATGTCTAAATGAACATAACTGCTCCTCCTATATGCTGCAGAGTTAAGAGTTTATCTTCCTCTGTTCCATTTTCTTGCTACAAATCATTTTCAGAATCCCATTTAGAAGGCTGTACTGCAATCCAGCATTTCTGCTTTGTTTTCTTCTCATTGTGTATCTCCTGATATTCCTGACCATTCACAGGTGAACCAAGTATCATTCCCATGCATTGAATGAAACTGTATCACATTTAAACACAGACCAGAAATCAAATCTCAGCTTTCAAAAGAATACTACAGATATTGTTTCTTTTAACTCACTACTATCTCATCTTTTACCTCAAGCTACACAGCAGATAATAAGGCATCGGTAGTACAATCAAGATATTTAGAATCAGAAGACCAAGAACAGAAATAGCTTGGTCAGCTGCTTTCTGTCTAAGCTTCCTAACTTTTCAAAGCTTCAGTGCTCTTCTCTGTAAAATAAGACACAAATTGGGTTAGTATGAGGAATAAATGAAATTATTTCATCTATCTATCCAATGAGCCACTCAGCAAACATTTATCAAGGACCAGTTCACTCTGTGGATCAGATTAATGGGTATAACAATAGATAAAACAAAATACTGATCCAAAGTGAAAAGCACTTAATCATAAGACATTTGACGTTTTTCAGATGTCACTATTACAACCTAAGGTGGGAGTTCAGAGCTAGCTAAGTAGTCAAAAAGCAGTATAGATAATCTTACCATTTGTAATCATAGACAATAAGCATGTACTGATGTAGGAACTATAAAAGTATGAAATTTGCAGAAAATTGTATCTCTCTTGTAGTAGAGATTCTGCAAAAAAAATCTGATGTAAAAAAACCCAACAAACAACATTATTTTTTCTTGTTTCAATCTTAAGAAGATACAAAAAACAGTTTGTGTGAGTCAAATTATTGTTTATAATGGCAGATAATGGTTACAAAATTACATTGTTGCTTTATTTTCAATCCTGTATAAAGCAGCCTAGATTTATCAAATAAATGGAAAGAAATGTATCTTCAATCTTCAGTTGTATCAAAGGGAATTTTAATGTAATTCCATCTGTCTTCCTTCACAATGAGCGTGTAGCTCAGAAAAATCAAGGCAAACTTATTAAACAACTGTTGGACCCAGTCCAGTGCAAAGCCTTGTGGGAGAGGTTAGATTAAGTGGAAGCACAGATTTTGCCTTTAGATAGTTTACAAGCTATTTGAGAGAAGTAAGCTTGCCTTACATGAAACAACTAAAATACTGTGTTATGTATTAAGGTAGTACACAAAATTCATTAGATTTACCATAAGTATTCCAAAATACTTATGCAATAAAAAATGATCATTGTAAAATAGAAATTTCAAGGACTTTCTCTAAAGGATAAATTCTATAAGCAATTCAAATACAGGACCAATGTTTTAGTCCCCTTTCGTTTTCCCTAAAACTGGGTTCAAATATGTGTGTGTGTGTGTGTGTGTGTGTGTGTGTGCGCGCGCGCGCGCACGCATGTGTGTATATGATATATACATTAGCATGAATAAACCTCAAAAACAAAATATTAAAGGACACATACAATATAATGACTTCTTATATCATGTAAATATATAAATTCTGTATATTAATCATGAATGTATACACGTATAGTCAGTATATAAACCAACAAGGAATGGCATGCGCCGAATTCAGAAGAGTGATTACCTCTGCTGTTGAAGGGGAATGAAATTGGAGACAAGTATATATAGGGGCTTAAATTTTGTCAGCAACTATTTTTTCTTCAGCTTGGTAGTAGATATGTTTTTTAAAATACTGTCATCTAGGGCTTCCCTGATGGTGCAGTGGTTAAGAATCCGCCTGCCAACGCAGGGGACACGGGTTCGAGCCCTGGTCCGGGAAGATCCCACGTGCCGCGGAGCAACAAAGCCTGTGCGCCACAACTACTGAGCCTGCACTCTAAAGCCCATGAGCCACAGCTTCTGAAGTCCATGCTCCTAGAGTCCGTGCTCAGCAACAAGAGAAGCCACCGGAATGAGAAACCCACTCACCGCAACAAAGAGTAGCCCCTGCTCGTTGCAACTAGAGAAAGCCTGCAGGCAGCAACGAAGACCCAACGCAACCAAAAATAAATAGATAAATTTGTAAAAAATAAATAAATAAAATACTATCATTTATATTTGTAAGAGTTAGTTTATAATTCCAAAACTGACAATGCCATAATGAAAGTGGTGCTTTGAAAATAGTAAGTTGAACTTGTTATACAAAATGGATTGAGTGGGAGTGATAGGAAAAAAGGCAATAAAGATACCTGTTGAGAGGTTACTATTCAGAGTTCCTTTATTGCCGCTGGATTTCCTATTTCTATGACCTTTCTAAACAATGCTTTGCTCAGAACTTCACTTGAAGTTAATCGTCAGTAGAGTATTTTTTCAACAACATATATAAACTTAAAATTCATTGACCTTATTATTAATAATTAACCCCATTCAATTGAAATTGTATTTGTGGGGCTTCCCTAGTGGCGCAGTGGTTGAGAGTCCGCCTGCCGATGCAGGGGACGCGGGTTCGTGCCCCGGTCCGGGGGGATCCCATGTGCCGCGGAGCAGCTGGGCCCGTGGGCCATGGCCGCTGGGCCTGCGCGTCCGGAACGGGAGAGGCCACAGCGGTGAGAGGCCCGCGTACCGCAAAAAAAAAAAAAAAAAGAAATGGTATTTGTTTACCTGATAAAACTGGCAGTGCTTAATATCTTAAGGGAGACGGAGGCAAAGTGGTGGGGTTCAGGGAGAAACTCAATCTCACTTGATTCTGTAAAATTATTTGCAGATAATAAATAAAATATTACCATTAAACATTCAATAATTTTGCTCTACGTATTGGCATGTCGGGCCAACATTGTCAAAAAATATCCTCACTTGTGAAATTAATTCATTCTTAATTTGTGGGTTATATTATTAATATTCTGAAAACTGATGAAATAAGCAAGACATGTAAGCATCTCTTGGAAAAAATGAAACATATTTCATTCAATGAATATATTAAAAATTGTAATTTTCAGGTGTTTCTGCTATTAGCCTTCCTAATTAATCTCATTATTTATATTTATGAATGGTTTTTACATATTACTAATTATATTAAGTTTGATAAATATTACATAATCAATTATCAGAATTCAGTGATTTAAACCTCACCAAAAATTAATAAATAATGAAATCAAACAAAGGGATAATTCTTGAGTAATTGGTTTATACTCTGCATTGTCACTGAGGCTTCTTATCTATATCAACTTTTCTATGTTAAGCCAATTTCCACATTATGGAAAACAACTGTCTCTTCTTATTAGCTACTGTTGACGTTGTTGGTGGTGTAATTTATATTTTAAGCCTATCAAAATAGAGCACCAGAAAAAGCAAATGTAGTTTTATATTTAGTGCATATACCTGATGCAGTTCAGCATCTAATATAAATTCCTTTGGAACGATCAGCTCTTTTGGATAGATTGCAGAGCTGTTTCCCTATTTAATTTTCCTCTGTGATTTTAGAAAAAGTCCAAAGTGGTGATGATATATGTCAAAGTAATTTCCATGGTGCCTAAGAGCTAGTCAACACTTGGAAACTTACTTTTATGTGACCAAGTGAAATACAGTTAACATGTTATGAAAAATGATGATGATAAGGGTGATGATGATGGTTTGAATGCTGAAATTGAATTGTAATTGGATATCTGGATCAAATTAAAGACACATTTAATTACAGACTTTCACTTGACCAATTGCTTAATTTTCTGTATTAAAAAAACAATTTAAATAATTGTGGATAGATAATGAGAAGCAAATCCTCATATAAAGCAGAATAATGTGGAGGTAAAGAGCATGCACATGGGGATCAAACTCCCAGGGTTTTATCCTTGGTTCTGCCACTTAGGCTATATGACTCTCGGCATGCTACACAGCCTTCTCATGCCTCAGTTTCTTCATATGTAAAAGAAGGATAACGATAACATCTCCCATATAGAGTTGATTTGAGAATTAAATGGCTTAATATCTGGAAAGTACTTAAAATAGTGTCTGTCATGTAGTAATTACCAAATATACATTTGTTAAATAAGTAAATTCACATTTAATACAAACAACTAGTATGGATAAAACTAATGTTGAGATTATGGGTCCTGGTGTTAAGCAGGCTATTGAACTCTACATATTCATTTTCCATTGGCTTTCATGCCTTCCCTCAGTTTCCTGCTTCTCCAAGTTTGGATGTAAACTTTATAGATTAGCAATAGAGGGATTTAAAGGATAAGTAATTACTATATAGCTAAATACTTCTTGCCTTTATTCCAACATAGGTTTCTAGGAAGCATAATTAATAATAGTTTTTTCCTTTCTCCATCATAAAATACGTAATCAACAGCTGGCATATAACATTTCTTATCAAGTGGGAACACTAAACTATTACCTACTTAATTTTTTTAAATGAAAGAATCATTAAAATTGTATTGTCTTTAACAAAATTTCCTATTCTACATATAAGAGTTTATCAAATAGATATGTCCTCTTATACTTGGGGTATCAAGGGGAATTGTGTAATCAATCAGGTAGAATGGCCTGTGTTGCTGAGTTTATGCTCACAAACTGACTCTTAATTTGGCATCATGGATGCTTTTTCCTTAGCGCTTAGGTCTTAAGTCAGGATTTGCAGGAATGGGGCATCTGATAGTTTCTCCCATGGCTTCTTCAGCTTCCCCATGGGTACATGTTATAAAAACTAATTATTCAGTCATAGTTAATGTGCCAATTGCTGTTTAAAGTATTTCCCATATATTAAATCATCTTCACTGAAACCTTTACACGTATCTATTATTATTATTATTGCTATTATTCCAATTTTACAGATGAGAAAATTGTTACAAAGAACAAGTTAAGTAACTTGTTCAAAATCATAGAGAAAATAATACAGCTGGTATTTAAATCTGGGCAGTTCAACTTCAGAGCTATGCTTTTAACCATTAGAGTTTACTATCTCTCCCACATTATATGCATTGGAAGGGAGGAAGGAAGGAAGGAAGGAGGGAAGGAAGGGGGGGGGAAAAGGAAGGAAGGAAGGGAAGGAAAAGAAAGGGAGAAGGTAGGAGGGGAGAAAGAAACGGGAGGGGGGAGAGAGTGAGAGAGAGTGTGTGAGAGCGAGCGCAGGGACAGTAAATTAAGTCTTGTGAATTTCTCTGCATGTTTTTTCTCTATTCACTTTTATGAAATAAAGGACAATGGTGTTGAAACACAATGTTTACCAAGCCAAATACAACTAGTATCCACAACAACAACAAAAAAGATGCAACCAGCAATACTCAGCTTTTGAAGTGGTTGCACCAAAGCCCATCTTTGGGAACTGGCGTGGGAGTACTTGGTTGACGGTAGATGTATACAGTTATCACCATTCCTAACATCATAATGACACAGACATTCAACCTCATAGTCAATGTATTTTATTTTTTAATACAAAATAGTAAATCAGGCTTGCAAAAGGTAGGTAAACATACATGATTTTTCTTTCAGTATCTTCTATATTTCATATTATTGATCCCTACAATATTATACCATCTTTTAGCAGCCTAACTTTATTACTTTAAAGACTTGAGGATATATACTTTGTTGCATTATCAATAAATATTGAAAGTCATAAAAGTGTTTTCTTTAAATGAGTTAAGCAGTCAAGTATCTATAACATGAAATATTTGAGACAATGTAGTTCATTTATTTTTTAATTTCCTTTTAAATTTTTTAGAAACATCTTTATTACAAGTTTTTTTTAAACACTTCATTATGTGAATGATAAAATGAATATCACTTATAAGCTTCTGTTGGCAACTGGCTGTTCTTTTAATATGTCTTTTCTTTAACTTGTAGCCTTTACTGATTCTTCAGTCTTGACCCATGGCAAGGCATAACTTGGCAAAATAATTAAGATTCCTTATAATAACTTATCTTTGTTCTTACAAAGAACTCTATTATATGAGAGAGTGTGCTATCATTTAAAAATATACCAGATGTATTCCATACCAAAAGTTTTAAGACACATTGCCTGTTCCCTTTTCCTTATTTTTACGGGGTATGGTTTAAAAACTATATAGTTTAAAAACTGAAAGTGACCAGAGTTACCTAGTTTAATTCCCTGATATTTTGAAATAAGGAAACTGAGTTCTAAATAGATTAGATTATTTCCATTGCAAATGAAAGACTTGACTGATAGATGTCTCTTTACATTTATACCTGGTTGACTTTTCTACTCCAATACTAGAGAAGAAATCATGAATACATTTTCCATGATGAAATATATAATTGTATAATCTTCTCTGAGAGTTAAAAACTTAAAGCATGCTTTGGAATAAGATGAAAACAATTTGGATTAATCAAGTTTTCCTGACAGTCTTGGGAAGAGTTCAGAGAAGTTAAACTTAGAATATCTCAAAGCAGGTACTGCTGTGTTGTAGTAAACCCTGTTCTTATATACCACGAAACAGTATCTATTATAAATACTTTCTCATATGACATATATAACCAGAAAGAAAATGATTCCTGTTAGTGAGTACAAATAAACACATTATTTAATTGGTATTTTAAAACATTGTGGTTTTTCTTTAATTTTTAGAAATCCCTTTTTGCTTGTGAAAATAAAACAGTTATGTCACTAATTAAAATAATTTTATAAGAAAAAAATTTTTATATGTTCTGTTTTTATGGAATGTAAAACTTCTTTTGAGGAAAGACTCCAAATAAACAAAGTTCCATAATAATATATCTCCTATGTCTGTACTTAGGCATCCTGGAAAGTATCTAAAGAAAGGTCAGAAGTCTTTCACTTTTGGCTTTGTAGGATACATAACTAATATTGGAGTCATATAAAAATATCAAGGAAAGATTCATAACAAATCAGAAGTAAATGTGAAAATTCCACCTGGTACATAAAAATCAAAGGATTATAAAAGGATCACCCAAATGTAACACTTAGGAAAGATCACTCATCAAAATGAGATATTGCTGCACCGTAACACTTAAATCAACCGAAATTATTGAATAAAACTATAATTATACTAAAGTCAAGGGGAAAATAAAACAGCCTCCAAGAATACTTTTAGAACTATATGATATGTATAATTGGGATGAAAATATTGTTTTTCTTGGTAAAAATCTAAAAATGGAATGGGTTGCATTATAACTTTTATTGGCGGATGCTAGTAAAAATATATGACTAGAAAAGTCAACATAGACAGCAAAGAAGTTAGGAGACACAGTGTGATTTTATGTTGTGTGGTTTGAAGTATATCATAATCTATGTAGAAAATTATTATAATATTTTTGGCTAGTGAGGATGCCAGTTTGCTTTAAATGTTCAGTAATTGTTCAGTGACTTACCTAATTTAAACTACAAATTAATTGGAAGTAAGGAAGCTTAAGTATAAGCTGTGGAAGTAGACAATGAATCTATCGTGTAGAAAGTAGTCACAGTAAAAGTGAAATGACCAGTGCCTTATCTTTTATTGGCTAAATATATTTTGTCTACAGTCTACATGTGCTAAAGTGTTATGCCTTGTAAAGATAAGTTAATTTTCTTTACAACTGAAGCTAAATGGATATATAAAGTTAAGCAGAATTTTTTTTCATTCTCAGAAACCAAACATCATTCAGTACTAAGTTAGGTGTTTTTTCTTTTTTAGTAGATATGCTTCCAGTGACTGGAAAGACTATAAAATTCTTGATTCTTACATAAATATTTTAAATGGATCTCTTTTTCTCTAAGGAGAGAAACTTTTGCACAAGAGACATTCTTGTGAAGTCATTGTGAAAAGAAAGTAAAAAGTTTAAGGTAATTTATACGGGAAAGGTCAGTAATAATGAAAACCCCAGTTGAAGCTACATGTGAGTTCTTTAGGAATTTTTCAAAGTGTATGCTTCAGGAACTTAGCACACATGAACTGAAAACACAAAGATTAAACTATGTAATACCCAATTAGCAAGAGGGTTATTGTGGCGACGGCCTAAAACATCTCAGAATGCTGTCAGCATACCCTCATTCAGAGAGGAATATGGATTTTTCAGAAAGTTCAAGCTTAACAGCTTATAGGACAGTCACTTAATGTGAGATGTGTCATAGTTAGCTTAGAGAACAAGTAGTGCTCAATGAGTGAATGAAGAGAGAAATACTAGAAGATGAGTAATACTGGGATTATTAATGCCCATTTCTTTGTGTTTTTCCTTTGTATTTTTCTCACCATTAGAGACAGCTCATCCATCATCATGTTATTAATGTGCCATGTTAGCCTCTTTATCACAGAAATGTTTGGGATTTGGATAATTTCACATTTCAGATCTAGCTAGTATGTTTATCATTACACACAAAGTGACAATACAGCCCTTGTCTTTTTTAGTTTTTGTGAAAGCTCTGATAAATAGAATAATGGTTTTATCTCTTCTTATTAAACTGACAGATGGGCATATTATACTCAGTATACGCTATGAATGATGCCATTTATACTTTTATGTTCAATAATAATGTTGAAACCAAGCTAGTTAGTTCATGAGAGTTGAGTAAGACACTCATGACTAAATTGTTTTTCAATATGATAGAAAGAAGATGTTCTGTAGGCAGCTGTAGTCTAATTTTCAGGTATTTCCATTTAAAATGATCTTCTGACTCCCATTTTCTTTTTCTATTGTAAGGTATATCCTGTCATTTTGGTTTTTACCTAGTATTAACACTGTTCCTGATTCTAGTAATAGAACACTGATTTTCCTTTACATGCAGTATTGATGGAACATCTTTTCCAAGACTTATGTATCTGAATGGCACTACCAAATAGAGATCACTTTCTCTAGCCAAGGTGTGGTCATATTATCTCTCCTGGAAATATGGTCTTTGGGCCAAATGTAAATTCAGGATCAATCATTTTATTTCAGTGAGATTATCCAGTAGTTCCTGCTACCAGGATCTCAAGAGCCATTCTAATTCCTATCCTCTCCAAGGCCTAGTTCTTCAACTTTATTTTGTGACATAACCTGTTTCCTTCCAATAAATTTCCTTTTTGCTCAGTTTAGCCAGAGTTAATTTACTTTGCTTTCAGCTAGAGAAATATAACTTTCATCTCCATTGCATTTATTTATAATACCCATTCACTATTCTTTCATTAATTCACTCATTCATAAAATATACGTTGAGCAGCAGATTCTGAAATGCAATTGGGAAAACATGCTTCCTCCCTTAAGGAATTTGACATCTGGTAAGATAGAACAGCAGCTGGTAAACCATTTTGTAAAGCATCAGATAGTAAATAATTTAGGCTTTTTGGGGTGTATTATCTCTGTTGCAACTACTCTGCAGGTGTAGTACAAACGAGTAATAGGAAATACGTAAGTAAGTAGAAGTGCATGTGTTACAAAAACCTTATTTAAGAACACTGAAATGTGTATTTCATAACATTTTTATAGGTCTTGAGGTAGTAATTTTCTTTTGATTTTTTCCAACTATTAAAAAAAAGTTAAAAAAGCATTTTAGCTTTTGAGCCATAGAGAAATAGGCAGTAGACCAGATTTTGCTGATCCTTGAGATAGAAAAGAAGATGTTCACCTGTAAGCAACATAATTAGGTAGTAAAAGTTGGGTAAGGAGGGCTGTCTTAGAAGTAATTACAGGGAAGCATGGTGTTGTAGAGGTAAGGCCCAAACTCAGTATTTCAAGGAAGAAAGGATTGGGGAAGCCTTTCTGGAGAAATTGCATTAAGCTGTACCTTAAGAGTAGAGCAGGAATAAGCTAACAAAAGGGAAGATATCAGATCAGAGGGAATAGCAATTATAAATGCCCACAGGTAAGGCAGAGAATTGCAGCCTTAATGGCTGGACCAATGTCCTGGAGAGTGTGAGGGAAGTAGTTGGAAGAGGAGCTGAAAAGTAAAGCCTAGAGTCTTAAGAATGGCCTGTGCTTAGTTACCTCGTAGGCATATTCAATATGTGCTTACTGCACCAGCAAGGAGAGGCTGCAGAGCAAAGGGATAGGAAAAGACTACTTTTGAAAGAATGCTATTAAAAATTAGTCATTATGAAGATAAAATGAGTATTGTTATATTTTCTAACATTTTATGTTTTCATTTTGTATGCTGTCTATTTTAGATTCTTATGGGAAAGAATGTAAGAAATTTTTAGTGCCTCTAAAATTTTAATTTAGACCAACTTCTAACTTAGGTTAAGTGTTTTTGGATTTCTATTTAAGAAGAATGGGGAGCCATTGAAAGCCCTTAAGCAGGGAAAACACATGATGTGATCTTAATTTTGGAAAACCACTCTGGTTTCCATGTGGAAAAACAGATCAGTGGGAAAATTAAGAGACAAAGAGGGTCAAGGATATGATTTAAGGGATTGTTGCTATCGCTTTCCTTTAGAGAGATGATGATGACCTAAAATAAAGGAGTTACAGTTGAAATAGAGAGAAATGGACCCACCTCTAGTGCTATTAAATAAGTAGATTAGAAAGTCCCTGGTGGTTCACTGGATATGGAAAGTAACTGTGAAATTAGAGGCTAGGATGACTCCAGGGTTTCTGATTGGAACAAATTCTGTTGACATCTTCGCTACATAGGGAACACAGGAGGAATAAAAGCAGGTTTTGGAGGGGAAAGAGTTTGATTTGACATACTGAGTCTAGTTTGCTTTTAGACTTACAGGTAAAGATAATAAGAAAGTTCATTGACTATACCAGAAAAGAAATCTGGACAAAATTTGCTGCATGACACAGACTTTTGGAAATTCATTATAATTAAATTTATCAAACACATGATATGTATCAAGCATAATAGACGTGCTCTTTAATCTTCACAAACCCAATAGGGTGTTATTATTATTACTATTACTGTTGTTGTTGTTGCTATATTATTAGTGAGAAACTAAAGATTATACAATGTAACTTGCCAAAATTATTGAAGTTAAAAATAAATGGTGATTTAAGCATCAGATTTGTTAGTTTCCAAAAGTAACACTCTTAATCACTATGTTGATTCAAACAAGCATAATATGAGAAATGGTTTCCTTCCACATTAAAGGAAATAATTCAGGGGAGAAAAGTCAGGCAAGATCTTCTTACTTCAGGAAAACAGTTTTTTCTAATAGTTTTGCCCATAGTGATGCAATTTATCAAGTCTTTTAAACAATTCTAGTAAGTGGAACAAAGTGTAGAATAATTATAAATGTAATCCCTGTAAATCTACCAAAAGGTTATCAATTTAGATTCGATGAAATCTTAATGTGCTGTGGGAGCTTTCATACATTGTCCATGAATTTTCCCAAATTCGCTAATATACCTAATAGACTATCAACCCAAATCATTATGGAAAATGGTTATTTTTACCATTGTGAGCACGTCTAATTCAAAGTCAGTAGTTAACAAAGTGTAGTAAGTATATGACATAATGATGTAGTATCTTTAACATGCTCTCTATGGCAGATCAGCTTACACCAAGATTTTCCCACAGAGCAAGAAAGTTTATTTACATATAGTAAGAGGAAAATAATCATCCCTCTCTCTCTCTCTCTTTTTCTTTTAGTCACTGCAGTGGAAACAGAATGTGTTGCATGCTAAGTAATACATTAATGTGTAAATTGTACAGAATATTCTCATCTCCCCTTTCTGTCCACTAATGTGATTTATAAAGCAGTAACAGCCATCATTTATTAGAGATGTGATGCACATAAATGTTCCCCATCCTCTGTTCTGTGCAGACACTTTTAGAGTGATCCATGCCATTAGGTATTAGGCAGCTTTCTTGTCACATATGCTTCACAGATTGGATGATGTGACTAAGTGGAAAACTGCACACCTCAATTTGGACTAATGTATAAAGGAGCTGTTGGAACTAAAAATCAAATGTGGGAGTCCCTCTCCATCAAGAGAAAAATAGCAATTTGACAAATTTGGGGAATCATAAGTTCCCTCTCCGTCAGGGTTTCTCAATTTTGACATTACTGTTAATATTTTAGACCAGGTAATTCTTTGTGATGGAGGATTCTCCAGTGCAATGCAGAATGTTGCAGCTTCTCTGGACTAGATGCCGGTAGTACCACTTAAGTTGTGACGATCAAAAATGTCTCCAGACATTGACAAATGTCCCTGGGGTGATGGAATTGTTCCTGGCTGAGAACCATTACTTAATATAAAATGTCCTAAATCACGATAATACCTATAATGTATTTACTTTTGTTTTTTTACTTACATTGTTTTGCCTCATTTATTTATTAGCGTCATTACCCAATTAGATGTCAAGGACCTATGGAATATTTACATATCATATTTTGTAGGTAAATAGAATGGAATTAGTGAATATAAGATATACCAATTCTATCAGGCTCAGTTAAGATACTGGGAATTACGCCATATAAAATTTGACATGTGCATTTGACTTAATACAATTACTTTTGAGAATTTTTTTCTTTCTGTGTAAAAATTAACCTTCAGGTAGGTAAGGTTAGATGATATATGTACAAGAAACTAGGGGACAACAAAAAATAAGAGAGATGAATGTTTGAAAGAATTACTGTGCAAAGGAAAAAGAAAAATGATTGGAAGTTGGAGAAAGTAATTCTCAAAAGCACTTCTTCCAAGAAACAGTTGTCTCAGAGTTCATTTCAGAGGAAATTTAAGTCACATATGATGGAATAGACTATTTTTGTATCGCACAGATTGATTATTCTGCTCTGGATCAAACAGGAAAATTATGCAGTCTTGCTGAGCAGTTTAGAATACTTGGAGTAAACGGCAGTTAAGTTTCACTAAGATAAGAGAAATTAGCTAACATGAGAGACAATTTAATTCATTAATATAAAAACTCTCTGCAAAAACTATTTACCAGTAAGACACATTCAAATTCTGGATAAATTGTTTTTTGAGACGAAAGAGAAAGAGCAGTTGGAATGATATAGTCATAATTTTTAGCAGACTGAAATTAAATTAAAGCTGATATCTCTGATATCAATTCTCAAATGAAAATCTCTGCATTTCAAGGAACTAAAATACAGTTCCTTAAATCCACAGCAGTGGATATAGGACATAATTGTGTTGAATTACTTATTAAAGGAATATTAATTTCAAACATGTTTTCACCTGTGCCCCAATTTTTCCATGGTGGTTTTGGAGCAACTAAAAAGTTTTTATCTGAACATGATTTAATCTTTATTACTAAAATCCACTTGCAAAAGCACTTTTGTAGGCTGCAGTGTATGCAGTTTAGAATTAGAGATTCACAACCTCCCGTGAGCAAGGAATATGAACCCAGGAACTCTGAGTACTACCTCACTTGCACTTTCATAAAATGTTCTATTACTTTTTAATTGTACCTTATATTGATTTCCCTATTCAAAAGATTGAATATGTATATATAAAAAACAAGTTAGAATTAATAAGTAATAGCTTACCTTAGTAGTATATACTCAAGTTATAATTATGGCATACAAGTACAGTTTTATATGTAGTCTTATATAACTCTCACAGGTTACCTTGCAAGACTAGCAGGAAAAAATTTACTGCAGTTTTGCAGATGTAAAATGTCACGCTTAGCTATATTAAATGATTAACTGATCATTTAGAGTTACTAATTAGGAGAGTTTGAGGCTAGAATCCAAAGCAAGTGCGCAGTGTCTTTAAAGGACCTTGAAATTTATACGTGTACAAATGTTGGTGTTACTTTGGTCTCAGCAAGCTTTAATAAGCCTGTTTCAGATAAATTTCATGATTTTCTAAACCTGCCGTGTTTAAACCTTTCTCTCTCCACCTTGCAGCATGTTTTTGTTTTCATATAAAACATCTTCTCTTTCCCCCCGACCATATACATCTTCCAGACACACGTAAGTTGCAAGATCACTATAAAAATTTTTGAGCAATAGCTTAGAAATATCTTTTCACTCACTTCTTAGAGCTTTTAGAGTCATCAGGTTTGCACCTAATTTCATTGCATACTGTGTTATTTGCTGTCAGTTTAAGTATGTTTTTCTTACCTTCTAAACTGTATTGTAATTTGTGAAAAGGATACATATGTTCATAGTTCTATTTCCCAAAGAGTGACTTGATGCATAATGTATATATATTTAGATGCTCAATTTTATACTGGCCTTTAGTTGCTCTGTGTGGATCCCTTGATGATAAAATGCTAGGTTCATCACTTATTTATTGACATAAACTATCTTAAGCCTGGTGGGTTGGCCAACCCTTTAATCTACTCCTAATAACCTCTCATTTTTGTGATAGCTTTTATACACACACATACACACACTCTCACATTCACACATTCTCACATATACAGAAATCTTATGCCCCAAGCCCATGTCCTCAGGAACTTGTTTTCTGCTGGCTGGCCATAAGATCACTACTGTATTTTTTCCTCTGAAAAAAAAATTTTTTTATTTGGGTAACAGAAAAATCTGTATATCATTTACTGTGATAGAATAGGAAGGAACAGAATTTAATAACAGTGTTACAGGGGCAGGGTTTGGGAGTAAAATTGGTTTTGGAGTTGTTGAGTTTGAATGGCCTCTGAAAAATAAAGTATCAGTGTTCAAAGGACAATAGGTACCATTTTACAGTGAACGAAACCAGGGCTTCTTGACGAAATGGCTGATTCTAGGACTAAGGCATATCATGCGTGTATTGCCAGAGAGTGAAGATAAGCTTAAAAAAAAAAAAAAAAGATGGGGTATATAAAAGTAACAACAGGAGCCAATTTAAAAATGCTCTCAATGGCCAAAACTGGGTTAGTTTTAGCAACAAAATAAGCCAAGCAGTATTAGATTATAATTCAAAGTACAAAAAAAGAGATATGAATATACATTTATATAAATGAAATATTGATTAAATGAATGAATGGGGATAGGGACAAATCTTCCTTACAGAAGAATCCCCAATGGTATATATATTAGGGATTATACACACACACACACACACACACACACACACACACACACATATATTTATATATACACCTTCCTCTTTAATAGAGAGCCCAGAAATAGACCCATGTAAATATAGTCAATTAATAAAGGAGCAAAGGCAATACACTGGAGAAAAGATTGTCTTTTCACCAAATGATGATGGAACAACTGGACATCCACATGCAAAAGTAATGAACTTAGACACAAACCTTACAGCCTTCAGAAGAATTAAGTCAAAGTGGATCATAGACCTAAATGTGAACTGAAAAACTGTAAAACTTTTAGAAGATAACAGGAAAAAATCTAGATGACCTTGGATTTGGTAATGATTTTTTAGATACAACACCAAAGGCATGACATATAAAAGAAAGAATTAATAAGCCAGACTGAATTAAAATGAAACATTTTTGCTCTATGAAAGACACTGTCAACAGAATGAGAAGACAAGCCACAGACAGGAAGAAAATATTTACAAAAGACATATCCGATAAAGGACTGTTATCCAAACTATACAAAGAACTCTTAAAACGCAACAATAAGAGAACAAATAATCCAGGTAAAAAAAGGGCAAGAGACCTGAACAGACACTTCACCAAAGAAGATATACAGATGGCAAATAAGCATATGAAAAGATGTGTCCACACAAAAACCTGCACATGGATGTTTATAGCAGCTTTATTCATAATTGCCAAAACTTGGAAGCAACCAAAATGTCCTTCAGTAGGTGAATGAATAAAATTAACTGCGGTACATCCAGATAATGGAATATTACTTAGTGGTAAAAAGAAATGAGCTATGAAGTCATGAAAAAACACAGAGAAACCTTAAATACCTATTACTAAGCTAAAGAAGCCAATTTATAAAGACTCTACACTGTATGATTCCAACTGTATAACATTCTGGAAAAGGCAAAACTATGGAAAGAGTGGAAGGATCTGTGGTTGCGAGGGGGAGGGGGGAGGGAGAGATGAGGGGGAAGGTAGAGCACAAAGGATTTTTAGGACAGCGAAACTCTGTATGATACTCTGTATGGTGGATACACTCCATCATCCATTTGCAAAACCCATAGAATGTATACCCTGAGTGGACCCCAGTGTAAACTATGGACTTTGAATGATACTGATGTGTCAATGTAGGTTCATCAATTGTAACAAATATACCACTTGATAGTCGGGAGGCTGCTGCCTGTTTAGGTGCAGGGGTATATGGGAAGCCTCTATACCTTCTGCTCAAGCTGTGAATCTAAAACTTCTCTAAAAAATAAAGTGTTTTTAAAAATCTGACACAGCCTGTAATTTAGTTAATAATGATGTTCCAATGATAATTTCCTAGTTTTGACAAATGTACCAAGAGAAAGCAAGATGTTAATATTAGGGAAAATGGGTAAAGAGCATAGGTGAATTCCATGTACTATATTTGCAACTTTTCTATAAATCTAAAATTATTACAGAATTCAAAGTTTATCTTTTAAAAAAGTCAATTAACTACATGTGTTTGAAAGTCAGGCAAATGCGATTGGTTATGCTAGGTGCTGTCCTACTTGTCCTGGATATCACTGATCATATTCAGATACATTCTTGAAAAGTAAGATCTCAAAAGACCAGTGAGTGTCTTTGGGGGGTCAAATCCTAGCTCTGTGATTTATTTTGGCAACTTATTTAACCTCTCTTTTCTTAGATCCTCATCTGCAAAATGGAGATACCATAAGTCTCTATTTTATAGGGCTACAGTAAGAACTAATTGAGATGAACTAAGTTCAGTGCCTAGTACAGACTACATGTTTAATAAATGTTAGCTATTGTTAGCATTACTGTTATTGAATCTTTTAAAATAAATTTTATTTCTTCTGTGCTTGACATCCATATAACCAAATTACCCTTTCTCCAGTTATACCTTGTGATTATATGCAGGTATTTCTGTGGTATTTATGCTTCATGAAGTCCCCATGTGGTAGCAGCACCATTAGTATACCTGCAACGTCATAAAGGGAGGAGTATCATATTTTCATAGGACTCCTGGCTGGACCCATTCTATCTGGAGAAAACTGTGGCTCCCCAGTGCACTGGCTTCTCTGTTGAGTCAGTGACTGCCAGACCCCTCTGTCTCAGTTCAGAGCAGATGAGGAACCCAAAATGACAGATTTAAATCTCTGATCCCTCCTGTTTATGATTTTTTTTAAATTCCTGCAATTAATTATGGCCTTTCTTCCCTGATAAATTATTCTCTATTGATGCAAACTACATAAAATTATTCCTGGTTTTTATAGTTTTCATCTGTCCAAACTTCAAAAATCTTCTATCAACAGCTCACCTGCTATTTACACAGAATTGTGGTGTTACATCTCATCTTGAATTCATGCACGTGACCTAAGATAGAACAGGGAGTATGCTGATACACCCATGGTTTTAAAATGGGCAAGTGCCTATGAGTTGTGATGCTTAGAAATTCTGGGATAGGCCTGACCTGGAGCCAAGCTATGTTGGATTTTGTGACTTAACAGCTGTTATTTGAATGCAATGAATTTTTCACTTTAGGGCTTTTCAAGTATACGAATATATGTATATAGGTGTGTGTTTATATTTGTGTAAACATCATAAGTAACTGAAAATAAATATTTAAACATTAAGATTTTAAGTTCTATATAAAAGCTGTGGGCGCTAACGTTTTTATAATGACCTCACTGTTATTATGTTTTAGCATGTTTCATGACTGTAGTATTAGTTTTTTATTGCTACATAACAAATTACCTCAAATAGTGCTTACAAAAACACATATTTATCATCCTGTGGTTTACATGTGTCAGGGGTCTGTACTTCTCAGATGATTGCAAGGCTGCAATGAAGATTTTGGCCAGCATGCCTTCTCATCTGAAGCTTGGGGTCCTCTTCTAAGTTCATTCAAGTTACTGGCAAAATTCAATTCCTTGTATTTTTAGGACTGAGGCCCTCAGCTTCTAGATGCTATTCTCTCCATTGGTGGCTCAGAAAGTATTTGTTGCTTCTTCAAGGCCAGCAGGTCAGCATTTCTGCTGTTTTGGGTTTCTTCTTTCATGGAATACCTGTTTTAAGGGCCTCACCTCATTAGATCCCATGTACCACAGACTGCTCTAAGTCTGGGTGCTGTGTGCTGGGCCACAAGGCCAGTTGCTCAATGCCTGTGTGCCTGTCGGGCCCATGATCCCCAGCTAATTTGCACCTTGTATCCCCAGGCCTATCTTCACTGCTCACCGACATGCTTCCTTGTCTCACGGACTTCACGTTCCAAGATAAAATTAAGAATTTCAAGGTGGAGACAGCAGAGCTTTAAACCAAGTGCAGGGCTCTTCTGAGAGCAAGAGCCTATGCCTGTCCTGTCTGTGTTTGCTTATTAAACTAAAAGACTAGGTTTATAATACCTACTTTATAGGGTTGGTAATGATATTAAATGAGAAAATGTATATGAAGAATTTATAGCAGGGTCTGTTATGTAGCAAACACTCAATAGATATTAGTCCTTATGTTATTATAAGGACTAGTTATAAGGACATATAAGACTCAGTCACCTACTCAAAGGTGTCTAGTCAGAGAGACAGGCATGTGAACAGCTTATTACAACAATACAATAAATAAAAACCACTAGGCATTGAGAATTTTAAAATGCACTGTTTACAAGAAATTTATAGAGGTGAAACTGACAGATATGTAATTATAGTTCAGTATGATTAGTGTAATTTCCAAATCTACTAATCTGTAGAAGATCTCAGGAGAATGTTGCTCCTCCTCTAACATTAAAAGAAAAAGGAGGATAATCTAAGAAATCATAACTTTCCTGGGCTCATCACAGAGCCAAGGTCGTAAGGTAACTAGGTAAACTGAATTCCAAAGGGTGACAAGCCCCTCCAAAAAGACCTTGGACATGCGAACTATTTGGCCTTCAGTACAGTGTAAGAGCGAGCACACGTGGTAGACGTAAATATGTATAAAAAGGAAACAACTGAAATTTTAATAAATTTTCAAAGATTCTGTGTGGGTCATCAAGAGAATTTAGAATCCCTAGAAACCCAAAACACAAAGGTCACCTAAGCTTCCTCACCAGCCTTTTAATACAGGTCCGTGCTGGGTGCATATGAGAAAGAGTAGGATCAGGAAAAGGAGGCCTGAAGAAGCAGCTGCTGGAGGAGAGGCATGAAATCCATACTCTTCTCTCATAGGAAGCAAAGTCTTCCTTCCACAGTGGCAGAGGAAGAATGCTCCATGGTCAAGATTTTGTACTTTTGTAGTGACGCAAAGCCACGCTGCTGGGGGGGGAGGGGGGCAGGAAACTCACTCTTGCCGAAGACTCACCATCCTTACGCACCAGGGGAGATGGAAGGAAAGCTGAGAAAACCCCACCCTCAAGATGAACTGCACAGGGCTTACCTAAGACTGGGACTAGAGCGAGAGAACTGAGAAAAACTGCCTGCCCCCGCCATGAGGTTTGCACCAAATAATAAACACCAGCAGGCACCTGCTGGGGTAGCATCAGGAGCACAGAGACCCTTCCTACGTCATAAACGTGGGGCCTGCTCAGAGCTGGGCGGGCGAGGAGGAGAGCCCTCCAGGACTCTAGGCTTCACACTAAGCAGGAGATAGCAGGGTCCTCCACTCAAGGACCCAGAATCATCTTCATTGATATTTAGGCTATAACAGAAAACTGCCAGTAGATGGCATCAAATCTCAACCGGGCCTGGACAAGTCAAGGTTTCATAGCTGGACTCCTGCACCACCCATCTTGCTAGACATGCGGCCTGGCCCTAGTCGTTTCATTACCTTGTCATATTACAACCCTGTATTTAATATTAATTTTTTTCCTTAATCACCACCTGCCATTATGACATTGAAATATCTTTTTTTTTCTTCTTCTTTTCTGTCTGTTTCCAAAACCACATATTCCAAAAGTGGTATTACTTGAGAGATGTTCTGTATGTATGACTGCTTGGGAAGAAGTGAACACACAGCACTCACACACACTCACACACATGTGCACACATGTCACTTTAAGATGAGATAAACGTCCTGGTTTAATTAGTAACGAGTAAAAACTTTTTGAAGGACAGTGGCACACAAGAAAAGAGAGCATAAGGCATGTTTGAGTGTAATTTCTCATGATCCTTAGGGATCCTAATGGAACAGAAGGCTATCATTGACAACATAAGCATGGTAGTGTTTGCTGGATCTGGAAAATTCATTTCTTGCTTTATCATAGATTGCCATGGGAGGATGGCTGCCAGATATGGCCAATGAGGAAGTGCATTTTTCTCTTTGCAGCAACTTTTTACTTTTAGCATGCATTGATGATCTTGCCTAGATCAGTTATTACACTGGAGATTGGAGAATGGTGGTTTGTTCCTTCTAGGTTTATGCCTTTTAATTTCCTCTCATTTTATTTTGGTTCCAAGAGAAAAAAAAATGACTATGCAACATCAGGCCACTGGTTTAACCCAATATCAGATCAGTTTAGAAGTCATTATGAGAGGAAAAAGAAATATTTGAGTTGAAAGATATATTAAAAACCCTTTCTCATTGTTTTTGAGGAGTTTCCAGCAGGCAAGAGTTTACCTTTCTTGTTTCTCTTCATCATTTCGTTGGTAGTTTGGTGTCTTAAATAAACCTAGACAGGCATATGTGTTATTTATTACATTCCTTATCTTGACCTGCAAGGCTCTATATGATTTTGCCCTTACTTGACCTCTCAACTTCTTCTACAATTCTCTCTTTTAATTAACACAGTACACATGCACTTGCCCCTTCTTATTTCTCAAGCACATACAACTCTGCTCAGCGCTTCAAGGAATATTGCCACATGACTTGTTCTTGTCTTTAAATTCTTACCTTAAGTGTCCTCTCCATAGAGAATTCTTCCCTGACCATTCAAAAGTAGCTGCTACCTGCTCTGTATTACAGGACCCTCCTTAAAAGCTGTCATAGCACTGGTGATGTCTGACAGTTATGTTGGTCTTTTCTGTCCTCCTCTAGTATTAGAATGTAAGTTCCAGGAGAGTGGGCATCTTGGCTATCTATTCCTTGCTATATCCTACCACCGAGAATAGGATTGAAAACAAATTTTTAAATAAAAGAAACATCTCAGCTTATGCACTTGTTAAACTTTTATCTTTCCACCATCTTTAATAGGTATAAAATCTGGATTTAAACTTACTTTAAATATATAATGGCCAAGGAGTCTTGCTTCCAGTAGGGGCAACGGTACCTTGGGTCAACCCTTGTACTGAGATGGATTAAGAAAGTGTGGTATGTGTGTATGTGTGTGTGCATGTGTGTGTATAATATCATAATGGGATGCAATCAAGGAAATTACAGGGCCAAGTTCCAAAGTAAAAGAAATAAAGCCTAGACGTGTGAACTTGGTATTTAGCACCATTTTTCCTTTACAGGGATTTGCCAATTCTGGAAGAGGTGACTGAGAGGCCAAGAAACAGATGAGAAAAGTTTTTGAAAGGTTTACAGAAAGAAAAATTCAGATTGGTTTCAAGGCTTGCCAGGGGCATTGGTAAATCATGCAGGCTTCTGATTAAGATCCTTATGGTCTAAACCCCCCAAATAGGGGTGAAATGTACTTGCAAGGATTGAAGGATTGAAGAAGTGCAATTTCTAATTTCAGTCTCTGATAGTATTAAGGTCATTCTAGTTTGCTGATGACCCCAGCCACCTGCATAAGCAAATGCAAATCTGCTCCAGTGGAAAAAAATCTTCCTAGACCTTAGATCCTCTTTACATATTTGTGTATTGAACCCAGCAGACGATAAAGAACAACTAGGTAAAAGAGAGTGGATATATGTATATGTATAACTGATTCACTTTGCTGTACAGCAGAAACTAACACAACATTGTAAATCAACTATACTCCAATAAAAAAAAAAAACAAAAAAAACAGGCAAATGAAGAAACAGATAATGTGGCAGAAAAGCAAAAGAACCAGAGAAATAAACCAACAACAGTAAACAGCACCTACAATGAACACCTGCTACATGATTTTAGGAAGCAATGCATACATTGAGTGCTGAATAATCATCTCACCTTCATGAGTATAAAACTGAACTCTTCATCTTTCCCCCCAAATCCATTCCACCATGGCCTTACTTATCTTTGTCGATGGCAACCCCACAGTTCCAGTGCTCAGCCCAAGACATTGCTGTGTTCTTTGACTTTTTTCTTTTTGTCTCACCCTATATAGGATTGGTAAAGAAATCTTCACTCTTATTTTTAAAAGTACAGATAAATACAGAATCTGATCATTTCTCATGACATTCACAGCTACAAGCTTGCCACCCTGTTCTTACTGGATTGCTTGTGTCTCTGCTTGTCTCAACACAGCAATTAGCATGATTCTGTTAAAGCATACATCTAACCAGAATCTCCTCTGCTCAAAACTTTATAATAGCTCTACTCAGTAAAAGAGGAAGTCCTTAAAATGACTTACAATATTCTATACCTTTCTAAATCCATGCCAAGGCCTTAGAGCAAGTTTTATATCTGTACCATAAAATGTTTATCTCACCCAAATTTTTACTGTGTAATGTGCCAAAGGATGTCAACTTTATTCATTTTCCTATAATATACATGTTTACACTGAGCCAAGAAATGTTCTTTGGCACTACAAAAACTGCGATGAAAACTATTTACTGGAAACTTATATTAATCATTTTTTAAACTCATAATTTCAGTAGCAGAATTAGGGTTCAGTCATCAAAAATGAAGATTATTATGTTGTTAATGGGCATTGACTGCTGTTGTAAACAAGCAATGCTTTAAAAAATATCTTGATATAATAAATTTATTTTTGCACCAGTTCATCTTATTCCTTTTACCATTTTCCTTTCATGTAATGTTTTCTGATTAAAGTTACCTCTCATTGGGCATCAGATGTCTATTTTATTAACCTATTTTAATCTACTGATAGTCTAAGGATAAATAAACTTGGATAGGTAGGACTGTTAGCCTTAATTTTTTTGTTGTTGCTTTTGTGTAGTGTTTCCTGATTAAGGCAATCTCTCATTGGACTCCAGCTGTCTCTTTTACTAATCTGTTTAAATATAATGATAGTTAAAAGATAAATAAGCTTGGATGTGAATAAATTTTGATGAAAAGAGCTGCATGGAGCAGAAGTGCTAGAAACTAGAGGACAGCCTTAATTACCATATAGTTATTTCTTTTGTCCATACAGCTACATTTAAAGTTCCATTTAAATTCAAGATTGTTTAAATTCAAGATTGAAAGTTGAATTTTTACAAGAACATAGTTCCTACTGACCTTCCAGGTATCTATTTGAATTTTTTTCTTTTCCTTATCTACCTAAATGCAAATTATAACTACTCTTTAATTATAATTTATTTTCTTGGATTCAGTCAAATTAGATTATGTAATTGAACTAAAATCAGAATAATGAAACAGAAGTTGAGACAATGCTATATACCCATTTTATATAAACTTTTTTTAGCAAGATGACTAATACGTTAATAAATCTAACAACCTTGGTTAGTGTCACCATGACCTGGACCCTCCTAGTCCACATCCTGAATCAGGATCTCAGACGTCACCCAGAGTGGAACTTGTGACATGTTAGTGGAAAAATGGAAACCACATTTTGATACTCAGTTCTGGGGAGGAAACTGTTTTGCCAAAAACAATTTGCCTTGTAATTTTTCATTTCAGTTATCTGCAGCATGATGGCTAAAATGTGTTTTCTTCTCTTTTGTTCTGATTTGGTAAGGAAGCACAGATCAGTCTACACAGCCACCTGAACACTGCTGCCAAGACTATTCCTTAAAAAGAGGATTATTTCTACACAATAGGGAGTGCAAGCACATTTCCTGCCCCTGTCAAAATTCTGTCTACCTTGGGATAAGAAAACAGCCCCCACTCTGCTTTCCCAAATTAAATAGTATTAATTTTTTAAAAAGAAGGCAAATTATATCTTTAAATACCATGCATTTTAAGACAGAATATTTAATATTTACCTGGATAGCAGTGCTTGTTTTTACAAAAATGTTTTTAGACATAAACACATCTTAGTATACATTATATCTTCCACTTGTGTACTTTTAATAATTACATTTCTGTTTACATGCCTACAAAAGGGACTAACTTAATTCTACAGTTTATAATAAAAAATATTTTTAACTTATTAAAAAACTTAAGTAAAAAGAAAACCTAGAACAAATTTGAACAAACCTAAAACAAACATTTGAATAAACAGATTGATTGTTTCACATATAGTTTTTTCTTTTGTAAAATAAGGTAATATAACAATGCTTTATATAGAAGATTTATATTCTTACAGTAACATTTACTAAAATTCTAATCTCTATGCACTTGTAAGGCTTTTGATACTCAATTTAGGGAGATATTGGTACAAACTGCATTAGGCTAGATTCAAAATTCTGAAGTTTAGAAATACTTTGTCAGTGGCATCTTTCATTTGCAAGTCTTTTTCTTAAAAAACACAAAAAACCAGTCTGGGACTCTGTAACCTTATTCTTATTTAGTTCATTCAACAAGTCTTGATTGAGTGCTGACTTTGTATCAGGAAAACCTTTTAAGTAGTAATGACAGCAATAAAAAAGGAAGAAACTTCCTGCCGTCAGGTGATTTAGGACCATGGGTATAATTAAATGGAAAGTGTCCATTGCTATGGAAATGTATTGATTTCCTCTGTACATTGGACTTTTTCTCAAAGTGATTAGCTGTAATGCTTATCGCTCCCCACACCTTTTACCTACACATTAAATTGATCTTTTAAAATTGTTTGAAAGCAAACATAGGATTTTTTCTGAATATGGCCCTTTTTTATCATTATGCAGACAAAATATGTAAGATACAGTTTACAATTCATAGAGCTCTTTATTCTCTTTCCTATTCCTTTGTGACACAGTAGTTTATTTCAAATACATCAGTCCAGAATACATATACCATCCCCATAACCTGTAAACAAATCTAGAAGTCAGATATGTGTAAAACATTTCTAATTTTTGTATTGGCCTGAAATATTGATATAAATCCCCAACGATAGTGCCAGATTAAACTTCAAAGATCATTGAACCATCTTTTTTTTGTTTTTTTTTTTGCAGCCTATTCAGTTCACATACTTGTAATGATTTGAATAGCTTGCTTGACAAGAGTGGCAAAATCACATCCTTACCCTCTGACTCATTTTTGTACTTATTTTGATTAGAATTTTTCTGAGGTCAAAGAACATGCTTTATTTATCACTTTAAAATAAATTTATATGGAACCACAAAAGACCCAGAATTGCCACAGCAAATCTGAGGAAGAAGAACAAAGCTGGAGGCATAACCCTTCCAGACTTCAGACAATACTACAAAGCTACAGTAATCAAACAGCATGGTATTGGCACAAAAACAGACATGTAGATCAATGGAACAGAATAGAGAGCCCAGAAATAAACCCACACATGTACAGTCAATTAATCTACAACAGTGCTCGCTTCAGTGGCACACATACTAAAATAGGAACGATACAGGGAAGATTAGCATGGCCTCTGCATAAGGATGACATGCAAATTTGTGAAGTGTTCTGTATTAAAAAAAAAAAAAATCTACATACAACAAAGGAGGCAAGGATATACAATGACGAAAAGACAGTCTCTTCAGCAAGTGGTTTTGGGAAAGCCAGACAGCTACATGTTAATCAATGAAATTAGAACACTCCCTCATACCATATACAAAAATAAACTCAAAATAGTTTAAAGACCTAAATATAAGAAAAGACACCATAAAACTCCTAGAAGAGAACACAGGCAAAACATTCTGGGACATAAATTGTAGCAATATTTTCTTAGATTAGTCTCCCAAGGCAAAAGGAATAAAAGAAAAAATAAACAAACGGGACTTAATCAAGCTTAAAAGCTTTATCAGAACAAAGAAAACCATCAGCAAAATGAAAAGACAACTTATGGAATGAGAGAAAATATTTGCAAATGATGTGACTGACAAGAGGGTTAATATCTAAAATATACAAACAGCTCATGTAACTCAATATCAATAAAACAAACAACACAATAAAAAAAATGGGCAGAAGACCTACATAGACATTTCTCCAAAGAAGACATACAGATGGCGAAGAGGCACATGAAAAGATGATCAACATCGCTAATTGCAGATGACATGAAAATCTTAAAGATGCCACCAGAAAACTACTAGAGCTAATCAATGAATTTGGTAAAGTAGCAAGATACAAAATGCACAGAAATCTCTGGCATTCCTATCCACTAACAATGAAAAATCTGAAAGAAAAATTAAGGAAACACTCCCATTTACCATTGCAACAAAAAGAATAAAATACCTAGGAATAAACCTTCCTAAGGAGGCAAAAGACCTGTATGCAGAAAACTATAAGACACTGATGAAAGGAATCAAAGATGATACAAACAGATGGAGAGATATACCATGTTCTTGGATTGGAAGAATCAACATTGTGAAAATGACTATACTACCCAAAGCAATCTACAGATTCAGTGCAATCCCTATCAAATTACCAACGGCATTTTTCACAGAACTGGAACAAAAATTTTACAATTTGTATGGAGACACAAAAGACCCCGAATAGCCAAAGCAATCTCAAGAAAGAAAAAAGTTGCTGGAGGAATCATGCTCCCTGACTTCAGCCTATACTACAAAGCTACAGTAATCAGTATGGTACTAGCACAAAAACAGAAATATAGATCAATGGAACAGGATAGAAAGCCCGGAGATAAACCCACACACCTATGGTCACCTAATCTATGACAGAGGAGGCAAGAATATACAATGGAGGAAAAGACAGTCTCTTCAATAAGTGATGCTGGGAAAACTGGACAGCTACATGTAAAAGAATGAAATTAGAACACTTCCTAACACCATACACAAAAATAAACTCAAAATGGATTAAAGACCTAAATGGAAGGCCAGACACTATAAAACTCTTAGAGGAAAACACAGGCAGAACACTCTATGACATAAATCACAGCAAGATCCTTTTTGACCCACCTCCTAGAGAAATGGAAATAAAAACGAAAATAAATGGCACCTAACGAAACTTAAAAGCTTTTGCAGCAAAGAAAACCATAAAGAAGACGAAAAGACAACCCTCAGAATGGGAGAAAATATTTGCAAATGAAGCAACTGACAAAGGATTAATCTCCAAAATGTACAAGCAGCTCATGCAGCTCAATATCAAAAAAACAAACAGCCCAATCCAAAAATGGGCAGAAGACCTAAATAGACATTTCTCCAAAGAAGTTATACAGATGGCCAACAAACACATGAAAAGATGCTCAACATCACTAATCATAATAGAAATACAAATCAAAACCACAATGAGGTATCACCTCACACTGGTCAGAATGGCCATCATCAAAAAAATCTACAAACAATAAATGCCGGAGAGGGTGTGGAGAAAAGGGCACCCTCTTGCACTGTTGGTGGGAATGTAAATTGATACAGCCACTATGGAGAATAGTATGGAGTTTCCTTAAAAAACTAAAATCGAACTACCATATGACCCAGCAATCCCACTACTGGGCATTTATCCTGAGAAAACCATAATTCAAAAAGAGTCATGTACCACAGTGTTCATTGCAGCACTGTTTACAATAGTCAGGACATGAAAGCAACCTAAATGTCCATTGACAGATGAATGGATAAGAAGATGTGACACATATATACAATGGACTAGTACTCAACCCTAAGAAGGAACGAAATTAACTTACTTGTAATGAGGTGGATGGACCTAGGGTCTGTCATACAGAGTGAAGTAAGTCAGAAAGAGAAAAACAAATACCGTATGCTAATGCATATATATGGAATTTTAAAAAGCGGTACTGATGAACCTAGTAGCAGGGCAGGAATAAAGATGCAGATCATATAGTAGCTTTATTTTTTATTTGTGGTTGACTATGTAACTGAATATTTGGGAGATGAAAACAAGGTTGTGCTTTCAGGTGAACTCAGGGGATTCCCTTAACTAATATATCAGATTGAAAAGTTGCCAGTTCCACACATATGAAAGCCAAAGCAACTGCATCTGAGATTCCTTTAGAAATCATTACCTGACCTCTCTTTCCCACTGGCCACACCGCTCACACTCACTCCTGCCCTTAGACTGTACCTCTTCTCTATCCTCCCGTAATATTTTATTATTTCATTTAACACGTAGTTTATAATCGTGAGTTGTAGCCCCACAGAGACGGTGAACTCCTTGAGGGCAGGGAGTATGCTTTGTTCTTCTTTGTAAACTTGTTACCTAGTATTTAATAGTTTGAGTTAATTAATATATCTCTATGCTATGGAATGTTGCTTGAATGAATTGAATGGATGAACGAATGAGATGGTCATAATTTTGGCTAGGTAGTTCTTTCCTTCAGATAACGCAGCCAGCTCTCCAGGACAGTTTGCATTTTGCTATCTCCAAGGTGGTTTTGTTTTCCATCCTGATTATTTAACAGATAATATAAATCTGAAACACAGAGAAGTTAAGGTTATTGACATAGAGGATCACTCAGTAGAGCTAAATCTATAACTCCAGATGAGTTGAAGGAATGAGACAGGTGGCCCAGTGGCTAAAAGTTTAGTCCTTTTTGTCAAAAAGACCCAGATTAGAATATGGATCCTCTTATTGACAGAGTATCCTTAGGTAATGAACATAATTTTTTCAGAGCCTCTGCTTTGAATAATGCCTATTTCACAATATTGCTGTGAAATAAGTTTGAACCAATGCTTAGCATATATTAAATAAATAATCTTCGATATATTTTAAATATGAGCATTATAGCTTTTAAGTAATTATAAATCAGACTAAAATATGTCATAAAAGAAACACAAAAAAGATGAAATGGAGTCCATATGACAGAGTGTATTAACAAATAAATAATAACTCATGGAGTTAAAGAAACTAGGAGGTAATTTCATGATTGGGTAAATATATCTACAAAATAGCTGGGGCCATAGTGAGTAAATACTCATTTGTGACTGAGACAGACCCACTTTGTGATTCTTGTATTACTTTAATTATTAAGGGCTCTCCATTTCACTTTTAAAATTGTCAGGGTTTGGACAGTGAATTGTGGAGTTACTCTATCGTGGCACATGTGCTAATCTGGAACATTTTAGGAGGAACTTTTTGCACAATCTAGTAAGCATTGTACCCTGAAATCTGCACAGGCATGTGTAGGAAGAGTTTCATCTTCCAGTATACAAAGATCTGGGTTGGTCAGCATTTCTGTTCTATCCAAATAATCAATTTTTATTCTATCCAAATAGTCAAGCGCATCTTGAATGTAAATATCTTTTTAGCAATTCACTTTAATATTCTCTTACTACACAGAGTTAAAAATGTAACTTGGTGAGAAGCAGAATATACCAGATAACTCCTTAGGGTTGTATTTTTACTTGATTTTTTTCTCTTTCACCCTCTTCTGATAACTTACTTCAATATACACTCATTTAGAAAAAGGCTTTTTTTGGATTTACCATTATGATCTGAGATTCAGAAAGTTGGAAGATATAATGAGAAATGTTCATTTTCTTTCTTTCTCCCTTTTCTATAGAGAACACATTTTAAATTTATTATGATTTCCAACAATCCCCTTTCCAACAATTATTTAATACAGGAAAAAAGTGTTGATAGGAAATTCTTCATTGTCATTTACCAGTCTTCTTTGTTAGCAACGTGACAACAGTAACGTTACTTCAGGTGATTTCTACAAGTCTTTCCTCAGCTGTCATCTAAACAAAATAAGATGAAATAAAACAAACACAAATTAATTGTACAGTTATTCATAAATACAAAAAATCTTTGTTATCAAAGATAAATTATAATTTAGAAAGCAAACATGCAGATTATATTAAATAGATCAATTTTTGAAAGTACATTTCTTCAAAGTATTGTGCAGCTCTTTCCTCGCTATAACTGTTAAAACGTTAGTGGTGAAATAAAGCTATATCAGACTATGCTAATGTACATTTTAAACTATTACTTATGGAAATACAGATAGAGATTCAGATCACATTATGAGAAATGTAATAATTTTCAAATAATTTTCACATTATCAGAAATTTATGATGGAAAGAACTCTAGGGAAATTTGCTTGGTGAATTATAAGCACAAATTTATAGTTATTATAATTCCAAGAAAATTTGAAAGATTCAATAGTATTTCAAAAGACTTTAATCAGTGATGATGGCTTCTTGGAGGGTGAAAATGATTGTGAAATATTAATGTGCTCACCTATATCTGTAAGTACAATTAAAATTATGCTGAGTTAGACATTGACAGATTTCACATCCTTGCCTTGAAACAACTATCCACAGTCTGTTTAAGCACAAAACTCAGTAAACTTATAGGTAATGAGTAACTATTTTACTATAGTTTTGAATAATCTTAATGTTCCAGATATTCAGAGCATTTGAAATAACAGCATTATCATAGAAAAATACATTAACTTTGTCCTCATGTTTAATAACCATTTGTTAGAAAATATCACTTTTAGAGTTTTTAATCAGTTATATTGGAAATGAAGTGAGATGTTTTTATTTTAAAAGCTTTCCACCTTCTGGCTATTTGGCTTGGTTTTAAGTTTTGGATTTTTCATGTCTTTCATATTACAGATTAGATGTATGTTTGTTGACCATTTTTAAACCAGACTGCAACTCTTTGGTTTATTCTATGACACTCTGCTATATAATCATTTTGGGCAGACCAACTCTTCACAGAGCCCTAGAAATATCCAACATTCCAAACTGAAATTATCAAAGGGTTGAAGTTAATGGTGGAACAAAGGTTTCCAATATGCTTCCATTTTCTTCTTCGCATTTTTTGAGGCATTGAATCTTAGTATACACACTGGGATAAACTAGGGTGATTATGAAGTACTAACGTGAGATAATAAAGGAAGCCTCCCTTTCTTCATTTGACTAATCATCCAAAGAAATGCAGTTCCAGAAAAAACAACTATAAAATATGCCACAGTCTCCCAGAGTCACCTTTTCAAAAAGCAACTCTTACTCTGTATCTTCCCTTCATAAAGTGAAAGCTGGCTTCCAGCTCCCTCTTCAATCTGATTTCACACCCTGCTCTCCTTCGTGCTATACTGCAGCCACATGAGTGATTTTATTCCTTTATACTTGCCATGCTGCATCAAGATACCAAACTGATACCTTGAGCAAAAGTGCTTTTCTCCCCATCTTTTACCTCTTATTTGCCACTCATCCTTTAGATCTCGGCCCAGGTGGTCCTTCCACAGGGAAGACTTCACTGACCTTCCGTTTGAGGTCAGTTCCTCACGTTAAAGATTTTCTAGCACTGTGTACCTGTTTTGCAACATTGTAGAAGTTGAAATTAGCCATTAGTTTGTGTGATTACTCGATTAATATCTGTTTCCTCCAGTAGAGAAGACTAGAAGAGGGCAGGGATCATACTGGCTTTTGCAGCTTTTGTGCAATGCCTGGCTCAGTAAACATTTGTTGAATGAATAAATGAAAACACTCAGGTCCGTGTGTTTTATGGAAGAGGGAGAGTTTAGGCTATGATGGTTGCCTAGAGAAACCGGGATAGTTTTACCTTTTGGGTCCAGAAGTGAAATGATGGGGATATAATGTATTGCTCAATAAAAAATTCCAAAGTTGCTAATAGAAAAGTGACAGACACACAGAATAAGAAGTAACAGTGGCCACTTGCAGCTAGAAGAGAATGCTAGCCATCCAGAATGGTTCCTGTTATATTCTGGGATAAAATTAAAAATTTCCTTTCTAATTTACTCATCATAGCTTCCATTAATCCTTTATATTCTGGGTGAATCATGACATTTTCTCCAAATCCACCCCAAACTGGGTGGTCTTAACATTGCCAACAATCTTTGTACACCACATTTTTATACAAGAGTAACTGTGTGTATTTGTGCATTATGGTTACCATGGTTAGGAAATATTTCCTGAGAATGGTCTTTCAAAGTAGCTATCAAAATCAGGTAAACAGCCGTTTCAGAGTTGATAAGGCAGAGAATGTAGATAACATGCAGACATTGTTGCCAATGACTACAACAGTCTCAGGAGATCATGAATATTATATTTTCAATAAGACAATTAAAAATACCAGGCAGATCAATCTCTAAGGTACATGCTAGCAATCCTATCCATTACAGAAGCAAAAACATACCCCTTAAAAATCAAAATTATATTCAAATATAGTACAATTTGTGGGATGTATAAAAAGAAAGTTCAATGAATAAAGAAGAGGAGAGAATAGTGTGGAATAGAGGCAATGGAGAAGTAGAAGGGAAAAAACTCTAAAAGTAGAGGAAGATAAGAAAAAAAGAAAACATGAAACTTTCATGTCATTAAGAGACTTCATGTCAAATTTAAAAAATAAAAATGTGAACACATCCCTTCAGTAAAAGAATAAAATTATATTTCAAAGTACTATAATTATGCCTTGATTAAATCAGTTCTACCCTTCTCTCAAGTGCAAAATTAATGACAAAATTCCAGTTATTAAAGGATCAAGTGGTTTAAAGATTTGTAAGATCTTCACAGAATATATAACTCAATATATTACAAATGTGCAGCTTTTTAAAAAGCTATAACAAACTCAGCCTTTTAAAGTTTAAAGTGTATAATCTTAATTCAGACACAGAATTATAAACCAAATACTTCATATAGTAAGCTAAATTAATCTCATCACTTTCTCTTAAATGTAGTCATTAGATATTGTTTACATATACATTATATATATACTAATTAAATTTCTTGCACTTTGAATGTATTTACAATTCCAAGGGTTATTTTTTGATTTTGTTTTTTTTTTGCCCTGAGATGCTTAATATTCAGGACTCCCTTGTCTTCATATGAAAATTATATACAGTTGACCCTTGTTCGACATGTGTTTGAACTGTGAGGTTCCACTCATACATGGATTTTTTTCCATAAATATGTACTATAGTATCACACGATCTGTGGTTGGTTGAATCTGTGAATGTGGAATGACAAAGGGCCAACTGTAAAGTTATACTTGGATTTTTTACTTTGCCAGGGGTTGGTGCCCCAAACTCCTGCATTGTTCAGGGGTCAACTATATACTGTTATGGACTGAATTGTGTACCCCCCAAATTTATATACTGAAGCCTTACACCTCAATGTGACTGTATTTGGAGATAGGGTCTTTAAGGAGGTAATTAAAATTACATGAGGTCATAAGGGTGGGACCTTAGTCCCGTAAAACTGGTGTCCTGATAAGAAGAGGAAGAAACAGTAGAGATCTCTCTCTGTCTTCCCATGTACACATGCACAGAGAAAAAGCCATGTGAGGACAGAGAAAGAATGCAGCCATTTGCAAGCTAGGAAGAAAGGTCTCACCAGAAACTGGCTTTTCCAGAACCTTGATCTTGGACTTTTAAGCTCCAGAACTGTGAGAAAATTAATTTCTGTTGTTTAAGACATTCAGTCTGTGGTCTAGTATTGTGGCAACCCTAGCAGTCTAATACACATAGCATTTTATTTTATAACAAACTTGAACTATAACCCTAATGTTAGCACATGTTAGCACATGTTAGATTTAGCACAGACATACGTACTTAACTACTAAATCAAAGAGATAAAAAATTAAAACTTGAAAATATAGCAATGATATAGCTTTGTATTTTATGATATAGCAATATCATAAAATAGGATACATATATTGAAGATGTTAACATTTTTTAATTAAAAATGTAGTTTATTTGAAGAATCTCTGGTTCTTCAGAAGTGTTTTCTATCAAATTGCCTTTAAGTAATATCTGTGTACAATGTTTGACTGTCTTCTCTCATTTAGTATTTGGACAATATCCTCATGAAAGTGATGAGGCAAAGTGGTAAGGAACAGAGAATTAAGATTTATTAAGTATCTACTGTAATAGATGAAAATTTTCCTTAAAAAGAAAAATCTTATATTATTAAGGGAAATTATAGCTGACCCTTGAACAATACCAGGGTTAGGGGTGCTGACCCTCCACATTGTCAAAAATCCAAGTAGAATTTATAGTCGGCCTTCTGTGTATGTGGTTCCTCCATCTCATCAATTTCACCTTCACAGATTCAACCAGCTGGGGATCATGGAAAGTTTCAATTACTTACATTCAGGCAAGAACATCTTTGAATAATATGGATCATTTGTATCAGAACTGGTCAGAAACAGAACTTGAGAGGTTGAAGGACAGATCAGATTGAGAAGTCCAGGTTTTGAGAGCCACTAGCATATAAATGGTAACTGAAATAATGCACATGGGTGAAACCACCTGGAAAGAAAGAATAATGCAAAACAAAGCCATGGAGTATACTTGTTAAAAACATGACCACTGAAACCAGAAAATGTAGATTCAAATCTTGACTCCACCATTTACAAGCTATATAAAATTAGTCAAGGTTAATTTGGGGCTAATAAGTATACACTGGTTTTAGGATTTTTGCAAGGATTAACTGTAGTTATAAATGTAAAGCACTTAGAAGAGTGCCTAGCTAAAAGTAAGTATTCAGTATATAGTGTCTTGTATTAGATTGCAAGGAACAATAAAAGGCTACACTAATGCTTTAGGGGCTCCAAAATTGAAAGACGGAGAAGAAACAGCCAGAGGAAACAGGTAAAAGCAGAATATATCAATTCTAAGGAAGACAAATGAAGAGGGTGTGTCAAGAAGAGAGGACTCTTAGGACTTCAACTTCTCACCGAGATTTACCCTCCAACCTCAAAGAACTAAATCCAGATGAAACAAATGAAAAAACAGCCTCCAAGATATTGGACATCAGACAATAAAGATAATGATCCCTGCGAAGATGGGAAGCAAATGAGCCCTACAATTACCCAGCTTCAAAGAGATTCCAGGCTGGTGCAGGGAAGAGGAAATCAGGTGATACCAATAGATGAGATGGAGCTGAGAGTTTGAGAACAAGGTGGCCAGAATTCACAGGGCAGAGCACCACAGAGAAGAGAGCTGTGCATAGAGAGAACCCCAAACATCTGCAGAGGCCTTCCTTGAGTACTGCCGAGCACTGATCAGCACTCCTGAATGGGAGGATAGCACAGCTGGGGATGATTTGCCTGAAAGGATTACAGGAAACATCACCTGAGGCTCACACAGGACGGAGAATGAATGCCTTTTCTCATCAACCAGACTGGGAAGCTTCGTAATTCATGGGACTTTACAAAGAGTACTCAGAAGGCTTTGCCTGAGTAGTGGGGATATTAAGTCTAAAAGGCTGCTCCTGTCTAATATCTTCTGAAAAGCAAAACTAAAAATAACAAACTGTTTCTGACGAATTTAACTTTATTCCAGAACAAAGCTCAAGAATTGTAATGAGAATATTTAGCTTCCAACAAGGTAAAATTTGCGTTTGGCAGCCAATGAAAAATGACCAGACATGCAAAGAAGCTGGAAAATACAACACATAATGAGAAAAATCAATCAAAGTGGACACAGAACTACCAAATGTTATCATGGGCCGATAAAGACATTAAATTAAAACAATTGTAACTATATTTTAAACGTTCAGAAAACTAGAGGAGAGTTTGAAATGTTAAATAGAAATATGAAAGATAAAAAAGACTAAAATCAAACCTCTAGAGATGAAAATTATAATGTCTGAGATGAAAAATACACTGAATAGGAATAGTGGTAATTAAAATGTTTTAAAAGACAAGATTGGTGAATTTGGAAACTAGCATTTGAAACTATGTAAAATGAAACACAGACAGAAAAAAATACTTAAAAAGATGAAAATATCATCCGTGAGCCGTGGAACAACTTACAGTAGTCTGATATACATGTAATTTGAGTCCATGTAGGATAGGAGAGGGAGGGGACAGAAAAAAATTTGAAGAAATAATGGCCCAAAATGTTGTGAATTCAATGACAACTATACACCTACATACATATCCATACATATGCAATGGAACACTGTTCAGCCATAAAAAATATGATCTTGCCATTTGTGACAGCACAGATGGACCTGGAGAGCTTTATGCTAAGTGACTTATTAGAGAAAGACAAATACTGTATGATTTTACTTATATGTGGAATCTAAAAAAACCTCATAGAAACTCATAGAAAACTCATAGAAACAGAGATCAGATGTGTGGTTTCCAGAGGCAGAGAGTGCAGCATGGGGGCATTAGGTGAAGGTGGTCAGAGGTACAGCCTTCAATTATAAGATAAATAAATTCTGAAGATATAATGTACAATAGTTAACAAGACTGTAGTGTATATTCGAAAGTTGCTAAGAGAGTAGATCTTAAAAGTTTTCATCCCAAGGGGGAAAAAAGTCTGTAACTATGTTAGGTGATGGATGTTCACTAAACTTATAGTGGTAATCATTTCACAGTATATGCATATATTAATCATTATGTTGTACACCTTAAACTTATACAATGTTTTATGTCAATTATATCTAAATAAAACTGGAAAAATATTATGGCTTTTAAAAATCAAAATTTTGACTTTACATAATATATATCTAAGAATATGTTTACTTCTCTCTATACAATGCATCATGTTATCACCTCTTCCACTCCCTGCCTGAATGCAGTAATGAGTACTTAAGGAAATGGGTAGTGATTTGGAAACTAATCCATATTTATTTTTACGATATTGTGTCCTCTAGCCTTAAAATATTGAAAGAGCATATTAATGATTACTACATACAGATATACTGCCCAGTTATAAGCTGTTGGGTTTACAGATTCTATTTTCCTTGTTTATTCAGATAGTCAGTAGGAGGCCTGGAATTGATGTTCCTTAGAAACAGTTGTTCATTCAACTTATTCACCTCTTCAGAGAGAGAAATCAATTTTTATAGTCATATACAAATACCATGAAGACATCAGTACACTTCATTTTCAGAAATAGTAAACAATAAATAGAATAAGTGGGTTTTATATTTCCTGTATTGATGTGTTTAAAATATCACAAGAGTACTAGTTGTAAAAGGTAAATTCAGTCAAGTGAGTCCCTAAAATCTGTATCACCAGGAAGCTAATTCACTCATTCAAAAAACATTTGCATATTTGGTACACGTCACTAACGTATAAAAGTCACTAACTTTGCTTGTGCTGTGAAGGATACAAAGACAACAGACAGAAGGATAAGTGATATTCTTATCTTCAACAAACCCATAATCTACTAGGATTGCTGAGAAGTCTCCATAGTAAACTATAATGAAATGTCAGAAGGAAGTAATGGCAATAAAAGAGATATAACCGATGATTTAGAGAAGCCAGTGTGTACCAGTGTATTCAAAGATTATTTTATACTATAGGTGATATTTGCATCGAACTATGACAGGTTAACCATGAACAGGCAGAGATCATGAAGAACATTAAAGCTGAGAGGGAAATGATAAAATTTAGGGAAGAATAATTGAGGGACAATACTTAGTTCCCATGTAGCTGGAATATAAAGGATTTAGAAATGTTTAAACTTATCTACAGTATCATAGTTCATGAAAAATAGGGAAACATTATCTAAGGTACCTGAGTTGGAGTTACAAATAATCCTTTACAAAATAATAGGTAACAATATAGCATACAACAGTTCGAACCCTACTCAGATCATTTTAGTGCTCTGAGGCCTGATTTCCTCAGTCTAATAATATATATTGATGGATTCTGAGATAGTAAGGTTCCGTGTTAAAGCACAAGAGAATTTGGAAACTGCTTATTAAAGAAGTAGAAATATTTCCTCAAGATCTGTTATGAAAAAAAAATGACTTGGGAAACATGTACTTAAATAAGATCTTTATCTCTAAAAATGTATCTCACAGGGGAATTTTCTCTAATGTCATATTTCCTCAAAGAAGGGAGTCATATGATCTGCTACCAAATCTGTTGTGGAAGTCTCCACCTACAGTTAGCTCTAAATGTAGAGATAAAAAAAAAATAATAATAAGAGCATGTCTCCTCAACGACTATTTCATACTTTCCTGCGCCCCTTAAATTTTATACCACTCCCATTTCAGCTGATAACACTCCTCATCTGTCATTGTAAGCATAGACATCATCAAATAGGAATTTCCTTCTTTTCCCATCGGCAAATCTGTAAACTTACTTGAACTAAATCAGTCTTCTCCAAGTTCTCATCTCTTATTAAGTGTCAGTGCTGGTAGCAAAAGCTAATGAGCCCATTTGTGTCCTTTGTCCCATTGTCTCTCATCTTCTCAAGAACCTCTTTTCAGTACTGTACCCCTTTCTCCTGAGTTCTCAATCTATCCTTCTTTAGTCAACTATTCCTATTAACATTCAACTGATCTCTAATATTTTTCACTAATAAAGCTTCTCTTGACCCTGCATCTTCTTGCAGTTACTGTACCATTTTTCTGCTACCCTGAATTTCTAAGCTTCTTAAAAAACAAGGGTTTACATATGACAGATTTATTTCCTCATCTCCCATTCACTCTTCAATCCTCCAATCTGGTCTCTGACTCGATCTCCATATTGTCAAAGGCCATGGACACTCTCCTCTCATCAGCACTCATCACAGTTGTTAATTCCTTCCTTCATTTTTTTTACCCTGTATTCAAGGCATACATATGCTTCCTCCCCTTCCACCCCAACCCAAGGCTCTTTTTTTTTTCTTCTCTGGTTATACCTATTAGACTCCTTTACTAGCTCTTTTTGACAATATGTAATTTTGCTGTCATAATTGCTCTCCTAATAACCAGGATGTTAAAATGCCTAACACTTTAATGAGGATACATGACTGAGTCTACTTGGCAGATGAATTATTTAGTTGGAGGGCATATTTTCTCAAATTCAGGGGTTTTTCGTTCAACACATATCATTTAGCACCTGCTACATGTCAGGAATTGTTATAGGTCCTGAGGATAAAACAATAAACAAGATTGACAAGATCCCTGCCTTCATGGAACATGAGAAGGTAAAGCCTGGGTAAGAGAATTGGGGATGTTTTGTAGAATTAAAAGCTTTATCAGGGCTTCCCAGGTGGCGCAGTGGTTGAGAGTACGCCTGCCGATGCAGGGGACACGGGTTCGTGCCCCGGTCCGGGAAGATCCCACGTGCCGCGGAGCGGCTGGGCCCATGAGCCATGGCCGCTGAGCCTGCACGTCCGGAGCCTGTGCTCCGCAACGGGAGAGGCCACAACAGTGAGAGGCCCGCGTACCGCAAAAAAAAAAAAAAGCTTTGTTAATATGGGTCAAACATTGGTTTTTCATCAACTCAGAGAGAATCTAAACTGCCCAGGTTAACCTAGTGTTTTCATCTAGGAATACATGCAAAGACATGACCTACCTGATCTTGCCATGTCCTTATACCTCAAGGAATTCTTGCAATCAAAAACCAAGGGAAGATTCCTGTTCATTTTAAGATTTACCTTTTTAGGCAGACTTGGAAGGAATAGGACCTGATGGTTAAAAATAAACACCACTAACGGGATAATTGATTTGATTTAAAAACTATTTGGAGCAAAATAAAATTCAGTCCAAGATCAGCCCTCCATCATATTTCCTGCTAAAAATAGAGGTGTGCCATCCTGGTAATGAGAAATTTAGACACAACTTGTATAAAAATATGCCAGGACCTCAATTACAGAGTGTTTACGGAAGCAGGTGCTATAAGAGTATATCAGGAATGTGACATCATCTGATTTCTCAGCACTATGAGGCGTCCCACTCCTGTGTCCATCTCTCTGGACTTGTGGTATATATGTGAATAACATGATTTGTTTCAAATCAGAGACTACCACTCATTTTAATAAATAAAAATGTCAATTAGAATAAAATTAAAGAAGCTTTTCCTAGTGTGAACCTAGCTAGATCCCTTAATCTTTCTTTGCCTCTCTTTTTTCGTTGAGAAAATATGACTAATAATGTCCATTCTGTCTAACTCATCAGATTGTCCTGAGAGAATTATGGAATAAGGGTTAAATTTATGAGTTCTTATTAAATTATAAAATACATTAAAATATGAGTTACAACTATGACCATTTCATTATAATGATATTAGCAATAGTATTGCATACTTTCCAGATTAAAGGATTTTACCTCTTTAAAAATGCCTTTATCTTTACTTATACTTTATTATTGTTTTCAATTATACTTGGAAACTGCCTTAAATCCTTTCTAAGACATCTTAATGTTGAAAATTCAAATCAGTCTGAACAGCTAATTTGAACATGCGTATGTCGTGGAAAGTGAAAGTTTATTCAATACACCTATTTGACTGAGATTTTGACTACAAGTTGTCATGAGAGTCAAATTAGATAGCCCTAGTCTAGATGATGCTAGCTCTCTTTAAAAGATATTTCTGTGAGTTTGACAAATAGCAATTACTAAGCACAACACCAACAGTGATAAATACTCCAATTTCAGCCTGTCAAAAATGAACTGAAGAATTGAGAGGAAACGCATGATAGGAAACATCTGGTCCCTTTCAGGCCTGCTGAGAGATGATGAGGATGTGCCTTTTGACAATAAATAAATAAATCATAAAATAAAACCCTAAAAGGCAGGGTTATTTTTTTTCATATTACCTTGTTGAACAAAAGGGTGACTGTAATTTTAAAAAATGAGATGGATGTTGCCCACTGTTTAAAACACACTAAAAAAACTTTGAATAATTTTATCTCCATATTTTAATGAGAAAGAGATTAATAAGAAACCAAAGATAGAATTTTATTTAAAGTCCAGAACATTACCAAGGTATATCGAGGAGAGGTAAGATTCTAACCCAGTATCTGGTGACTTCTTTATTTTTTTATTTATTAGGAAACCTTTCATTTATGAGGTAAACTTAGGCATTGGAAGATATTTTCACTGAAAGTTCAGTTATTTTTAAGTATTCAGTATTAAAGCAGAAAATTGTATGTAATTGGTCTGTATTCAAATGAGGGTTAGAATTGTGAACTAATTCCTTTCTATCCCCTACAAAGTAAGGGTGCTGAAGGTTTTCCTTTCCACATCACTAGTCCTCTTTTGTACTATCACTGGCCTTCTAGGTATCCAGGCTCTCTTTTTGGCAAGAGGTGCACGAGTGGGAGTGAGAAGAGTCAATAATTTTCTGGGAGATTAACAGGGAGATTGATGATATTGGTGATTCCCACAGGGTAGGGTCAGACATCATTACTGTTCAGCTGATCAGCTGATGATACACGGCACTTAGAAGTACAAGAATTCTTACGTTCTCACCTGGGATGGTGTGCTATACTCATTGGCAGAGTGATGGGATGGGCTTCTGAGGCTTCTGAGGCTGCCACAGGAGCTCCTTGGCAAATCTCATGTGTAGACTTGACAGTTCTCACTGTTGACTATCGGGATTTTCAGGTCTGGTCCTCTGACCACAAATCCCTCTCCTTGGTCCAATCTCTTCTTTTCTCTCCTTGCCCAGCTTGCAGATTTGGGAGATGTGATTCTTTTGTTATTGCTCTTATAAAATGTTGTATTTGGCATGATATTCATGCTCTGCTCCCATCAAGACTTAGCCTTTTGAGTTCCAAAATACCCAGCTCTTACAAATGAGAAATTAACTTTCAAGATTATTGTCTCTGCTTTAAGCTTTAAGAGTCTATTTTGACACCCAAGCTAGATTTTGAATATTCTCTGTACGCACACCATATTGGAACTCCATGTTTTCTACTTTCAACGGTTAGTTTTAGTAGGGGGAGGGCCTCGTGATAAAAAATAATAAAAATAGTAATAATAAAAGAGATTAGAGGGATAAATTGGTTAATATATCAAAAATATTCTCCCACTACACATAATGGTGTACCTTAGAAAACAAAATAGCAAAACAGAAACAAACAAACAAAACCCATAATGTAGCAACAATGTGGTGGATCAGTTGATGATGCTATTAACTCACTAATGATAGCATTTAGTTATTATATTTCTTTTAAGTATATAGCTTTTCCATAAACTTCAATGTAATTTAAACACAAAGGGGAAAAATGGAAATAATTTTGAGCAGGCAGTATTCAAAGTGAGGGAAGTAATCTATACTGTTTCTCATGTTTAAATAATAAAGTAGTAGACTTACTTTTTTTTAAAATTGTCTAAAAAATTTTTGGTAACCCAATTTTTGGCAAATTTGATGGGTTTTAACAGGGCAGATGTCACAATATTAACACCATGAATGGACGTGCACAGTCCAATCAAAGGATGACTGCTTTAATGTTAGAGTGGGGTCCTGGAGCTCCTGATGTGCCAAGTATTGCCTCTTTAGTTGCTGGATTGAGAAAAGATCAAGGATTCTAGAGAAGTGGAACCTGAACCAGGGTAACTGAAGCAGTAGAAAACTCGTTGGGCTTTGCACAGCAGCTGTTTATTCAGCTATTTATTAACAGCCCATACCAATGCCTACTAGCTGACCATCAGCCTTGGTTGTCAGCCTGTGACAATATGAATTTTCCTCTTAGCCTCAGATGTTAGCACCATCACATAGCTCCATTTCTCTAAATCAGTAATATCAGGCTCAATCCTACCAGCTCTTGGGCCAGGCAGGAAGTTCACTTCAGTCTCTGCCTATGTGGTGGGGAAGAGAAGTGCTTACACTATTCCTTCATTTCTTCTACCTACCCTACTTATATCAATACTTCTCCTACCCACTTCCCCAGTCTTCTCTCTCTAGAATCTATATGATTGTTGTGGGGTGGAAGTAGCTAATCTTATTCAGAGATGCTGCCATGTTAGGAAGCATAGCGTTGAAATGATATTTTGATTCCTCCATTCTTTCCCTCTTGTGCCTCAAAGCCCAACATCTTTTTCTGCCCTTCTGGGAGCATCCAGCTTTACTCCTCCAGCAGTGGGCCCATAGCAAAGGATTATTATTTACCAGGGTAAGGATTTGGAGTTAGCTAGTGTTTGGAGTATTTGGACTTTTGAGGGATTTAATGCTAATAAATATGGGGAAAGGTGATTCTTTGAGTTTGTGGAAAGGCAAAACACAGTACAGGAGAAAAAATATATTTTTTTGTCTTTATAATTCCCCCAAGTACACAGTAACCCATCCTCGTCACTAAACTCTTAGCCTTCAAGATCAAGGATTGTGTTTTATTTGTGTATTTTCTCTTCTTAGAGTTTTGCCTCACACAGGTGGCATTCAGTGAATATTTGTTGAATTAATTAAACAATTAAATAATCTTAGCCTAAAACTCCTAAATGGTTTATTTCCTGGCAATTGTGAGCATTTTTTTTTTGAATGAGCTGCTAATTTTTAAAGCAGTCATTAAAGTTGTTGTTTTCAGAGGTTTGTTTGATAAAAGGGAGTTAGTAATTCTAAAACATTAGCACTATAATAAAAAGCAGGTATGAAAGGCCTTGTTCACCTAAGCTTTGAACTGAGTTTAAATAACTCAGTCAATTTTTTGTAGTCAGACGTATTTCTAAAAAGAGATAAATAGGCACTATAATTACTATCAGAGCCCTTCTGGTATTATCAGATAACAATTCAGTGGATAATAAATAGCATATGATTACCGGATTTATCTTTTAGTCCCCTTGATTGTCCTTGCTATTTTTTAAAATGAGAACTAAGCAGCATGGAAAACTGAAATTTAAAAGACAAGTAATTACTTTGATTTACTCAAACATTAAAAGCTCCACCAATAATTACTCTTAATATGTTTTCATTAATTCGTTTATTCATTTGACAGAAGAAATTGAAGTTTTATTCTACAAAACACTTTCGTGTCTTTGTAATAGCCATGTCTCTTCTACTTATCATAGCTTAAGTTGGCTTATGGAATTTATATTCAGAGCTTTAACTAATATTAAAGGAATAGCATAGAGAATTTTATACGTACAGTCATGGATTTTGACTTTCCTTTAATGAAGGCTGAAGGAGAGAGACTGAGGGAAATGCTGGGAGTTGGAAGGTTTCCTGGTAATGCTCAAGGACTTGAAAAGTGACGGCAGGCTGAGCCGAGAAAAGGCAAATCAATTATCCAGAGTTGAGGAGGAGCCTTTAATATGTTAGACAAGCACTGTCTCATAGAAGTAAAATTCAAACCAACTAAAAAATATTAAATATTTCAATAGTTATATTAAGAGAAGTAAAAAGAAGCAAGAGAACTCAATTTTTTTTCTTTCTTTTTTTTTTTTTTTTTCTTGCGGTACGCGGGCCTCTCACTGCTGTGGCCTCTCCCGTTGCGGAGCACAGGCTCCGGACGCGCAGGCTCAGCGGCCATGGCTCACGGGCCCAGCCGCTCCGCGGCACGTGGGATCTTCCCGGACCGGGACACCAACCCGCGACCCCTGCATCGGCAGGTGGACTGTCAACCACTGCGCCACCAGGGAAGCCCCCAAGAGAACTCAATTTTGATATTTAGCTTAATATGTCCCAAATAGTATCATTTCTCTATATAATCAATATAAATTTGTTAATGAGATATTTAACTTTTTTAAAATACTAAGTCTTTGCATCTGGCATTTATCTTTCACTTACCATCTCAATTCAGACATTACATTTTTATCAGAAATACGTGTTTGATATTTAGATGTCATACAATTTACAGTTGAAAAAGTATATTCACATACCTAAGTTGTTCCAACAGTTTTTCCGATAACTGAATTGAAGGATTTAAGTTTAAATTAATTAAAATAAGCTTTCTGTTTTCAGTAGCACTAGCTGCATTTCAAGTGGTGAATAGCCACATGTGGCTACTGGTTCCCATACCGCTTACTGTAGCACTAGACTGAGAAATTTGAAGTAACAAAGGCAGCCTTAGAAAGAGAAACATTATGAAATGCCAGAGGCAGATAGAGAAAAGAGCAGGGTGTATAAAATTTAAAAGCCAGGTAATAAGATGCTGAGTAATCCAGTCCTGACTCTGTTAAGATCCACTTGCTCAATATTGCCCTTTCCAGTTATAATATTCATAGTAAGTACAGAGTATGGTTTGAAGCAAAATTTCAAATCATTTAAAAAATGCTAGTGCAAGAGCACAGAGAAATCTTGGATATCATTTAATCCAATTCATTTTATGGTAGTGAAACATGTCCAAAAAATATTATACATTTATCCTAGTCTCAGCCAGTTAAGACAAAGGCAGAGCTAGAATCTAGACCCAGGTTATACTGTGTTTTCTATTTTTTTTTTTTTGTAACATCTTTATTGGAGTATAATTGCTTTACAGTGTTGTATTAGTTTCTGCTGTTTAACAAAGTGAATCAGCTATATGCATGCATATATCCCCATATCCCCTCCCTCTTGGGTCTCCCTCCCACCCTCCCTATCCCACCCCTCTAGGTGGTCACAAAGCACGGAGCTTATCTCCCTGTGCTATGTGGCTGCTTCCCACTAGCTCTCTATTTTACATATGGTAGTGTATATATGTCAGTGCCACTCTCTCACTTTGTCCCAGCTTACCCTTCCCCCTCCCTGTGTCCTCAAGACCATTCTCTACTCCCGCGTCTTTATTCCTGTCCTGCCCCTAGTTTCTTCAGAACCTTTTTTTTTTTTTTTACATTCCATATATATGTGTTAGCATATGGTATTTGTTTTTCTTTTTCTAACTTACTTCACTCTGTATGACAGACTCTAGGTCCATCCACCTCACTACAAATAACTCAATTTCGTTTCTTTTTAATGGCTGAGTAATATTCCATTGTATATATGTGCCACATCTTCTTTATCCATTCATCTGTTGATGGGCACTTAGGTTGCTTCCATGTCCTGCCTATTGTAAATAGTGCTGCAATGAACATTGTGGTACATGACTCTTTTTGAATTACGGTTTTCTCAGGGTATATGTCCAGTAGTGGGATTGCTGGGTCATATGGTAGTTCTATTTTTAGTTTTTTAAGGAACCTCCATACTGTTCTCCATAGCGGCTGTATGAATTTACATTCCTACCAATAGTGCAAGAGGGTTCCCTTTTCTCCACACCCTCTCCAGCATTTACTGTTTGTAGATTTTTTTGATGATGGCCATTCTGACCAGTGTGAGGTGATACCTCATTGTACTTTTGATTTGCATTTCTCTAGTGATTAGTGATATTGAATATCTTTTCATGTGTTTGTTGGCAATCTGTATATCTTCTTTGGGTAAATGTCTGTTCAGGTCTTCCACCCATTTTTGGATTGGGTTGTTTGTTTTTTGGATATTGAGCTGCATGAGCTGTTTGTATATTTTGGAGATTAATCCTTTGTCAGTTGCTTCATTTGCAAATATTTTCTCCCATTCTGAGGGTTGTCTTTTCGTCTTCTTTATGGTTTCCTTTGCTGTGCAAAAGCTTTTAAGTTTCATTAGGTCCCATTTGTTTACTTTTGTTTTTATTTCCATTTCTCTAGGAGGTGGGTCAAAAAGGATCTTACTGTGATTTGTGTCACAGAGTGTTCTGCCTATGTTTTCCTCTAAGAGTTTTATAGTGTCTGGCCTTCCATTTAGGTCTTTAATCCATTTTGAGTTTATTTTTGTGTATGGTGTTAGGAAGTATTTTAATTTCATTCTTTTACATGTAGCTGTCCAGTTTTCCCAGCACAACTTATTGAAAAGGCTGTCTTTTCTCCATTGTATACTCTTGCCTCCTTTATCAAAGACAATGTGACCATATGTGCATGGGTTTATCTCTGGACTTTCTATCTTGTTCCGTTGATCTATATTTCTGCTTTTGTACCAGTACCATACTGTCTTGATTACTGTAGCTTTGTAGTGTAATGTGAAGTCCAGGAGCCTGATTCCTCCAGCTCCATTTTTCTTTCTGAAGATTTGGCTATTCGGGGTCTTTTGTGTTTCCATACAAATTGTGAAATTTTTTGTTGTAGTTCCGTGAAGAATGCCATTGGTACTTTGATAGGGATTACATTGAATCTGTAGATTGCTTGGGGTTGTAATTTTCACAGTGTTGATTCTTCCAATCCAAGAACATAGTATATCCCTCCATCCGTTTGTATCATCTTTAATTTCTTTCCTCAGTGTATTATAGTTTTCTGCATACAGGTCTTTTGTCTCCTTAGGTAGGTTTATTCCTAGGTATTTTATTCTTTTTGTTGCAGTGATAAATGGGAGTGTTTCCTTAATTTCTCTTTCAGATTTTTCACCATTAGTGTATAGGAATGAAAGCGATTTCTGTGCATTAATTTTTTATCCTACTACTCTACCAAATTCATTGATTAGATCTATTAGTCTTCTGGTAGCATCTTTAGGATTCTCTATATATGTCATCTGCAAACAGTCACAGTTTTACTTCTTTTCCGATTTAGATTCCTTTTATTTCTTTTTCTTCTCTGATTGTCATGGCTAAAACTTCCAAAACTATGTTGAATAATAGTGGTGAGAGTGGGTAACCTTGTCTTGTTCGTGTTCTTAGAGGAAATGGTTTCAGTTTTTCACCTTTGAGAACAATGTTGGCTGTGGGTTTGTCATATATGGCCTTTATTATGTTGAGGTAGGTTCCCTCTATGCCTACTTTCTGGACAGTTTTTATCATAAATGGGTGTTGAATTTTGTCGAAAGCTTTTTTGCATCTATTGAGATGATCATATGGTTTTTATACTTCAGTTTGTTAATATGGTGTATCACATTGATTGATTTGCATATGTTGAAGAATTCTTGCATTCCTGGGATAAACCCGACTTGATCATGGTGTATGATCCTTTTAATGTGCTGATGGATTCTGTTTGCTAGTATTTTGTTGAGGATTTTTGTATCTATGTTCATCGTGATATTGGTCTGTAGTTTTCTTTCTTTGTGACATCTTTAGTTTTGGTATCAGGGTGATGGTGGCCTCGTGGAATGAGTTTGGGAGTGTTCCTCCCTTTGCTATATTTTGGAAGAGTTTGAGAAGGATAGGTGTTAGCTCTTCTCTAAATGTCTGATAGAGTTTGCCTGTGAGGCCATTTGGACCTGGGCTTTTGTTTGTTTGAAAATTTTTTTCTTTTTAATAAATTTATTTATTTATTTTATTTTTGGCTGCATTGGGTCTTTGTTGCTGTGTGCAGGATTTTCTCTAGTTGCTGCGAGTGGGGGCTACTCTTTGTTGTGGTGCGCGGGCTTCTCACTGCGGTAGCTTTTGTTTTTGTGGAATATGGGCTCTAGGCACACGGGCTCAAGAGTTGTGGCATGTGGGCTCAGTAGTTGTGGTGCACGGGCTTAGTTGTTCCATGGCATGTGGGGTCTTCCCGGACTGGGGCACGGACCCGTGTCCCCTGCATCGGCAGGTGGACTCTCAACCACTGCGCCACAAGGGAAGCCCTTTTTTTTTTTTTTTATGGATGGTTCTGTATTTCTGTCTTACTGGTTGTTTGGCCTGAGACGTCCAGCACTGGAGTTTGCAGGCAGTTGGGTAGAACTGGGTCTTGGTGCTGAGATGAGGGCCTCCAGGAGGCCTCACTCCAAATGATATTCCCTGAGGTCTGAGGTTTTCTGTTAGTCCAGCTGTTTGGACTCAGAGCTCTGACCACAGGAGCTTGGGCCCTACTTCCAGCCTAGGAACCAAGATCCCACGAGCTTTGTGGTGCAGTTAAAAAAAAAAAAAAAAAAAAAAAAAAACGAAGAAAGAAAGAAAACAAGGAGCAGTTCAATATCAAAGAATAAAAGCAGTATAAAATTAGAAAGATAAAAAGTATATCAGGAAAAATAAAACTGTAACTGAAACAACTGCAACAAGGTAAAATAAAACCACAACAGAAAAAAGAAAAAAAAAACATGGGGAGGGAACAAGCCAAAAGGAGAGAACAGTAACAAAGTATAAAGAATAAAATAAAATTAGAAAAATAAAAGATTTATTAGGAAAAATAAAAATATAAATGAATCAACAAGGTAAAACAGAACCCCAATGTAAAAGAGGAAAAAACAAAAAATCCCTGGCTATGGGGGCGGAGTTTAGGTGGGGGTGGAACTTAGGCAGGGGCTGGGTTTAGGGTGGGGTGGGACCTAAGCAGGTGTGGGGGTGGTGTTTGAGCATGGGGCAGGACCTAGACTCTGAGCCCACTGCAGCCTGAAAAGGTCTTGGGGGGCAGGGCCTAGTTTCGGCGACATTCAAACGTGGGGTGGGGCCTCTGCTTAGGACCTTCACAGAAGGGGAGATGCAGCATGTGGAAAGCAGGGCCTCTGGAGTGTGGAGTTTTGGAGTTTGGAGGTAGGGCCCTGGGTGAGGGTGTGTGGGTGGGGTTTGGGCCCAGCATGTTGGAGGGGGTCTCCGAGTATAGAGGTGGGGCCCTGGGTGGGGGTGAAGGGGCTGGGCTTGGGCACTGCTTATCAGGAAGGAGGCTCCAAGGGCAGAGGTTTAGGCCCGGAGCCCAACAGGCTTCCCTGTGCCTAAGTGGACAGGGAAAGCGCTAGCTACGTTCCCTTCTGTTCCTCTGCGTTCCTTCCCCCCTGTATCCCCCACTATCTCCTCCGTTGCCGCTGGACCCCTAACCGTGGGTGGGTCCCGCTGGGTGTAGGAACTCTTCCCCCCACCCCAGCCGCCCCTCAGGGGTGCCGTCCTGGAGGTCTGGCCTTTACTTTTGCTCTCCCTTCCCTCCCTCCCACTCCCTCAGGACCTGCACGGCTGGAGGGGGCCTCAGTGGGCAGAGGATCAGGCCCGGGATCTCAGCAGGTTCCTGGGGGCCCAAGTGGGCAGGGGAAACCTGGCCACACTCCCTTTTGATTCTCTGCCCTCCCAATGGTTCCTCAATTTCCCTCTTCGGGAGTGGGATCCCTTCCCCTCCCCCAGCCACCCCTCAGGGGCGCCAGTCCCATCCCGCCTCCACTTCTCCTCCCTCTTCACTCCCCCCACACCCCACGTCCTACCCAGTCGCTGGGGGTTCCTCCCCTCCCCTTAGTTGTCCATGGTCCTCGACCAGTGCCTGGTAGGTGCCCTAGTTGTGAAGAGGTGCAAATTCTGTGTCCTCCTAGTACACCATCTTGACTCTGCCCCCTGTGTTTTCTATTGTATCAAATAGGAGTCTAATATAATATTAATATTAAAGAATAATCTGCTAATACAATTTTAATCCATTTACCTTAGACATAATCCAGTTTTTAAACAACTGAACTACTCTTTATATGAATATTTGATGGTACTTTATACAGTATGAACTCTAGTGATGCTAAGAGGGTAGATGTGATGTTAAGTGTTTTTATCAACAAAAATAAGAGTAACAAATAAAGAGGGCAGGAGGAAACTTTTGGAGGTGATGGATATGATTTTGGCTTAGATTATGGTGATGGTTTCATGAGTGTAAACAAAAAATCAATTCTGCTGGGTAAAAGACTTAAAAATTAAATGGAAAAAAATGAATATAAATTATTTTAGTAACAATGAGAAAAATACAATTTGGAATTAAAACTTTAGTCTTGAACCTAACAAACCAAGCATCATATAAATTATACGTAGGGCTTCCCTGGTGGCGCAGTGGTTGAGAGTCCGCCTGCCGATGCGGGGGACACGGGTTCGTGCCCTGGTCTGGGAAGATCCCACATGCCGCGGAGCGGCTAGGCCCGTGAGCCATGGCTGCTGAGCCTGAGCGTCTGGAGCCTGTGCTGCGCAACGGGAGAGGCCACAACAGTGAGAGGCCCATGTACCACACACACAAAAAAAATTATATGTAAGAGAACTCAATTTAAAACGCTTTATCTGATAAACTGGTGAATCCACTGCCATCTCCTGAACCAAGGTAAGGGAAGGATGTAGTTTGCCTGTTTGACTTGTCTCTGTGGATTGAATGCATATGTGACACACTTGTAATTACTCATCAATTACCTCCATACTTTGAATGTACTAGAATAAAATGTTGCAGCTGTTTTTTGTCTTTAGAGAATAATCATTGGTATGTTTTCAATCTGTGCCAAAATGAACATGTTCACACACCTCAATTGTTGTTCATCATTGAATATGCCCTATGCTGTCTACATTACCTCTACAGACAAATTAATAAAGGCTATTTAAGTTTTGAATTGTAGATAAATTATTCAACGATTACATATATTAAGTACTTACGGTTGCATAGACCCAGCTATTGGGAGTAAACTCATAGAAATAGTCACTAGATTTTTAGGAATTTATCCTCTACTTGGCTCTTTTACCCAAAAGGTTTATGTAAGAACAAGCAAAGTTTATTTATTCAGGGCAGAGAGTCAGCCACCATCACTGGTGTTCTGGCAGAGACTCAAAGGCAGAGAGAAGAGTGGGAAAGTTTTGTAGAAGAGAAAAGAGAAGGCTTCAGGTATGTTTCGATTGGAATAGTCTTTGGCAGGGGAAGCTGCAGACGGGCTACCTAGAAACAGGGTATTATGTGATTGGTTAGGGGTGCATATTTGGCTTTCTTTGGTTGGTCTTGGAAGTGGAGATAAAAATTAGGGAAGCTGTCAGTTATTAATCAAGTCCTGGCCTAAAATGACCAATTGATACAGGGATTATTGTTTAGCTTCCTAGATTGTTACTAGAGATAGTGGTCTGACTTCCTAGAAATTTGACTTACAGATAGCTTCCTGAGCTGGTTACTGTAGAGAATGTTTTGGTTTCCCGGGCTTTTTGCTGCAGGTTGTGGGTCAGAATTCTATTTTTGTATAGTCTGGTTATTATTCATTTGTGTATTCAGTCTTTCAGTCTCTGAATAATAGTGATTCACTGTGACACTTTTAACATCAATCAACTGGGAGTTTTTTTTTAATTAATGACATTGCTTTTCTTCTTACAGTAATTAAATTTGCATTTATCTTGCTTTTGGTTTGTAATCCTGTCACTCTGAGGTTGTATGAACTGCTCAATCCGTGTTAGGTGTTTTACGAGAGAAAAGAACAAAATGCCTGCTTGAATGTCATTTTCTAAAATCATCAATCATAATCAGACACTTCTTTGAGTTTTATATTGATATTCAAGACCAAGAAAGGAATTTGAAAGTAGGAATAAATCTGCTTAAATAGAAGTGCAAACAAAAAAATTAAAAGTGATATTTTCAAAATTTAGTTTCTTACTTTCTTTTTTGTCACAAATTAGGAAATACTGTGATAAAATTTTCCTTCTTTTTAGAAATTTGATTATTTCGATGGTGTAAGCCCTCAGGCCTAAAAAATAATGTGAAACCTTTGAAATTTAAGTAAACCATGATCTTCCATTTTTGTTATCTAAATATGATTAAGCAAAGAGAGGAGATGACCTAGAAAATGAAACATATACAATAATTTAGTCAGTTAAAGAGACAGTTTGTATATTTCTGGACTATTTCAATTGAGAATTGTAGACTTCTAAGACTAGAGATTTTATTCATTTTATTTACTTATTTTTTTTTTTTTTACAAAAATATTTGAAGTAAATGAATATTAAGTACCACAAGCTGGGTGGCTTAAAACAACAGAAATGTGTTTTCTTACAGTTCTGGAGGCTAGGAGGCTAGGGAACAGGGCCTGTTCCCTCTGAATGATCTATAGAAAAATATTTGCTTGCCTCTTCTAGCTTCTGGTGGTTGCCTGCAATCCTTGGCATTTCTTGTGTCACCATAGTCCCAGTCTTTTCCTTTGTCTGTACATGCCCCTCTTCCCTGTTTCTCTATATGTCTCTGTGTCCACAATTCCCTCTTATAAGGACACCAGTCATTGAATTAGGGCCTGTCCTAATCCAGTATGAATTCATCTGCAAAAACCGTATTTTCAAATAAGGTCATATTTACAGATACAGGGAGTTAAGACTTCAACGTATCTTTTTCGGAGAACACAGTTCAACAACATTGCCCAAAGTCTTAGCATGGCTCTTATTAGATTTCCTAAATAGTTTTATCTTTTTAGCTTAAAGCTCTCATCATGATCAACTTTCTGGCAGTTATAAAATTTTCAGCCTGGTAAAGCCCTAAGAAACATAGATACCAGTGTCATTCTATATTACACTTACCAAATGGCAGGCACTGTTCTAAGTATATACATATAATTTCATTTAATTTTCACAAAGCCTCTATCTGTTTAGTACTATTATTACTCCATCTTCTTATAGGAGGTAAACGAGTGTTGTGAACTAAATCAATTTGATTGTTCACAATCATTGGATCGTTTTAGGTAGCTACGTTAGATATTGGAGAATCAACTTTGCTGCAGGTGGCATGAATTATAATGAACTCAAGTCTCCAAGTGAATTTGCCTCATACTTAACAGCAAGAAGGTACAAAAATAGCCATACCACCTGTTCTGTAGGATTGATGAAATTCCAGTTCTCTATTATTTTAAGTACTCTGACAGCACATATCATGAAGGATTCATACTAGGCAAAAGCAGCATTATTACAGGCAGAGTAGCAGAAATTGGCTAACCTATTTGAAGCCAAATGAGAAAATCCTCCAGTAAGTATCTTAACCTAGTACCATCAGAAGTCTTCTGAACCTGGGACATCATTCTGATGGGTATAGATTTTTAGACATGCTACATTCATGTGACCTTATATAACACTTCTACACAGTCAACATGTCTTGAAAACTATCCATTCCACCGAAGCAATGCACTTCTAATTGCTGATTAATTATTCCTCTGGTGTTGACAAAAACAAAACAAAAAGCAACACACACAGACACACACATATACACAAGAACATGACAAGCACTTAAAAGAAACTTGCCCAAAGTATACAAAAATCAATTTATGGAGACAAGATTTTAACTACCAAGCTGTAATGTCTATTGCAGAAATCAAAATATGGTGAATATGAAAAAATAATTTTTAAAAATACAGGTTTATTTATAATAGTCTCAAACTAGGAAAAGAAAACACAAAATCTCTATCAAAAGGTAAATAGACAAACAACATGTGGTAAGATATATCCACACAAAGGAATCCTCTCAGCAATAAAAAAGAAACAAACTATTGGTGCACCCAAAATATGGATGAATGTCAGGATGATGTTTGGTGAAAAAGTCAGGCAATACAAAGGCTCATACTCTATTATCCATTTACATAAAATTCTAGAAATTGCAAAGTAATCTGTAATGACAAAAAGCGGATCAATGATTGACTATCACGGTGACAAAAAGGGACCAGGGTAAAGTGAGGAATGAATTACCAAGGGGCATGAGGGTACTTTTTTGGGTGGTAAACATGTTTGTTCTTCTGACTTTGATGATGGTTTTAAATATACATACATATGTACATGTGTCAAAGCTCATCAAATGGTACCCTTTAATAAGTACATTTTATTGTATGTGAAGGAAACCTCAGTAAGTCCTTAAAAAATGTAATCATTACAAGTGTTGTCTCTAAACCTGAAAAGAGAGCAGCCCAGAGGGAGCAGAGGAAAGAGGTGAACTCCTGCGACTTCATTTCACATTGAACTCAAGATGCACTTGGAGAGGCATCGTGCCCCTCTCACCCCCTGCCTGGATCTTAGTCATATGAGTCAAGAAATTGCCCTCTTTCGCCTTAGCCATTTGGGACCGGTATTTTGTTGCTTGTAACAGAGAGAACCCTAGCTGAAACAGAAGTTTGGCCTGTCAGTCGGTTCTAGTACAGATAAATAAAATTGAATATGATAAACCTAGTTTAAAACTTAACTCTTTCAGTGATTAGTGTGTCATATGGCAGCTTATCGTTTACTAATTGAAAACATTTGGCCCAAATCAATAGTTCTGTCAAGGGTCTTGATTATCCTTGGAGACTTGTTTATTCCCCAGTAGGTTCTGACCAATATTTGCTACTGGATTTTGAGATGAGTCCCGTGATCTGAATCTCCTTTTGCCCAGAACAAGAGGACTTGTGTCTAAGAAGGTTTAGATTTTAATAGACGGGGTCTCAGTATACAGTAATGCCTACATAACAGCAGTTGGCAGTTTTGCCTTGCAAAAATAGAAGAATCTCCCCAAAGTGCAAATGCCACTTCTCCCATGAAGCCTTTATCCTTTCTACCTTTCCTTCTCCTCTCAAGAGAATGTAATTTCCCTTGATAGTGACATTTATTTCCCTTACTTCTCCTCAGACTCTGTTTTTTTCCTAAAGGCTTAGTTATTTAGCAATATAAGGATCCATTTAAATGTACACTGGAAGATTATGTTAGCTTGCTGGGGCTGCTATAACTCAAACAACAGAAATGTATTTTCTCTCGGTTCTGGGGGCTAGAAGTCCAAGATGAAAGTGTCAGCGTGTTTGGTTTCTTCTGAGGCCTCTTTCCTTGGTGTGTGGATGGCCACCTTCTCACTGTGTCCTTGCACAGTCGTCCTTCTGTCTGTGCTGTCTGTGTTCTAATTTCTACTTCTTATAAGGACTCCAGTCATATTGAATTAGGGCCCACCCTAAGAACCCCATTTTAATTTAATTACCTCCTTAAAGGCGTTATCTCCAAACACAGTCATATTCTGAGGTTTTAGGGATTATCGCTTCAATGTATGAATTTTGGAGGGAGACAGTTTAGCCTATAATCCATGTTTTCTGCTCCTTATTCTTCTCTTATAAAGTGAAAGCTCTGAGAGAATGATGCTCAACTGTTAACGTATACAGCGTGCAATAAATATCTTGAACTTCTAATGATGCCAGGCATGTTTACTTCAGAATTAGATAATCAAGTTGTCATCAATAATCATATGTCAAGTTGAAATGCCTGAACGGGTATATCTTATAAACCACACTCCATTCCACATGTCAAAGTCATTTGATGGAACTAAATTATAAATGCTTACCTTTATGTTTTCCCAGCATAACAAATTATCAACCTGATCAAATAAAATATCCCTACAGAGAATTTCCTCTTCTAATATGCCTCCTCACTCAAATACTTAAGCATTGTATACATATTCCCCACTGCCTGTGCTTTTGCCTTATTCTGCTTCGTGTGCAGGCAAGACATTATCTACCCTCTTAGCTTTATGACCTTCTCTTTTGCAATATGCAATTCCTTTGAACTTACCTTTTAGAGTTTTCTTTGCAGAGTTTCCCTGTTGCCCTCTGATTCCCACTCTTCCCCTCAAGGGAGATAATACCCTCCTACATATAAGAGGGTAAGAAGTGGACGATTCCTTACTAGGCCACTGCCATTTCTGCCAGTGAGAAAATTTAGTAACTGCTGGGGTACAATGCCACATTGTACATTGTACAATGTACATTGTACAGAGAGACGTTCAGTCTCTCTCCCTGAAACTGTGAGCTAAGATATACTCTGACTCATTTCATGCTCAGCACATGTCAGCCTATCATTTGCCTGACTGACATATGTCAAGCTGTACTGAGGCTGGAATTCTCAGAGGTGTTTATAGGACAATCTCAGCATGTGTCCCAAGACTATTTTCTAAAATAACTCAATGCTGTAGAAAAAAGCACGAATAGAAGATAAAATATTAGGAGAGATAAAAATAACTCCCATAAATTATTTTTCTCTGGGATCAAGATTGCAAGACTAAGCTGTTGCTCACTTTTTTCTTAGCCACTCACTGTCTGAACAAGTTTTATGCCTCAATTTCCTCAAATGAGGTATTAACGTTCCTGAAAGAGTATATCATATATAACCAATGATGGTAATGACCTTGAACATATGAAGGTTTATTATAAGTCCTGTATGCTTTCCACACACTAGTGAAAATAATCATTACATTCTCTATTAAGGTTCCTACCATACAGAATCTCCAAGAGGATTTCAGTTCCTATAGCCAAAAACTGTAGGAGGCAATTTCAGTCTAAAGAATGATTCGTCAATTAAGCCAGGACTCCGGGGCTGAAATGCGTTCTTTTTTAACAGTCAGTCTCTTTATCTCTGAAATTGGTTTTTATAGTTCCCAAAATTTTCATAAAATAATTTTGAGCAGATAGGAACATTTGTATAGGTGATATTTTATGTAACAATACATAAAATAATTTACTGGACAGAAAAATTTACCTCTATAAACATTCTTTGGCAATATTCTCCACTTTTTTCTTCCCATTCAGGCTTCTCAGGTGATAAGAATAGCAGGCCAATAAGACCTTGAAGAAAACATCTGCAGGAAATGTAGTTCATTCACCCCTAGAAGCCCAAGACACCCAAATATTCACTGTTTCCAGACTTTTTTTCTTACTGTGATTTTTTGAAATATAACATAAATACCTTTCATATTCACAAAAATATATTAAAATCAAAAGCTGTAATATGCTAAGTGTCCAAAATTGCAAATTGATAACACATTGTAGTGCCACGTTACTTCAAAGGTGATACAATTGAATTGAATTTCAGTGTGCATACTGTTTCACAGATTTATGTAACCTGAAGTCAGGGTGTAAAGCCACTCTTTGTTAGGAACACTAACATTAAGTTTAACTGTATATACCAATTCAGTTATATTTATAAAAGATTAATGTGATTGAGAAAAGCTATAGTGACATTGTTTTGCAAGAATGTATAACTTTTAAACACTACCGGAGAAAATACGATTTTTTCTCAGAGAATAAAATTTTTCCTTTGTAAATCTGGTTTCAATTTCTAAATAAATCCAGGGGGTAGAGGAGATAAGAAAATATGTTTTAAGGAAAACTGCAATAATTTTGTTAGAGTCATCTGGCAATTTTAGTATATTTCTGTGGTCCATTCAATCTCCCACCCTCCTAGACAATTTCATACCCTTTTTTCTTTCCTTAAACCTGAAATACTTCTTGCCTCTTATTCTGTGCAGATGATACCCGTTCCTTTTCCATTTGAAACATGGAAGAGATCAGAAGACAGCTAATTTACGCTCCAGCATCTGCTAGCCTGCATCCATCTGCTTCCAGACATTCTTTTTTTTTTTACATAAATTTCACTTTATGTAAAACACATGAAAGAGGGTATTTCAAATCACACTAAACATAATAAATATATAACTTGCTTTGTTAAAAATCTACAGTATACATTCAAGGAAAGGCTAAACTTCCAATGCCAACTATATATGAGGCAAAATCAAACATTTACAATAATCAGTTTCCTAAAAGTGCTATTTTTAATACCTGTAAGAGGAAACTCATTCTAGTGCTTTGTTTCCATCCAAATGTCTATACATTCCTTTATTCAGAGAACCAGGTGCTTCTATATCTAAAGCTTTTATATCCTTTTAAATAGATTTAACATTTTAGCTCTTTGGGGGAGGAACAGGGAAGTCCAAACGAACAACAGACCATCTTAAATTATTAGAGGTGATTGATTTTATAACATACCGTGTTTCAACTCAGATGTAAAATTTGATGAACGTGTTGATGAAAAAAAAAAAAAATCCCAGATATTCTTTAGTTCCCTGAACCAATGGACATGGAAGAGCTAGCGCTCCTACCTAAAGATAGCCTCTCTCTTCATGGCCAGCACTTCTCACCCACTGAAGGGTGTTGCTCTAGTACTTTCTCCCTCTCTTTCTCTTCCACAATCAACTTTACTTCCCTCTAATGAATCATTCCTATCAAAACACAAACACACCATAGTATATCCACTTGAAAAATAAGTAATATATTTGAATAAAATCCCAATTCACCTTACTTTTCTCTTGAGCTTCTATTCCATCTGTCTCACCCCTTTCACAGCAAAACTCCTCAGCAGTGTTGCCTCCCATGCTGTCTCCCCTACCATTCTTTTTATTCTTCCTCTAACTCACTGTAATCAGGTCTTCATCCCCATCACTCCTTTGTAACAGCTCTTTACACCATCTGGCATATTTATCATTCATTCAACAAAAATTGTGAGCACATTATGTGCCACATCTCTTCAGAGGTAATGAGTGGAGAACCTCAGAATGATATTTTTATTTCCTTCTGCCCTCGGAGTAAAGTTTTAAACTCTCCAAGGGGAGCATAGCTGGATAGATCTTGGTTTACTTTCAGCAAAATTGTGCAGTTGAGCAAATCCTGTGCACCTCAATTTCCTGTTTGTCTGAGGAGATGGGATGCACAGCCACCCCAAAACAGACCAAGGACATCTTGACCAGTGAGTACATTCAGTTGTGCCGTACTGCCCTGGGCGTGGCTCCGACAGTCACACTCTGAGTCTCTACACAGATTCAAATATGCAAGGAACGTCAATGCACAGATTCCTTTCAATCGGCTTTATCTTCATCACTGTCCTGGCCTCTAAGACAGCACACTTAAATGCTAGATGGCTTCTAGACACTTAGTGTTTTATGTTATGTAACTTTTCTTTTTCATTTCTACTTTCAAGTGCCTTCACCACATAGACTCCAGAAGATTCCCTGATGATTTTGGCTTCTCTTTTAATATTTTATTCCTTTTCTCGAAAATGCGTATAAAAAACCTTCAGTGGCTAGTGTAGAGAAAAGAAGTGATTTGGTAATTGGCTTTGAACACTGGGATACTGCTCTAGGAAGATACTTACCTGCTTTACCGAAGACTGAGTTTGCCAAGGAATTTATAAGGTGCAAGATAGAGGGCCACTTTTTTCCTTTCTCCTTCTCAAAAGGTAGTTTTCTCCCAGATATATTTTAAAAAATGGAAATCACCTATTTAATCTTTGCTGACAAGTAATTTGAGTCCTAAATTTCAAATAATGCTATAAATAATAAACTATAATGACTACTTTCATACTCTAACCTCAAGCGATAAATGCTCTGCAGTTCCACTGACAGAAGTGTCATCTAATATGTTCCAGGTTCTTTAGAAAGGCATCCTCTTGTATTGCAGTCAGTAGTCAAGTTGGCAAAAATAGCCCTTCTATCCAGACACCTCAAGCTTTGTCTGAAGAGCATCCTCTTTTTTACAGATTCAAAGCACTTATTAGGTCAACTGGTTGTCTCTAGTGATTAACAAAGAACATAAGTGGAAGCTGCTCTGTGGAAACAGTAATGAACCTAACAATAGGATGTTACATCAAACAATCAAGAACTGCTTTGATTAGAATTATGAACACAAAAAAATAACAAAACTAAACTTACAGAGTTCCTTCTATTGTATAACAGGAGAGCCTTATACAAACAATAGCAACACATTTTCCAATGAGGTACAAATCTCTAGGCTGGATGCCTATAGGTATTATTATCAGTGTTTTTCAATCCTAGTCCTTTTAAAAGTCCTCAAATGAAAATAAATCAAGCATTTGATATAAAGCCACCTTTAGGAATTTTTAAAACAGGTTTTCTCCTCCGTAGGGTAGTAACAGATTTAAATCTTTCTAGCATACCTCTAACAGTTTATGCTGGCAACAACGCAATTTCAAACAGCAGATGGTTACTTGCATATCATAGAAAAGGAGGGAAAAAAGCAAGTGATACACCAACTGGGATTGCAGCTCTGGGAAAAGTTGCAAAATTCAGCAAAGCCTACGGAGATTGAATGTTTATGAGCAATAAGGAAAGGAAAAGTGAACAGGAGGAAAAAACTTTAACAGATAAAAAGGGAAAGGTTAATGTGGCAGGTGGCATGGGCCTGTTACTCTTCCCTGAGGAGAGACCAGGTGCATTTGATAATTTCATTGCTGCATAATTCGTACACCATCGGAAGAGTGCAGCACAGACACAAAGTTCTGTAATGAGGCAGGTAGAGACTCATCATGTGTTCATCACCAAGAATATCTTCACACTGCATGACTCCCTCTGCACACACAGTCAAGCTCATACTCCTAGCCTAGCTTTCCTTTCTTATCTGTTGATCCTAGTGGGGTTTTTTTTCTCATTTCATCATTAATCTATATCAATATACAAACTTACTAATAAATATATCACCTCTGTAGTGTATGGTTAATGCTATAGTTTGCTCACAGCTTTAGCAGAACATTCTGGTATATGAATGAGACTTGGAACACATTGGAACACATTGGCTGTAGAGTTCCTTGGATTTCAGGGCAGTGCAGAAAAGCTTCTATAGCTCATTTGATACCTGAGGCCCATTTTGTTATTTAACCTATGTATTTCTTCATCTGCAAAAGGGGAGACTTATAGTACCTGTCTCACAGGTTTGCCGTGAGGATTTAATGAGTAAACATAAAGCACTAGAAGAGCAAGCACTCTGTTGGCTGCTCAGTGGTATTTTTAGTGTTATCATGTAAATATGATTTGCGTGTGTGGATAACACTGCTGAGCTGTTACTGCAGACTTTTCTCTCTGTAAGAATTCCAGTTTTCCTCCAGTACAGCAGATGATTTCCCAAATAATTAGAGCTAACATTTAGTGTTTATCTTGTACTAGGCACTATTCTGAGTGCTTTATATGTATTAACACATTTAATGGTCACAGTGGTGCTATGATGAAGATACTAATACTATCCCTATTTTATATATAAGGAAATGGAGGCACAGAGAAGTGAAAACCTATTGTTCCTAGGGCAACATGGTTAAAAACTGGCAGAGCTCAGCTTCAGACTCATGCTATCTGGCTCCAGGGTCCACATCCTTGACCACTTCCCTCCATGGCTGTGTACTTTTATTCTCACATTATCCTACCTCTGTGTCTCAGCACTTATGAAAGCGCTAACTCAGCTGAGCTTCTCACCTGTTCTTTGACTTGATTACTTCCATCTCTTGCCCAGTAATTAACTGGTAGTTTTGTCTTCCTTTCAAGTGTTTTCAGTCTCTTCCGTTTCATTTTTTCAGTTGCTTTCCAGACAACCAGCTTTCCATTATCTTTAAAATAAATAAACACAACTCTTAGATTCATATCATTATGTATAGGAATATTCAGATTTCTCCCTTTTTAGTCCATATTGAACTTCACGAAGTAACCACATTCTATGTGCTCCTTCCTTGTCTACTCCCACCATTGCCCTGGAACTGCTCTCTGGAAGTTACTCTGGAAATCTAAAGATTTCCCTTGATTCACCTCTAAGTGGAGGTGGGAAGGGCCCTTTGGAAATAAAGCCCACAGAAGCGGTTATTCCAGACAATGAGTGAATTAGGGTAAACACTGGGGCAAATAGTATAAAAGACTTGCTTAAAAAATCACATCAGCTCAGTGCTTTGTGACCACCTAGAGGGGTGGGATAGGGAGGGTGGGAGGGAGGGAGATGCAAGAGGGAAGAGATATGGGAACATATGTACATGTGTAACTGATTCACTTTGTTATAAAGCAGAAACTAACACACCACTGTAAAGCAATTATACTCCAATTAAGATGTTAAAAAAAAAAAAAGAACTTTGAGGATGTGGATTCTTGTTCTCAACTCTATTAAACACTAAGAATACGTTATTGGATAAACCATTTAACTCTGAGCCTCAGTTTACCCTTCTTTAAAGTTATTTTTAACATTTCAAGTACACTGAAAATAAAAAGAACTGTTAAATAAAAAAAAGAAAATCAGTGTTCTTTGTTTTACTTCTATTTATTAGCTCTTCAGAAGCTACTCTTGCTTACTTAGAATTCTAATGGCTCATTCTTTTACATAAATCTTACCAGTATCTTTGGAATAACTATTCATTTCTCTATATTTGAGGATTTATTTATTTTTTGTTCGTTCTTTTGACATTTCCTTAGCATTGTTTCGTCACCCCAAACTCTAACAATCTTACCAAAAAATCCTTGCAAAAGAAGTACATAATTAGCATAATAATGTCTGTGACCCTCCATTTCTTAAAGTGATTGACATTTAAGAACTAGTAGAACAGGTTGTCATTAAACTATGATAATTATCTATGGACTTTGCAGGTAATTGCTAGTTTAAAAATAGTCATGTTTTGATATGGAGTATTGTTTAAAGAGAAACCTCAGCATCTATGAAAGGACATATTTTGATTGAACTGGCATTCATGCAACGTCATTTCCTGACAGGGTTGTAGGCTCACCTTTTTAAGAGCATCTTTGTATCTCTCACAACACTAGCAGCATAGCGTCTGATATAGAATAAGCTCTCAATAATTTTTTGTTGAATGAATGCATAAATTCATGGTGGGTTGAAAAAGCATAAGGGAGTATTTGCAGTCTCTCTTGCTTCCTATCCCCATGTTTCATTTAAGAATGATGTGGTATTCCAGGAAAAGAATCCCGGAAATTGAACTAAAAATGGCAAGGGGGTGGGGGAAACATAGTACACAATATCCCCTCCTTCCACCAAGTTCTATTATAGCAGCTGGGTGTTTAGCAGGAAATAATAGTTACATACTCATAATAATGCAAATTCTGAATGTTGATTTAAACACAGTTGTGCTAGAACTACATTGGATTCTGTATTAGTCAGGATTCTCTAGAGAAACAGAATCGATAGGCTAGATTTCTATCTATATATAGTTATAGATACAGATGTAGATGTAGATATAGATAGATAAATATAGATGGTTATATCTATATATTTCCATAAAGAGATGTTTTTATAATAAATAAGCTCACACAATTATGGAGACTGATTTTTTTTTTTAAATTCTTTAATTAGCAACCTTGTGGGGGAAAAGGACATCAGGACTTAAAGGCAGAGGCAGAGACCCGAAACCAGCTGGGTTTTTTTTGTTAGGCCGGAGCAGAGTTTAAACCGGGGCAGACCCCCTTCAGCTCTGGCTGCAGCCTCCTCCCTACATCCTGGTCCCAGGTTGGTTGCAAACTGGCTTCACTTCATCCAAGGAGCTCACACAATTATGGAGACTCAAGATTTGCAGAATGAGTTGTCAAGCTGGAGATCTAAGAAAGCCAGTGGTGTAGTTCTAGTGCAAAAGCTGCCTGGTTAAAGACCCAGGGAGAGTCAGTTTTTCAGTTCAAATCTGAAAGCAGGAGAAATCCAATGTCCCAGTTTGAAAGCCATCAAAGAGAAGGAATTTCATCCTACTCGAGGAGTTCAGCTTTTTTGTTCTATACAGGCCCTCAACCGATTAGACGAGGCTCACCCACATTAGGGAGAACAATCTGCTTTACTGAGTCTACCAAGTTAAATGTTACTCTCACCCCAAAACACCCTTGTAGAAATACCCAGAATAATGTTTCACCAGATATCTGGGCACCCCAAGGCCCAGTCAAGTTGACACATAAAACTGACCATTGTTGATGCTATCATTGTATAGTGTATGATGGAGAGGAGCTAAACACAGGGGATGGGGAGGGACGAGTAAGAAATCTGAACAGTTAATAAGCAAATAGGTAACTCTAAGATGCATAGATCAGAAACTAACAGTATAAGAATAATACTTGAAACTCTGTATTAGAGTACTTTATAAATATGAAATAGGATGAGCTTAGGACAGTACCCAGCATACCTTAACACTCAATACATGTTAGGTATTGTTTCTCAAATATTAGGATCCTTTATTTTAACATTCTTTTTATGTTTTATATATAAATTTCTCAAGCATTCTCAATTTTTAATATTAAGTAATAATTTTTCATGGAATATGCACTGAGAATCTAATATGTATGACACTCTATGAAGAAGATAAAAAGACTTATGGTCAGTTCCTACCAAAGCACTGTGGTGAATTGTAAAAATGTGCATTTTGAAGTCATGCAGAACTAGTTCAAATACTGGACTCGTCTTTTACTAAAGTGAGATCTTACTGATGTTATTCCACATATACGCTTTCAGTTTGTGAAACAGAATAGTAACACCTGCCTCAGAATTTGTTGTATCATCTAAATGAATCTTACATGTATAATACTCAGCCTACAGAGGCAGGATGTATTCAGAGAGTACTAATTATTTTTATTTCCTATGAGGACTCAACAGACTGATTAAGAATATACTGATCTGGAGCAAGTAACTTAGTCTCTCTGTGCCTCTGTTTTCTTATCTGTAAAGTGAGGATAATAATACTATCTCATTATTATAATAATGAGTTTTGTGAGGATTAACTGAGTGAAAATTTGTAGTGTGTAGAAAGTCCTTAAAGCAGTCCTAGCATTAATGGGAGCTATTTAAGTGTGATAATAATAATACCACAATAATAATCATTGTTATTGTAATATTATTTGCCCCCAGAAACAGTATTATTAATCGCAACTAAAACAAATAACAGCTATTATATTTTCCAATATCTGGCTTTTAAATAAGCCATTTACAGACTAGTCTTATGCAATTTCAGGCAAGGTGCTGTGGGGGCACTAGAGGGATGTCAGGAGATAGGACTCTATTCTTATAAGAAACGCCTAAGAAAATGACAGTGGATGCTGATTGTAAGGAATTTTGTGGAAAGATTTGCCGTTATGTTTGTATTCTATTTCCCTTCCCCCTCCCCCAAAGTAAGGGACTCTTTAAGAGAAGAATTCTAAAGGCTTACATTATGTTCCTGAACGTAAGGGAATAATGATGGGTACATAAAATCACTTCCGCAAAGCATTTTCAAACAAGGCCAGCTGAAGAAGCCTGAGGAAGCAATATATGAAGTGGTGTGCTAGTACATGTTTAACAATTGCCAGACCCTCCAGCAGGGGAAAGAAAAATATTTTTTAAGCCCTGGTTTGGAGGACTTGCCAATTTCCATCATGTAAATATTCCCACCATGGTGGATTTCAAGTTACCACCGTGAAGTTACTGAACACAGAATTGGGAATTGATGCTATCAGCTTTCATGGGCCCTAGGAGCAAGCTGCATTCCTACAGCAAGCATTACCTTTAACAGTTGAAGTTTCAGCAGGGGAGGCTATCAGAAGAAACCACAAAAGCATCCCCCAAGAAGAAAAGAAGCCAGCATCCAATACAAAGACCCAACATTAAGTTACAACTGAACCCATCTCGTAAAGCTTTTTTACCCCTTTACCACTTCTCTATTCCCTTACACTCTGAAAACGTTTAATAAACAGAAACCTCAATTAAACTGAGAGACCTGAAGAGGGAGCTCTTACACCCTGTGACAATAACAGAGCCCAGCAGAGAAGAAAGACGACTCTTCTTTCCTGGTAGGGTCAACCAATGAAAAGCCATGGACTCCTTATTTACTAAGCCCTCCCAACTTCCTTTTCCCCTCTATAAAAGCGTGCCCCTTCTCTTGCTGTGCCGGAGGACTTGTACATGGCTCACCATGGTTGCAGACCCCAAATTGCAATTCTCACCTGATCCTGAATCAACCCATATTTGCTGGAGAAATATCTGGCAGTCTATTTGTTTCAGGTCTGTTGGCCTGATACTGTAGAGAACAGAAATGTGAGGTAAGAAGTGACAGAACATGAGGTAAGAAGTGTATCAAGAAAATAAAAGGGAAGTCAACTATGACATTCTTCCCCAGGACAACCTGTGGCAGGTTTGAGCACATGTTGGAAAGAAGTTTTACATTGCATAATGGTCTGTATTTTTATGTGAAAGGCCTAGATTTTGTTATTGTTGTTATTTTAAAGTTTTCTAAAAACTATGGAATCTACTGAACTTCATCTAGGAAAAGGAAATAGCAACAATAACAACAAGTCTTCAGATAAAATCCAAAAGGTAGAGGTGAAAAAAAGAATTGCATTCTTCCTATGCCCAACCTAGTCTAACTGGTTCAATAAATTGGCTCTGTAAGGAAAATAGAAGTCAATCAAGAATGAATGCCTAGTAAAGATATACTTTTAGTAAAGAAGCATAATGGTCACAGTGAAGCCTAGCCTTACCTGGGCCAGCCTCTGCTATTACAAACACATTGTTAAAATTAATCACTCTCTTTGACACCCAGTGAAGGTTATTCTTCCTGTAAACTCTTAGCACAGTCTTCCCTGGGTTTTCTCTTGACTACCTAATGTTCTCTGACTCTGAGCACTTGGGGGTTGGAACTATGGTGTGTTGATTTTTTGTACTTCTGCACTGCTTAGAACAAGGTACAGTTTTTCACCTGTATGTAGTTGTGTACCATCATGTACTTGGGAAACGTGTTTCCTTTAGTAGATTAAAAATATTCTTTGTATGGAAGTAATTTGCTCAACAAGTCATTTTTTTACTGGAAATGTAAAGGTCAGTTTAATCCCAATTTCAGTCTATAAAATCATATATTCTACTCAACTAAAATAAAAAATAATGGTATCTTATTATCCAGTGGGGAAGATTCACAGCTCATACAAACCTGACGAACCAGCAGAAATTGGAAAGAGCACAGTTAAATGGTTGGACACACTGTGTCCTTAACACCAACACCATAAAAGTACTTAACCCTTTTGAAGAGTACCTTTCCCTTGGAATTTTGTGCCATAAAAAGGATAACTTCTTAATTACATGTGCAATATTATTGTTAAGAAAGAGAAATGTTGTCAGACATCCTATAATTTATGTAAATTAACATAAAGTATATGTTAATTACTATTTTGTGGTAACTAAGGAGAAGAACACCATCCTTTTCTAATGCTTAGAACAAAAACCTGTTAGCTCTTGCGCATGTTCTTCCTGTGGTCTGAAATCTATGAATCATTTCACCTGTGTAACGGGCTTATCCTCAATCACATCTATTTTGGAATTTCCTAATTTGTTCTCTTGATGCATTTTCTTCTCAAACTTGCTACATGCACAGCTTTCCATAGTTTGTTTGACAGTAACACTATCAGCTTATTGTTCTATAGTCAAAAACCTTAGCATCATCTATCACCCTTTTCTTTTTCTCATACATCACACTTATTCTGTCAGGAATCCTGCTAACTTAACCTCAAAAAATATATATGGAATCTGACCCTTTTTGTTGGTCCAAACTATCATCTTAAATATTCACAAACTGGTATTCCTGTTTCTACTTTGTCCCTTCACTTTTTTCCTCTTATAGTGAACATTACTTTCTTACAAAAAATATTAGCCACTTTTAATTATTTAATGGTTATATCCTCTATTACAATGTGAGCTCCACTAGGGCAAGCATCTTTCTCTGTTTTGTGTTCACTGATGTATCAGAGACACTTAAAACAGTACCTGGCATGCAGTAGGCACTCCTTAAATATTTGTTGAATGAATGAGTGCTTGGCATAACAGATATATTTGGATAATGGTCTACATTTTTACATGTACGTGTGTGTATATGTACATATCTATATATATTTTTTACACACACATATTTGTGTATACACACATATGTATCTGTATATGTTATTTGTATAGAAATTTATTTTTCTGGTGGAATGACTGCAAATATATTTACTTTGGATCTTCCTAAACATATTTGTTTTTCAAAATTCCACTCTCCAAAAAAAATTGACTTAACTTGTATCTATAAAGTTTAAATCCACACTTTGAATGAAGACTGGAGCACCTCAGACTATAGAGAAAAACCATTAGAGGAATGGGCTTATGTCACTTATGGATATATCTACAAAATCAGCATGTTGTTTGTCTTATTTAACAGAAAAATGACTGACCTCTCACTCAAAAATGTTTCTTTAATGTATACTGCATGTATGTTATTGTAAACAGTTTTTTACGCACAAAAGTGAATGAGACATGGGTATTGCTCTTAGAGATCTAATAAGTAGAGAGTTTATGTAATGTTATAATAATTATAGCATGTGAATCATAATGTAATTATTACCATGCCAGGAGCATATACATAGTGTTATAGCCACTCAAAGAAAGAAGGGCTAAATATGAAGTTTTGTGTTTGTATTTCCTTATTGTGCTGTTGTGATGGAGAGCAGCAAGGAAACTTTTCAAGTTGGAAAAGCTTCCCTTCCTCTTTGAAATGAAATATCTATAAAAGTTTATTAAAATTTCTTGCATCAATGAAAGACATTTTGAAAGCATTATCTTTATCTTTCTTTTTAAATATCAAAACTGTTGCACTTTGAAATGTGGGATGGTTAAATTTTTATAACATGAAAGACTACAAGAGCTTTGTTTTTGTTGAACATTGCAATATGGCTGTTTCAGCAAAAACATCCAAGTTAGGCACTAATTAAGTAAAAAGGGCCACCCATATAAAAGAATCTTAAATACCCCTGGAGTTAAGGTAATTTGTGTTTATGTAGGAATAATTAGCCCATTCCTAAGTTATAGAATGAAGAATATAAATTCATGTTCCAGAAGCAGCAATCTCATGTAGCATATTTACTTTTAATTGTGAAGAACACAGTGAAAATATATTTGCATTTTTGAAAGATAGTCTAATTTCTTAAACTTAAAATTTGTAGTTATTCCACTTGGCAATTTCTGGGTATAAATTTTATTCATTTTCTCCTTAATGTAGGCATCTCTAAAAGGGAAGAGAAAGACTTTCCTAAGATATTATGCTTTTCTCTCAGCAAAGGCAAATCTCACAAATTCAAAATATTCAGATAATTCTCCCTAATTCTACTTTTTCCTATTCCCACAGAATATAATACACTCCCCTAGTACTTATTCTTCTTTTATTCTTACCATTTGACTTCTAACTTCCTTCACAAATTTCCCTGATTTTACTACCCATATTACTTCTTTCTGTTTTTTTTTCTAACTCAGTTTATATTCTCCTACATATTAATACATCCATAGGGTTTTAGATTTGGAAGCACAAAAACTTTTTATTATTGCACTGACATCATCTATAAAAATCCAGTGATATGCTGGTAAATTGGCTCTCAAAAGAAAAAAAAAATCCTGATTTATAGTGTTTGCCAATTTCTCTAGTGCAAGTATTCCCACAGTTTACTGATTTTAAGTTACCAAACCAGCTGACAAAATTCCTAAATATTTAACATTTGGCTTTCATAAGGTGATAGGAGCTCACTCAGGTATGTTGCAGGTATCCAACTCTCTCTATTTAGAATATTTTTAGTGACCTGCAACTACTTCATGAAGAAGCTTATGTCCTGATGGGCTTCAAGTTTTAAAAGATCTCCCTTATATAGACTGAACATCTTTTTCCCTGAAATTTACCTCTGAATTGGCATTAATCACAATTCAAAAGCTGCAGAATGTAAATAGAAACTTTTTGCCATATGAAGGTCATTCAAAGACTTTAAGGCAGCTTCTACTTCTTTTAATGTCTTCTTTCACAGGTTAACCATGACTTTTTTTCCAACTGTTCGTCATCCCATGGTTTCCATAGTCCTTAACAACCAATTATATTCCTGGGGTGTACTATAATTAACTGTCAATGGGGTCTAGAAATTAACACATAGCTCCAAATGTGGTCTAGGCAAAGCAAAGGGGTAGAGAATTATTACTTTGTTTTCCCTGACCACTATAATTTTGCTAATGCAGTTTGAAGATTCATTAGATATTTTTGGCTCCCGTATCACAGAATTATAAAACGAGCTTTATCCACCCAAGTGGTTTTTTTTGTTTGTTTTTTTACCTAAAATGCAATTAAGCCAGTTTTTTAAAAAAAATCATCCTGTACTTGTCCAGCTAATTTCTGAACCAGGTGTAGGAATTTATTACTATTTCTTGCATTTCATCCTATTAATTAAGCTTTTCTTTTCAAATAACAATACTATTGAATTCATAGTCTATCAACCTCTCCTATCTTTATGTTTGTGATATTTTCAGATATAAAAGTATGCTTTCTCTGTTTTCATCCAAATACAAAATAATCTAAATTGTAAAGATCACAAGAATGAATGGAGAACCTTCCTGTGGGAAGCAGCATATGGGAAAAGCCTGTGCTTTAAAATGTTTTCATTTTCTCCTGAGATGTTCTCTTTTCCTTCTCTGACATCCATCATTCTGAAATGAGGAGCTGTATCCCAGAAAACACAATCAGATTTTTTTTTTTTTTTTTTTTTTTTTTGCGGTACACGGGCCTCTCACTGTTGTGGCCTCTCCCGTTGCAGAGCACAGGCTCCGGACGCGCAGGCTCAGCGGCCATGGCTCATGGGCTTAGCCGCTCCACGGCATGTGGGATCTTCCCGGACTGGGGCACGAACCCGTGTCCCCTGCATTGGCAGGCGGACTCTCAACCACTGCGCCACCAGAGAAACCCCACAATCAGATTTTTTGCATCATCTGCATGGACTTAATTCCAAATACTTGTTTGTCTCCAAAATGCATTGTTCAGTTAGATAAAGGGCTGACAACTCCACCTGTACAATCCAAATCCCCTACCCCCAAAATTTCAGACTTCAACCTAAGACTTCAAAGTAACTAAAGATATAATTCATGTTCCTTTCTGAGATATCACTTATTTTCTCATGACTCAGCAGGGGAAGGAAGCAGCTTGGGATTTTTTTTTTTTTTAATAGGTTTTGTCAGATTGCTCCTTAACCCAGATAAGAATTTCTTGGAAGATAACACCTTTCCCAGTTAGCTGTGGGGAATGTTTGTATAACTAACTCTGTATACTTCAAGAGAAAATCACTAGTGCTTATTGTACATCTTTTCTCCAGGAAACAATACCACTCTCTCTGTGCTCATTTGCACGTTCTATTTATTTTGCACACATCAATGTGAATATATAGTTGTATCAGCCTGTGTTGTCATATACTTCGATGTGTGTGGTAAGCTTATCTCCTTAAGTCACTTCTTAAAATCAAGATCTGTTTTCATTATTTTATCTCACAAGGAACTGAAATTGCTTAACAAGTTTTGTTAATATGCTTGCGTATATACCTTAAGTGAGAATTTTCTCAAGGGACTAAGTAATATAGTAATGATTATAAGATTGATTGAAATCTCTCTGAAAACGTTGCTGTTTCTTTATTGAAATAATAACAGCAACAACAAAGTTTTCTCCATCATTCCCAAATGAATTAGATATCAGAAAATAACTTCATCTCTAATTTTCATATTCTAACTGATATTTTAACAACCCCACTCCTCTTCTCACATACAACTTGGTCCTTCTTGCTTCTTGGTTTTATTGCTTCCACTTGTGATGCTTCTCTCTGTCCTTATTTTATCTATTCATGTCTCATATCAAACCTGGGCTCTAAGCAAAGCTTTTCTAGGAAGCCAACCATGCCTGACCTTCATCAACCCTTTCTATGCATTCTCTCAAGCACTGATGTACGCAATGTGAAGCACTAAATCATACTTATTAATATGTTGTTGATATATTAACACTCATTATTTTTCCATCTTTGTTGCATGCCTCCCCACTTACATAACACCCTCTGCCTGGGTATGGATGTTGTCAGTTTAATCATATAACTCCCTGCTCAGAGCGCTTCCAGGGCCTTTGCAATAAAGCTAAAACTTCTTTGAATAAGATATGAAACTTCTGACTGCTCTCCATCTTCTAGGCTCAACAGTTGATACACAGTTCCTCATATCCAAGTCTCCTGAGTTGCTCCATAAAGTTCCCAGAAACTGCTGTACCACTATTCTACACCTAGTGTGCTCCTGCTGCTTCCTGGAACTACTGAAATCTCTGCCCCTTTTGGAAGAACATGTCTTCATCTTTAAATATCAGGTTCAGCCCAAGTATACTTTCTTGATGAAATCCATCCTGTGTCCATAACCATAAGAAGTGTTCCACTTTTCCATTCAACTGTCTTTTCCACCAACCATGACATTCTATAGGCAAGAGTCACAGAGCACAAGCTTCACAGTCACATAGACCTAGTGTGAATCCAGCTTTATAACTTTCAAGTTGTGTGACGTCTGATCTTAAACCTCAGTGTCCTCATGTGTCAGTGGGTACAACTTCTCCTTCATAGGGTAGTTGTAAGGATCAAATGAGTGATACATGTGAAGAGTGCTTTGTAGTAATGCAGGCACAGAGTGAGCCCTAATAAATGACAGCTCTTTGGACCATAAGGTCCTTGAGACCAGGTCATTTTTGGAATCAAGGGTCTAATGCTTATAAGTGCTCAGTAAACATTTACTGAATGACTGAAGTGAATACCTCTATCACAAGGAAGCAAAATATTCCCTGAGGATGAGATTAAAGAGGAAGCAAGAAGCAGATTGTTTAAATCCTTTTTAGATTTAGTGCTTGACTTTAGGCCTGACTTATAAAATGACCCCGAGATTTTTACTAGGCTTTCCATACATTGATACATGAGTGATACTTGAGAAATGAGTAGAATTTATAGGCAGAAGAGTGAGAAAGTTAGTATTCGAGATAAATATTTCAATTAAGAGTATTTTTAGACTTCTAATGAGACCAAAAGCCTTTTTTCAGGTACTCACTCTTACATTAATTTTCAGATATAGGAAATGGTAGGAGGGAATCATTATTATGCATATATGACAAGTTCCTTAATAAAAACACATGGCAGTTGGAATTCCAAAAGGCCATAATAAAAATCAATAAAGTTGTTGAGAATGAGATATGCAAGCTGTTTTGTTGTGTTATAATTGAACCAGACTCAAGTTAAAAATAACATCCCAAAATACTAGGTCACTCTGGATAATGTCTATAGGTAAAAGCTAACCAATTATATTGCATTTTGAAAGGCAAAAATACCAGCATTTATAAGTTCACAAACAAGTCTAATTATTTACATAAAATGTATTTATTATAGAGCAGATCTTCTTGTCTTTTGTTTATATGTTGAATAGCCTCCTAACGATTCTTCCCAGCTTCAATCTTGACCTACCAGAATGACTCCTTTGAAAATTTGGCCAGTATAATTAACCTAAAGCATAGTCCTGATCATATCTCATCTCCACTCAATAATTTAAAGTATTCTCTGTGGCCCTCAGAGTAAAATTTCAACAATATGAGTCTGACATTCAACGGTCTTTACAATCAGGCCCCAAGCCCCATTTAGTGTACTTCTCTCAGCATATCCTTCAAAGGAAAAATAAAAACAAAAACTATTGACTTGGCATTTTCTGATACAACCCATATTGTGTATCCTCTAAGTTCTTTCTAGAATGTCCTTCACCCTCATCCCTGCCCTTTGAATTTTAGGCAAGGCTATGAAGTCATTCTATGTAGCGTTATGCACACCCTACTTTTTCTTCCCATCATATTTAATTTGTATATCTCTTATAATCGCCGCTTAATTTGTATATGAAAGACATTCTTGAAAATTGAAAGGTGATTAAAATGAAATCAAGGTGAATTTTCTCAAAAAATGGTAGAAGAATGAGAGAAAACATTTGTATTATTTTTCCCATATCACATGAAACTGAATAACACATAAATATTTATAGAGAAAAGTGAAACTTCAGATGACTAGTCTGTAATCATGAATTTATTATTCTGCTTCTCCATTATAGAATTTCTTGCATCCAAGTATCTGTCATGCTGAAAGATTTTGCAGATTTTGCTCTTTCTCAGTTTGCACTGGCATTGTCATGTATTACTCTCATTGCATTTTCAGTATGGTGAAGCAAGTTGATAGCCACAATACATTCTTGTTTGCTTTGTGTCTGATGAACTCTACTTTTCCTTCATGGTGATAACCTTCTAACAGTTATCATCACCAGAGGTCTTCCTTTTAAATGCATGTATTTTAATTATTTTTTAGTTTTGACTTGAAATAAAAAGAAAAAGATCACTTGGGATAACTCTAAATTCTAAGACTATACTACCAAACAAAACAATGTCATCTGACAAGGTCAGTTCCACTTAGGAAAGTACCTGTCCTCTGGCTCTGAGTAGTTATCTTGTTCTCTTCATTCACAGGGGCACTGGAATGAGTTCCTGAAAAGTACTGATGTTTAATTCACAAGGTGGAGGAAATGGTAGGAGGGAGTCTCCTATTTTCTGAATTTCTCTTATTTTCTGAATTTCTCTTATTAATCTGAATGCACATTTTAAAGAAAGAAAGAAATATCATCACTACAGTATTTCAAAAAGCAGTATTTCAAAAAGCATATCAATGAATCATCCGTAAATGAGAGGAAGGTATATTAGGATTATTATACTCTGCCTTGCATTCTACTTATAGTTATGCATTTCATTCTCTCCTACTTGATTTGGAGCTCCTGTAGATAAAATGCCTGCCTTCTCTATTTCATTTAGCACTGAAAGAACCAAATACTTTTCCTTATTAATAAGAGTAAGTACATTAAAAATGTTGAATCAAATTGCATTTGATTAAATCTAATGACTGGATAGTTGTTTTGAGGAGAGGGGAAGTTTATTTATTTATTTTGTTGTTTTGTGACTATACACTATAACATTCAACAAAAGGTTCGAGCAATTTAAATTTAGAGATGTGTAGTGCAATCAACATTAATCTTTATCACAAAAATTCCACTACCAAAATTCCACCTCTCTCATCAAAAATGTCAAGTCTCATTGCTGTTAAGAAATGAGGCATTCACGTAGAAATCAAATGATAAAACATATCAAGCACCTGCTGCCTTTAGGCAAACTCTGAAGTTTTCTATATTTAGAAATACTACATGTCTAGATAGCAAAAGTGAAAAATCATTTTGTTCGGCAAGATTTTCCCACTTCAACTTCTTGATGTCTAGATACATGTGTGAAATAAGTCAGTCAATCACCATTCATTGGCTATGTGACAAAACGTTTGTACGCTTCTATTAGAGGGTTCACAAATGTATTGATTGGTCTTCCTAGGGCCTCCTTCTGACTGTAAAGCTACTAAATTATAATTTTCATAAAGGTAAAATTATATAAAATAAACATGGGCCAAAGTTTTATTTAATTCATTAATTAATGAGGGAACCCGTAAGATGTTATAATCAATTCAAAGGAGAATTTGGCAATTGGGCCTTCAGAAATGCTGAAATTAATTTGCTAGTAGATTTAAAACTCCTTAATCTTCCACACAACAATATTAGGTCATATTTGATGTTATCTTTTCCATGGGGCAAAAATCAAGTTTCTTTCCTTGCTGGGCCATATTGATTTGCACTACTATCATTTTTTATAAGTTATCTTCTGCTCTAACAGAGATATAAAATGGCCTAATCAACAGAAAACCAGTTAAAGCTACACACTTTTATAAAATCAGTTAAAACCCAGAGGGTATACTAAAAGTGTATCTAATACTCTCCTTTGTCACTTTGGGTGTGTTTTTCATGAAAGGGTATCTAATTTTGGAATGTGATCTTGATATTTAATCTTTTCTGGGATTTCTTCTCAGTAGTGGAGCCTATTGCAGTTTGTTTTAATGTTATTCAACAGTATGATTAATTTTTTAAGGATATAAACTTTTTTTTAACATCTTTATTGGAGTATAATTGCTTTACAATGGTGCGTTAGTTTCTGCTTTATAACAAAGTGAATCATTTATACATATACATATATCCCCATATCTCTTCCCTCTTGCGTCTCTCTCCCTCCCACCCTCCCTATCCCACCCCTCTAGGTGGTCACAAAGCACAGAGCTGATCTCCCTGTGCTATGCGGCTGCTTCCCACTAGCTATCTATTTTACGTTTGGTAGTGTATATATGTCCATGCCACTCTCTCACTTTGTCCCAGCTTACCCTTCCCCCTCCCTGTATCCTCAAGTCCATTCTCTAGTAGGTCTGCATCTTTATTCCCGTCTTGCCCCTAGGTTCTTCATGACCATTTTTTTGTTTGTTTTTTAGATTCCATGTATATGTGTTAGCATACAGTATTTGTTTTTCTCTTTCTGACTTCCTTCACTCTGTATGACAGACTCTAGGTCCATCCACCTCACTACAAATAACTCAATTTTGTTTCTTTTTATGGCTGAGTAATATTCCATTGTATATATGTGCCACATCTTCTTTATCCATTCATCCATTGATGGACACTTAGGTTGCTTCCACGTCCTGGCTATTGTAAATAGAGTTGCAATGAACATTGTGGTACATGACTCTTTTTGAATTATAGTTTTCGCAGGGTAAATGCCCAGTAGTGGGATTGCTGGGTCATATGGTAGTTCTATTTTTAGTTTTTTAAGGAACCTCCATACTGTTCTCCATAGTGGCTGTATGAATTTACATTCCCACAACAATGCAATGCAATCACACCCTCTCCAGCATTTATTGTTTGTAGATTTTTTGATGATGGCCATTCTGACCAGTGTGAGATGATATCTCATTGTAGTTTTGATTTGCATTTCTCTAATGATTAGTGATATTGAGCATCCTTTCATGTGTTTGCTGGAAATCTGTATATCTTCTTTGGAGAAATGTCTATTTAGGTCTTCTGCCCATTTTTGGATTGGATTGTTTTTTTTTTTTTGATATTGAGCTGCATGAGCTGCTTGTAAATTTTGGAGATTAAAGGGATATAAACTTTTGGTGGGCAACACACTGGTTCAGGATTTAGCTTGATACCAGAATCATTCAATTTAGGAGGAGACTCAGGAATTTCTCATTCTATGACTTTTCTCAACTCAGTCCTTTTAAATTAATGTTTTACCTTATTTTTTTCTGCTTCTCTAGCTACTAAGGGTTTGTGATCTGGTTTAAACTATAGGTCCAAATTTAAAATTAAAAGCTTTTTCCAGTTCCCAAGATCAGAAACTCATTCTATTTCTTTCTTAACTTCCATATCCAGAAGTTCTTTTAGTCTTATTGTTCTCAGCCCAGGGTAAATATCCTTGCTGTCAAATGGAGCTGAGAGTGGAGTGGAAGGGGAGTTCAAATAGATTTTCTCTAACAGTGTATGTCAATGGATCACTTATTCCCTGATGAAAGACAGGAGTAGTTCTACTTGTTGAGGTGGTGGTGAGGGGTCGATATATGCCTTTAGAACCACATCTTAACCAAATAGAACGATAACACTTTAAAAAAACACTTCAGAAAGCACCTTTCCATTTCAAATCAGAGGGAGCATTTGTACAGAGCTAGATTTCCAAGGAATCAACATGTGGGAGTATAGCTATGCAGGTGATAAACTTATTATTTTAGAGACTAATCGTGTTCTATACTTGGTGACCTGAAGAATGACACGGCCAGATCATTTGCCAAGTATAGAAACATGGTTAGTCGCTCCTTGAAACTATTTTCAAATAGTCAAATCACACTTTGTTTGTATAAATCAAATATGCTTTCATGTTCTGTTACTTAGCAGTGCTATCAAAGATGAATTAATGACAGGTAAGAATGAAGGCAAGGAGCCCAATTAAATGGCTATTTCAATGGTTCAAGTAAGATTTAATGACAGCCTGAAACTAGGGCATTTGCTATAGGAAAGGACAGTTCGAAAGCATAATGATCAGAATTTGGTGAATTAAGTGTGAAGGAAAATGTTGGGTGTAAGTCAGCTGAAAGTTTTTTCTTCCAGAGGTTTATGGCTTTATTAACACAAATACAATGTGCACACAAGCTGTCTATTCACTTTCTTTGCTGTATATCCCGGCATTGGAGTTGGAGACTCTGATGGCCATCTGGGCTGCTCTTTCCACAATGGCTTCATGGTCCTTGGAGGAGACATAAATAAGGAGCAATCTCACCAGAGTAAGATTTGTGGCACATCAGTAGCACTTCAAGGACCAGAAACTTCTGAAAGTCACTGAGCAGCATGTGCGTTGTTTTCATCTTGTTCCCATAACCAATGTTAGGCATCAACATCTCTCTAGACAGAGCTTTAATTAATTGAGGTTTTGTACCTGAATAATAGGTATAGGAAACAAAAGATGATGTAAAATTTGACCTTGATCATGTTGAGTTTGAAACACTATTAACTGTTCTGGAAGGTGGGTTCAGAGTCTAACCTGGAAATATACATTTGAGGCTGTTGAGCTTATAGGCTTTAGTTAAAACCATGAGTGATGATATTGCCAAAGAGGGCGTGTGCATGGAAAGAAAAGACTGATCGTTAAGGGAATGATACTTGATAATAGTGCCAAAAAGGAAACTAGGAAAGATGAGTCAAGAGTTTATTGAGAAACTGTGGAGAGGTAAGTCGGTGTCAATTGGATCATTGGAAATAGTGTTTAGAGTTGAGAGCCTTGAACATATATATACATATATACATACATACATTGACATTATATATATAATGTCTATGTCTATATCTATATATCTATCTGTCCTGAAGGCAAAGAACCAATAGAAATTGGGAGAAGTTAAATATATAGGAAAAGAAGATAAACTTGTAGGTAAAAGCTCCTGGAAGAAGAAAATTTAAAGCTTATGCAAATATAAATCATTTTATACAAAGTGGGCAAGTAGTTGAGTTAGTTTGTGCCTGATGACCTCAATCTCATTTAGAAAATGCAGGTAAGCTTGTTAAATGTGTTGAGGGTAGGCTTTGTGTAAAAGTTTGAAGAGAAAGATAAGTGTATGAAAGGTGCTAAAAAGAAAGGAAAAAGTAACTGACCAAGAAAAATAGAAGAATGGTTGAGTGTTTCTGTAGTCCCGCTGAAATGGGATTCCATTCATTTACAGTGGCTTAAATCTAGGCAATTCCATGATTTTCTCCAGTAGTGGCAGATATGTGTATTAAGAGGTTGAGAATACTTGTTAGAATGAGGCTCAGTGATTAACCAAACATCTAGGTACATCAGAGAAGAAAGTTCAAAATGAGAATAATATACCGGGGAAAAGTGAGGGTATGAGATAACAGGAATGTTAGGAGATGGGAAATTTGAGGTTTATTATTGAAGACGTGAAATTGAACTGAATTTGACTGGGTTTAAAGCAATAAGAATCTGTGAAATTAGGCCTATTGGTAGGTCCTTCTTCTGGACTTTGAAATCACCACAATAAATTATAAAACATGGGATAGGGAAAAATACTGATTCAGATACCAAAACCTTTCATCAATATGAGATAGTGGCTAAAAGATTTTTAGATTATTGTAAAAAGGAAAAATAGAGAATGATGTATTCAGAGGTTATGAACTTCAAATACAAAGATAATATTGCGTGAGAGTAGAGAGTAAAAGTTTGGAAATCAGTAGTGATAATCACCCTTACAGGCCTTATGGTATGTGGGAAAACAAATATTTACTTTTGGGGAAAGATTTAAGAGAAAAGTGTTCTTCTAGTAAGGCAGGTAGAAAGCAAGTATTAAGAATATTGTTGAGAAAGAGTTGGCTTTTTGTTTTATGAATCTTTTAAAATATTAGACTAGTAATTCATTAGGCATATTTGAAAGGTGTGGGAAGGAGGGTAAGAAGAGCAGTTCTATGTGAGAGGAGATTGGGTAGATAATATATAAAAGAGAGGTTTCCATAGTGCATGATGGTCAAGATGTAAGGACCAAGGTTATAAAGCATTTTGCAATGATATGGTCATAAAGTTTGGAACTGTAATGTCAACTTGGGCACAGCCTCCTTGTGTCTCAGTAAGGGAGGCTCACATGGAAGCTAAGGCTTTTGGGGTGAGAGTTGTTGGAGTTTGGGTCTAGAGCATAGTGTTGGCCTTTATGAACAGTGTTCAGATGTTCCCCTTTTTACCACTAACCATCGTCATACAGTGTGATTTTCTCTTTTATCCCAGATCCTCTTTTGAGCAAGCTCTGGCTTTCTCAGTGTTCGTAATGTGGTACCCAGAAATAGCATACATAGTTATGTTCTGACCTAAACACAGAAGAGGGCTAAGATACCCCCCAATGAACATATGAGTATCTGTGCAGGGGAATGCTGTGTTAGCTCCCTTGACACATTGTGCTATTGACTTAGACCAAAGTAACTCCCTATAGAGCCCAATACTTTTCTTTTTCAATATGATATATATGTATTTTAGATTTGATCAGACTGTAATTATTATTTGGCATTATGATTTCAATGTACTGATTTTCCTTCCCAATGTTGTGTTTTGAAATTTTTGATAACTTGGAATCACCAATGTTAATTATAAATGTGAAATAAGGCATAGTCAAAGATACAGCCTGTGGCATGATATTAAAGATCTCTTTTCAAGTCAACATCCATTATGTGTAGTGCTTTGTTCACTTAAAAACCACTTAACCATAAACCGTTATCATCTTTCCCAGATTTATGTATTATCTATAAGTGTACCATGAAAAACTTTGCAGGCAGCTTAATTAGTGCTATGCAGTCTCCTTACTTGAGTCCAAAAATCCCATAAATCTGCACTTCCTAGAATTTCTATGATGTAATGAAACTATTTTGTTAAATCCATCCTTTGAAGGTTCTTGCTCTTGTTTCCCAATTCTCCTTGACCCCTCTCACAACTCTAAATCTTTGGTCAGTTTTCTTTGGACAAGTATTTTAACTAAAGATTTTAATACAAGGTTTCTAGAGTTGTTTCTGACTGCAGAGACTGTGGAAGATCTTGGAAAATAATAGAAGCTAGTGCCTGACTTATAAATAGCCTAAGACGATAACTATCTTTCTGTCCATCAAAACTCATTCAAAGTCATTTATTCAACAGAGGACTTACTCTGTCCTATTTCTGTTGAGGTTACTTTTTGTTGACTATTTTATGTACCAAGCACTGAGCAGATATTGGAAATCCAAAGGTGAATACAATTTAGTTTGCATCCTTAAGGAGCTCACAGTCTAATGACAGAAATAGATATTTAAATAGATACTGCATGGTAACAGGTGTAAATAAAATGAGAATAAGTAAGACCTGAAGCACGTGCCAGCTGGAACCTAAGTCTAAAAAATGTCATAGTGTTCTCAAATTAGTAATAGTTATATAGAGTTTTGTCTGAAACTTTCCTCATTACATAGAACATTCTGTTTTGAGGCAAACACTTCAAGGAAGCATTTCGTCAGACCAGTATTGGCCCACCGACATGAAACTGCCACCCATACACATATTCATCAACCAGTTATCTTATGTACCTTTTTGTTGCAGTTGTCTACTTGGGCTCAGTATAATACAGTCAGAGCATTCCTGGGCATAACTCAGAATACTAATTAGCAATCCAGTTTGGTCTCTATTTCACATGAACCTAAGGTCTATTTCTCCACATATATTGTTCACAAAGGAAAAGAAAATAAATTAATTGCTTTGTGGATGAGGAAGCAGGCCTAGGCTTGTTGACAACTGTCTGTGGCTTCTCTCCAAGCACTTACTTTCAAAAGCCAGATCTCTATCCTTTTGTTGATTTGAAAAAATCAAAAACAAATAAAAAAGCTATAGGAAACTTCCTTTGTGGAGGAAGAAACCATGTGTGAAAAATTTTCATCCACCATGCACTGCCAGTGTTACTAAGTCTAAGTATTGAGGGCATCGCCTCATGATTGAATCTGCCTACAAGTGATTAAGGCCATAAATTACGTAAAGAAAATGAGCAGACTGCTAAAATAATTGCTCCAACACTAATTCTACCCTGTTACATCTTGCTAGGAATTCTTTGCCGTCCATGCAGTCCTATCATGTTTATTGCAATTTTCAAGCCTGGTCTAATAAGATTTTTTTTTTCCCACTATATCCTACTCCTTTTTTACCTTTAAGAATCATAAGGACTGGATAATGAAAACTTTTTTTTTTTTTGCGGTACGCGGGCCTCTCACTGTTGTGGCCTCTCCTGTTGCGGAGCACAGGCTCCGGATGCGCAGGCCCAGCGGCTACGGCTCACGGGCCCAGCCGGTCTGCGGCATGTGGGATCCTCCCGGACCGGGGCACGAACCCGCGTCCCCTGCATCGGCAGGCGGACTCTCAACCACTGAGCCACCAGGGAAGGCTGGAAACTTTTGAATTACTCTGCAATTCCTGCTTACGAGGTAATCGAAACTACCCAATTTCGTTAGTACATTAAAAAAGCCATATGAAAGAATTAAATTTATATGTTTTGATGCTAGCGGCCCTATTACAATATTCTTTTTGGTTTCTATGAAAGGGCTTTCATCCTTAGAACTACAAACTTAAGAGACATTCTGCAGTGAAATAAGTTCCTTTCATGTTTAAGCATCAGACTGATTTACAACTCCCCATTGACATGAAGGTGCTCAGATTATCCCCCCAACCATCTTCCTTTTCAAGTTTAAGATGAACTAAGTGAATTTGCCTTTGGTATTTTATAATGTCAATGAACTTTAAAAAGCTTTTGAACAAATGGTATTGCCTAGGCAGCCACCTGGGACTAGATCATCAGTTTCTTTGTGTTTGTATTCAATTGAAACTATCTCACTGATTCAGGCAGGGCTCCCCAACCTGGTTGCCTACATACTTCAACCTTCGCCAACGCTGTTCCCAGGAAGCTTGCCCAACTGCAGTTTCCTTGAAAATCAGTTCCCTTATATGCCTTTCTCATGAAGAAGAATTACTACCAGCAGATGGGCTTACTACTACAAGGATGATTTGGGCCCTCCTTCATGTTAAGTCTCCACCCTATCAAATAAATCTCTTTCTAAGGCTCCTGTTATATACATGAAATTTTCACAAGAGCCCTGCTAAGCCCCATCCTTTTACACTAGCATGGTGCCCGCTACCCATGTCCCATTCAGATTAGAAACTGTCTCATCCTCCTTTCCTCAGGCATCAACAGATTTACACACAGCCACTGCTACTTCAGTTGCTCTGCAGCTAAATTGCCTTTGATGACCGACCAAAAGTTGAGCTTGCGCATGAAGCTTTCAAAGCTTGAGCCTTAATTCACCAGAGACAGAGCATAACTAATATAAAAATAATAGTTCTTTTCAATTCTGGGGTATTATTAGCTGTCACAAACAAAGCCGGCTCGGGCCTGTATCTCTCAGGAATGACGGACCTTGAAATAAACACATGCTGCTTCATGAATATGTTGTTGAATCTTGAGAATCATTTTTTTTTTAGGGGTGATGCTGTTTAGAAGAAACTGGATGGTGCCCTCTTGAAAGGTTTAGCTATTTATAGGCATGTCATGTTAAAAGTTTCTTTTCATAATAAAGACTATAATAAGCATATCTGAAATGGTACAAGCCTCTCTAGACAATTACGCTTAAAACAGTTTTTGAAAGTTAAGTAGAATTTACTGCTTTAACACGAAACTCAAATGTTACCATTCTGATTTTTCCTAAAATATTTAAATGCAATTTCTCTTGCCCAGCAATAGTATATTTGTTTTTTTAGCCTTCATTATTACACTCTTTTATCATACTTAATCTTTTTGATGCCAATAATCATTGTCTAATTACAATCTGATACAAATTAGATTTGTAACCTGGATATTTGAATAAATAACTGAATTGTATTTTATTATAAACAACTGTGTTTCACAGTTTATTATGTTGTTTTATATGCCTATAGGTAGTTATATACTAACTAAATTATGGAAACTTTAGAACGAGCTGACAGTACTTTTTTAATGGAATATAACTATAAGTAAAAATAGAATGGTTCGTTAATCTATTTTCAACTATATCTTATTGGACATATAATATTTTCACAAATAAACGTTTCTTCCTGAATCCAGATATGTGCTAAACACACAAGTAACCTGAAATCTAAATTGTTATGATTGAATTCCTAAATTATAGTTTTTAAGAACTGAGCTTGAACAGAAAAGTATTTCAATTAAGAAAAGGTCATGACACTGTTAGGGCAAAAAATTTTTTTCTCTACCCCTTTAGGTTCTTCTGGCTGGTCTAAGAATTAAATTAACATGAGGCAGATTAACAGAAGAAAATCAAACAAGGTTAATAACATGTATCTTGGAAGAGACCCAGGAAAACTGAATAACTTGCCAAAATGGCTGAAACCCTCACTTAAATATCATCTTCGGGGGCTTCCCTGGTGGCGCAGTGGTTGAGAGTCCGCCTGCCGATGCAGGGGACACGGTTTCATGCCCCGGTCTGGGAAGATCCCACATGCCACGGAGCGGCAGGGCCTGTGAGCCATGGCCACTGAGCCTGCGTGTCCGGAGCCTGTGCTCCGCAACGGGAGAGGCCACAACAGTGAGAGGCCCGCGTACTGCAAAAAAAAAAAGTTAAAAATTAAAAAAATATCATCTTCAGCTAAAGACAAAAGAGGATGTTGGGGGTAGGGGTTTGGGACTTAAAGAAGAGGAAGGCAATGGACATGGAGTTAGAAAAGCAAATGTTTGGTAAATAAGTATTTGCTGGGCTATGTAGAGACAACGGGACACAGAGTGAGCTCTGATCTCTAGTGAACCCTGTTTCTGCTCCCTACCACAAGTAGCTCCTATTCTTTGCAGCTAACTCTGGTGATAGCTCTATTTCAGGACATGCCCTCCACCTAAATTTTTTCTAGGCAATTAGAGGGGAAGGTCAAAGTTTCTTCCTGAGTTTTTTGGGCCTTGATTGTTTTTAGCTCTGAATAATCCACATGCCAAAGAGACATTGGGGGTGGCAAATTTTGCTCCCCTACAATGTAACCCTGAATGTGTATGCTCATATACACCTTAGATTTAAAAGTTGTTTCCTACTACTAAGAAGGCTAGCAAATATGAGGAAATGGCCCAGACGGTGAAATTTCAGTATTCCACCAGCTGGACCTGATCCTTATATGTACTTTCCCTTCTTATTTTTAATATGCTGAATCTGCTGATGGCATTTTAATTCAGGCTGACAGTGTTATTATCTTTTGAGATTATATAGGTGTTTTATGGAGATCTTTATTCCAGGGCAGCCAGTTAACAAGCTGAATTGGGTTACAGGTTAGTACCACTTGGAAGCAGGAGGTGTTTGCTTCAAACTTGTTTTCTTCCCTGTGTTAGAGAACATATGCTTGTAAAAATATCATTAATCCTTGAAAACATTTATTCAGCTGGACAGTGGTTCTTCTCCTGTTACAATGTGAAGTTTATGGCTTTCTAAACAGAGATCAGGATGTTCCCAAAGTAAATATTAATAAGGGTACACCACCTTTAGGGAATGAAAACAAAAAACAAACCAAAAAAAACCCAAACAAACCCACTCATCGAGTTACATATGTCTAATTCAATCTAGAAATAAATATATGTAGAATTAAATAAGAATTCTGAACACAAATATGTGATTTTATTCACATTGGTCCTCTTTATATATAATGAGGCATTATGAGTTCTGTCCAAATATGCCCACCTTTATAAAAAGTATGGTTGAGAACGCTAAATATATGACTTGTGGGTTTTTCTACACAGGGTGGTTGGTTATATAGCAATAATTTAGTTTATCTGATCCATGAGAAAAATCAATATGAGAAAATTCAGATTGAAAAAAATGTTGGCCCTATGGGTTTTATTTTTTTAATTTTATTATCTAGATTGACCATGTAACAATGATTATTGCTGAGTCTTCAATTAATTTTTAAAATAGAGACAGACTATAGCAAGATCAATAAGTTATATTTTATTGTTTGTTTACTTCTTAATTAATTATCAAATATTTTAGGCCTTTAGTATATCCTAGACTTGGCCATCAACTCACTTTGCATGTGTTAATTCTATTCTAAATAATGATATGAAAGTTTCTGAACCTGTTTTTCCTTCCCCTTTTTTGGCATGTTATGCCTACCTGGAGACTGATAAGTGCTAATATTTTATTTAGAATAAAATCATTTTTGTAATTCATAATAAGAAAATTGAAGTTGCTGTTTTGTACTAAATACAAATCATCTATTCATCCACCAATTTATTAATTCCCATATCTCCTCCCTCTTGCATCTCAAAGCCCTGAGATGATCTCCCTGTGCTATGTGGCTGCTTCCCACTAGCTATCTATTTTACATTTGGTAGTGTATATATGTCCATTCACTTTGTTATAAAGCAGAAGCTAACACACCATTGTAAAGCAATTATACTCCAATAAAGATGTTAAAAACAAAGGAGCTGTGGTATATATCTACAATGGAATATTACTCAGCTGTAAAAAAAGAAGGAAATAATGCCAAAAAAAATTAATTCCTTCCACAAATATTTATTGTGTCTTTTATTTTCTAAATATGTGATAATAATTATTCCTGTTTCAATTCAAATCAGATTAAAATATATCTATGAATCTCTCTCCTTCCTGATAAATCAGATTACAGAACCCAATCCAGATGTGTTCGTTAGTCATACATTTAAAAATGGCCTCTCTGTCCCAGAAATCCAATAGTCCCTATGAAAGAAAATTGCTGATACTCTTCTAAATACTACTTAATCTGAATTATCCCTAATATGCACCTAGAAAAAACTCTCATGGATATTTATCATAAACAATGTTTTGGTTTTGTGTAATATAAAAGCCATAAAGAAGATTTTCAGTTTTATAAATATGATCATATTTGAACTTATTTTATTCTTACAGAGTCTTAGACTCTCTTCCAATCACCCAAACCATCATATAATGATAGTTTTTATATTTTAGGGCCAGAGTTCATAAGTTTTTATATTTAATACTGTAAAAATTAGGAATAATATTCAAATAATAAGTAATCTGACATCTCAGATAACTAATGCTTGTATCATAGTAGGCTCTAAAATTTCCTAAAACATTTACCTATAATACTGTTATTTCTCAAACTCACCAAATGTGTTCTCATGTCCAACGTCTTCACAATATCTATTATTGATACACTTATAAAACCCCAGGTTCATTACTATTTTAAAATAAAAGTAACATATATCATTCAAATGGTTCTTATTAATGGAAAGACAGTACTTTGTCCCTCTGGCACCATGCTAACTTGTCTCAAAAATTAACCACTATCAAGTTTCTTCTGTATTCTTCTAGAATAATTTAATTAATATTTTAAAAGATGTATGCAGATACCTTTGCAGTGATTCAGTTATAATTTTTATATGATATCTCTGTCTATATCAACAATACAGATAGTGATCTTTCATCTGCATAAAAGCTATATAATGTTTCATTATATTGACATTATAAATCATTTAACCACTTTCCTATTTATTGGTCATTAATTCTTTCTAATTTGTTTTAATTATAATATTGCAATGAATAACTTTGAATATATGTGTTGATGCATTCTTGTGAGTCAATCCAAGATCACATTAATAGATGTGAAATACTGGAGCAAAGAGAACATGCATTGTGCATTATGCATTTTGATGGCCAAATTCCCCTCAGAACACTTGCATCCTTTTACATCCTCCTCGAAAACTTGTGACAGTTTCCTTACTCTCTCACCAACACTAGATATTATACAACTTTTCATATTTGTCTACCTGATGGAAAAAACATAGAATCTCATGTTTTATTTGTATATCTTTATGTATGAACAAGGTTGAAAATCCACTCATATGTATAGGTTTTTTTGAAAGCTTCTCTTTTCTTAATCTTGTCAAATTTTAATTGCCATATTTAACATATTATCTTATTGTGGTTTTGTATACATATTATTTAACTTGAGAAAATGAGTTATTTGCTGCTTTATTTTCTACATGCACTATATGCGCCTCCAATGCAGGGTCACAAATTCTACTTTTTTTTTTACTTTGGATTTTTTTTTATATAGAACTTTCTACTACCTGAACCACTGAATTTTGTTTATTGATATAGACATATAATGGGAGTGTGGTGGATAGAGCCGAAGAAACTCAGGGATCAGCTAGTTCAAACATCTTATTTTCTGCAGATGTTGAGACAAAAGCCTTCAGAGAAGAAGTAAGTTTCTGACATAGTTTGTAAGAGAATGAAGAGAAGAATTCAGGTTTCCTGACTCTCAGTCTCATCCAACACCACACATTTATTATTAACCTATATCCACGTGGAAAGAGAAATTATTTAGTATACTCAAGGGATAATCAAATATAAACACAGAGACCCAAACAGGACATTAGCTACCTAAGAGTTAATGTTTAGTACATTTGTATCCTAACTATAAACCTCCCCTTGCTTTATATAATGCAGATCTCAGTACCTTTATTCCATAGAAGAGGAGGAGGTTTATATCAGACCTTGACCAGCAAATGCCTTAAAATTCCTCATCATATATGTTTAGTCTCCAGCCTCTTCTTCCTTTTCCTGTAGGAGTGGAGGTTCATGTTCTCTGCTTTTTTCCACATAGCCTCCAGATCTTGTCCCCATCTCTTTCTTTCTAAACATCCCAATCTCAAATGCTAGCCCTTTTGGGGGGCAGAATAATTCAGATGTTTCTTGTTTCTGCTTCCAAACTTGCATTCACAACTTCCAAGGTGATCACCAACAGAAGTTCTGTTGCAAACTGACCTAACCCAAAAAAGTCATCAACAACTCAAAGATCTTTTATTAGTAGTCCTCTAAAAAGCTTGTGATAGGGCTTCCCTGGTGGCGCAGTGGTTGAGAGTCCGCCTGCCGATGCAGGGGACGTGGGTTCGTGCCCCGGTCTGGGAGGATCCCACATGCCGCGGAGCGGCTAGGCCTGTGAGCCATGGCCACTGAGCCTGTGCGTCCGGAGCCTGTGCTCCGCGACGGGAGAGGCCACAACAGTGAGAGGCCCGTGTACCACACACCAAAAAAAAAAAAAGTTTGTGGTAGTCAGAGTTTACTCTACCATGTAACTGGTCACTACCAGCTTATAAAGAAAGTAAACAAATCCTCAGATCATATCTGCCACACACATAGACATTAACTAAACAATCATTCATTCATGTGTAGACATAAAACCTTTTCATACAGATCGTTTGGCAAGATTCATGATATATTACTGGCTTTCAGGGCATGTTCACTTCACGTCATTCCATAAAGCTCACTTGAAATCATGCCAGAAGGAGAAATCTTTTAACCTAGTTGTCATCAGGCAACCAGAAGTCATACGAATGATGGCAGGACATGGAACAATTTGGGAAATCATATCTTGGGCTCCATTCCTAAATAAAGGCTACAGACCTGGCTGGAGTCTTATACACTATTCATGCCAAGGGAAGAACTATCTCTAAAGAATTTTAGCAAAACCACAGATCTTGAATGGCCTTAATTTTACCCATGGGAACCCATTTCTAACATTCATCATGCTCATTGATCAAACTGTTAATATCATTTATTATGCTACTTATCAAAGCATCTGGTTTACATCAAGATATGGATTATTTAGTATGGATTAAGATCTTTCTGACATAATGCTAACCCGTCACCCCTGGGAGCAAATTTGATGAGAATGCTAACTGCATCAGGTTGTGACTTTAACTAACTCACATACTATACTCACTTTTTAATGCTAAAGTACTTAAAAGTCAGTCTTTGTAACATCCATCCAATTATTCTGATCCATTTAGAAGGCAGTTAGGAATAAGTAAAAACTAAAACTTTTCTGTTACATATTTTATATATGAAATTAACAGGTTTTATACGTTGAAATTGAGAAATGCAAAGGTCTGAGTTCAGTGAAGAGTGAGTGTTACATTGAATGCAGCATTATGTAAAAGAAGAAATTCCAGGAAATTGCTGAAACGAGGAAAGGTGATTTTTCACAATTTAGTGGGGAACAATTTTTTATATTATTTGGTAGGCTGTGAAAGAAGTTGTAGTTCATGAAATCAGATGATTATCTGAAGAGTTTTGTTTAACATTTCCCAGGACAGTCAGGACAGTAACTCTATTTGATAATAACTCAGTATCTTTATTGAAGAAGTATTTTTAAAGAACATTTAAACACAATTTAGCATCTAGATTTAAATAAACGATGGAAAAGACAGAATTTTGGTAAGATGAATTAAATATCCACATGAAAAAGCTATTCATAAGATGGAAATACACAGAAATATGTGTATTCTAGTATTAATTCAGGGAGAAAAATTGATCTTATATGTGTCAGCCATTCTGCCTGGTATTTTTTATATCCTATCTTATATAATTCTTATTAAAATATTGAGGCATATGTTAATTATTCATCATAGTATTCCATAAATTTTCTTAATAGCCTCGAATATTATCAGGAAATTCTTTCCTGGTACCTTGGTACAATACTAAACACTAGGCATATTTTTTATGTTGTTTTTTATTTTTTGTTTTCTATTATCATCAGTGAGATAGAGGAAAATCAGTTTGTTAGATATTTTTATAGAGTGTTGTAGGTATTCCGTAATCAGGAATGTTTTCCTTCCCTAAGATGGATTGTAGTTTTCAATCTTGTTCTCTTCTTAAGACAATGGACACCAAAGGTCAGAGAACAATCAAGGCATTCCAACAGCCTTTATTCTCCCCATCAAATAAAATAGTAAGTCAGATCTAGAGTTTACCTGTTTTGATAGTTGCTCTCTTCCCCCCAAAAAGAAGAAACTCCTTACTATAATCATTTAAATAGTTTTTAATGCAAAGCTGGCATTCTTTAGCTTTGGGGCATAAGTCAGAGGGTTCACCACAACTTATTAAAAAAAGTCAGGGTAAGAAATACCAGTTGACTATTTCTGCAAAGGGACTGAGTATTTTGATGCTTGTGATTAACTGCACTGTGGTAGAAGTTATGACTCTTGATGAAATGTAGGTACATTTCCTTTTGCTTAGTCTGAGATACAAAGGATAACTTTCTTCCTAAGGTATCTTTGGGAACATACATATTCTAAACAAAGGGACTTTACACAATGGATTTGCCAATTTTCGGTAGTCTTCCCCTATGGCTCAGTGACATTGGCACACTTTGGAAAGAATATTATTCAAAAATATTAAAGACAAATATCATGATATGGCTTATATCTAAAAAAATCTAAAACAAAATCTAAAATAAAATGATACAAACGAACTTATTTACAAAACAGAAGCAGACTCACAAACTTAGAGAATGAACATATAGTTAACGGGGTGAAGGGTGGGGGGAGTTTGGGATTGACATGTACACACTGCTATAATTAAAACAGATAACCAGTAAGGACCTACTGTATAGCACAGGGAACTCTGCTCTATACTCTGTAGTAACCTAAATGGGAAAAGAATTTGAAAAAGGACAGGAAAAAAAGAAAAGAAAAAAATATACTAGTTTTCTTCAGTAAAAAAAAAAAAATTACCCAAATCTACACCTGGTAGAAAGAAAATGTAGGTACACAGTGGGCGCTGGGGAGCAGTTCTCAAGCCCTATTTAGAGAATTTTCCTAAAGGACTCATGTAAGATAGAGTCAAGATGATCCATAGAATAAATTATTTTCATCCTATTACATTGACTTTGAGGAAGCAGGAATATATTGAAACCTATTAGAATTTGTAGACTGAGCATATTTAAAGTTGCAAAGATTTTAAAGATAACCTATTTTGGATCCTTCATTTGACAAAGACAGTGCTAAGTCCCTGAACAAGAATATAATCTTCCAGCCAGAGTTTAATGGAAGATGTAGAAATCAGACCTATGAACTTCCTGTCTAATGCAAGTTCTACAGTAAGAAACACCATTATTGATATTTTCCTGCATCAAATTATAAAGATGACTAAGCTTACTAAAAAGAAAATAAAAGCAGAGTCTGACTGAAGGAAGGGCTGTGAGGAGATGATGATGAAATTTCCAGCTCAGAGAGTAAAGAGATGGAAGAATCAAATAGCCAGTCTGAGACAAGATGCCTTGTAAGAAGAATGAGATGTGGAAATGACCTGAAGAAAGAGGGAAAAGTCCAATGGGGAAATGGTAAATGAAGTTTATGTGCTAAAGCCATGGGAGCAGAAGGGCCCACAGAAAAACCAATTGAGTTTATAGTTAAATTATCTGCCTGCCCAATATTGTTATCAATAATTCATTTAATGTTTGGTATGTTAGATAATAAATAAGGACCATAATTAAAATGAGTTATGCATGTTGAGGTTAAAAAGATGGTTTCTTCTAAATAGGAACTAATCAACTTATAGGAAACCTTATGTTTAGTATCTAACAACCGTAATGATTTCGTTCGATAGGTTGTAATAATTAACAAAACAAGTATGTTATAGAAATTGTTCTAAAATTACGATAATTTACTGCTACCATAGCAGTATACTTGGGTCTACATTCTTGAAAATCATAAACCATTTAGCTGGTACTTTAAAGTTTATTTTAAAGTTGTAAAAATATATTTTTATGAAGATTACATATTCCTAACTCTAATATAAAGTACAATGCTTTAAAAGTTGTGGACAGGCAACAAAATTATCACTGATACTTAAAAAATAAGTATTTAATTTGGAACAAGCAGCAAAGTAATCACTGATAATTAAAAATCAAGGCATTTAGTTTAGCAAATTATTTCCTCTCAATATTTTATTCCAACAATGATAGCGAATTCAAAAAAGTAAAATAATTCTATCTTAGGATTTCAGTACTTTAAGATTTAACAATAAAATGTAATAAAAGTTGTAATAGGTACAGTACTGCTCTGTTGGCTTTACTTGTGTGGTATTTTTAGAAAAAGGGTTCAGAGAATAAGCAGAAGTCTACGATCCTGAAGAAAAAGGCCCATTTTTACTCTGTTGAAACAGTGAACTAATCACATGTCTAAAGAAAAGAAACTCATTCAAAACAAGTGTCTTAGAATTCTGGCAAGAATTCTTGACCTTAGGCAAGTAAAATAATGCTCAACCTTAATTTAACTATGTTTTAAAATCTCAGTATAGCATGTTGTAATCTAGTTAAGTAACATTTTCCACAATAAATTATATGGTTGTTTCATTACATGTGTGGTTCCCATGAGGTAGAATATAGGCAAACCACCAAAAACCTAACGTGAGGGATGCCTAAACCATAGTAACTACAGTGAAAAGATATATGTGTCCCCACAAGGCAAATGATACCGTTTGACATTTGTACATATCCTGTTACCTCTAAATTAAAGAAGAATTTGAAACTGATAATGAGTAAGGATAGTAAAATTTTACTTCAGGGAGTCCTGGGGGAGATGGAAGAGGGAAGAACACGAATAGTTCAGAGGGAAAAATGAAGAGATACTATAGCTTAGAATCTATTGATTCTCTAAAAAGTTTAAAAATGTCTAAAACTTCTATAAATAGACAATATTTCATTGGATATTAAATAACTGGACCCTAAGAGAAGATTAAAATCACTGACCCATAACAAATAAGTTCAAAACTCACAAACAAAAAGGAAGAAAAAAAAAGCTCATAATCCCTTTAGAGAAGTTATTTCATTTACTTCGTAAATCAATACTGTGCAGATAATATTTTCTCATTTTTTCTCATTTTAAAGAAGAGCTTCTGCCACTGTTCTAATGCCAGCTACCTTCCCAGTGTAGAAAAGTGGATTACTTACTTACAAAGCCAAAGTTTGATAGATGACTTTGCTTTTTGGCTGCCACCATTTTCCTACTTATCGCTGCCTTCTTAGTCACTGAATCTCCTTCAGCCTCCCATCTTCACTTTTTTATCGGAATGATTAGAGCTGTATTATTACTTACTCTTCCATACCAATGAGTCCATCATGAAAGTTTCAGAATGTCATTTAGTTTCCAGATTTTTGACACTATAATTTGCTTTAGCTTTTTTTTGTAAGAAATATTATTTAGGTTAATGATGACCACATTGAAATTTTCAGTAAGATTTGTGGAATGGAAAAATTACATATCCACAGGCAGGGTCTAATGTACTTACCCTCAGCGCTGATGTGGCTGCCCAAATGGGAAGCTGGTTTTCTGGTAGCTGATTCCAAATCTTTTTCCATAGTACCCTTTGGTAGGCTTAGACAAGTACTATATATACCACCTACTTGCTTCCCTGAAAGAGAATGGTGATATGGAGCCAAAGTGATTTTTTAGAACCCTTGGCCCTGTGAATATACCAGGTCAGGAAAAAAATTAAGGGAATAAAAATTAAGTGGGAATATTTTCTCTACCCAGGGAATTTTCCCTGTAATAGGAAGAAGAATAGAGCATTTATTTGATTTTCATGAACTAACAGATTTCATACTTATCCCTTGCCATCTGTATACAAAGTCATTCTTTCATGATGAAGTTAGAGAGACTTGTTCTTGTGTACTAATGTCAATAAATTGTGTGTATATACCCTGATATTGTATAAAATCATTCATAATAGCTGGGTGAGTAAGCTGGACTGTAATTACTTTTTTCAGCATGTTACCTTAACTCAACTTAATGGTATTGTGTTTTAGTCTATTTACCAGTTTTTCAGAACTTTTAGCTAGAGTATTTTTATTTAATAATTGTTAAGCCTGTTTTTATAAAGGCATTTAATATTAATAGTTATTATTATAACAATAATACTAAAATAGTAACAGCTATCAGAGAACTCCTTTTGCAATTTATTCATTAAATACCTTTTCCAACTAACTTCTCTTTGTCCTTTGAATCTTATCTCAGGCATGATCTCTATCAGAAATCTCTGTGTAATTAACCAACCTCAGTTTGAAAATGGGGACTTTTAGGGCTTTAAGTGTCACCCATACTTCTCCCAAGACAACAGCTATGTTCTTCTGTCTTAGGCCTTCCACCAGGGTGGTAAACATCAGTTTCCTTAACTATCTTGCTGACTATAGAGAAGATAAACCCTTTGTTTTATTAACATTTTTCTTCTTTCCTTCCTTCCTTCCCTCCTTCCTTTCTACAACATATGAATTAAACTATGAGTTCAAGAACCATAACATTTGATGGACACTTAATGGTTGCTCAGTTCTCCATTACATAGCCCAATTTTCTGATCACTGCAATGGGCATTGGAAATAAAGTGATGAAAGGACAGAGAACACCCCTGCCTTCATAGAGCTTATGTTGAAGATGAAGGAGAAATCAGAAAAAAGTAAATAAGCCAGATCATTTGAGACGTTAATTAGAATTATGAATATAAGAAACAGTGTAAAGTAATAGAAAGTAACTGAGAAATGGAGCATAGGAAGGCTTCTCTGAGGTGAGATGTGTATCCCAAGGATTTAGCTCTTTCTTCAGGAGTTATTTTTAAGGAATAAATAAAACTTTCATTTGTTATCAAAATTAAAAGTAAATGTACCGTATGTCTCCCCAGTGAGCTGAAAGATTTGTTTGATTTAGGAGTCAAAGAATAGATGCCAGTCAGGGCCATGAGAATAGTTGTGCAGTTTATGTCCCTTGCAAAGGTGCCTGGCTGAAGGGAGGATGGTGGCTCAAGGCAGCCCAAGTTCAGCTCATAATGCCATGCGCTCATGTGGAGACTCTGGTGCTCACACAGAGCTCAGGCAACTGGGAGGGAAAAGCAGAATTTTTTTCCTGTTCAGAGGAGTCACCTTTTCCTAATTGCTCTTCCAGAGAAGGGTGCCTTTTCCTAATTACTTCTTTCAAAGGGGTGCATCTTTTAAAATTTATACGAGCAACCCATAAGTTGTATCTGTTGCCCTGACAGCCCTAATAATTTTAAGCTTTATATTTAATTAGTCAGAAAGGCACCCAAATGATTACCCTTGGTTTGTTCCATATAAAACTAATAGTTCATAATTATTTTCTTCCATTATTATTCTTGACATTTACCAGACTTGGGAGTGATCCCTTTCCTAGGAACAGCATAATTTTGATTCTTTTAAGATAAGCCAAAAGGAAGAAATTTCAGTTCCCAAGGAACCTAAAACAGTCAAGAAGGCCCCTTTATTTTTTATTTAAAATATCATACAACATTAGAAAATATCACTTGGACTCTAGCTCCAATGCAATAATGTCTAATTGTATATTGATTACTAGAGTACCTTATTTTTATAAGTCCAAGTACATCTGTAACTCCTCCCACACCCATTCTTTCAGAGGCAATTTTGTTTGTAGTTGGACATGAATTTCAAAGAGACTGCTGCTTTTGTAGCTTCTCTTAGTGTGGAAATGACTGGATGTAGAGGCGTTTAATCATAATTCCATGACTTCACTTAATGAGGATTCAAAAAGCAGGACCCTCTGTTCATTAGTAGCAACTTTAAATGGCAAGTTGGCACAACTTTTGTACAAAATTGTCTCACAGGAATTTTCTATTACATATTCCACTTGTACTAATGTGATATTTATCTTCAGGAGAAAAAAATAAAAACCGCTTACTTGAAATGTATTAAGAACAATTTTTAATACTCAAAATTTCTTTTTTTTTAGCTTTATTGAGGTATAATTGACAAATAAAATCTTAAGATATTTAAAGTGAATAATGTGATTTTATATACATATATATTGTGAAAGCATTTTTCCCCATTTGGTTAATTGACACATCCATTACTTCACATATTAACTTTGTTGCCAGGGATGGGGTGGGTGGGAGATGAGAACACTTAAGTTCTACTGCCTTAGCAAATTTCAGATACCCAACACAGTCTTATCAACTACAGTTACCATGGTATACATTTCATCCTCACGCATCTTATATTTGAAAGTCTGTATACTTCTACCATCCTCTCCCTATTTCTCCCACCCCACAGCCCATGGCAACGACTTTTCCACTCTGTTTCTATGAGTTTGACTTTTTTTTTTTTTTTTTTTAGATCTCACTTGTACGTGATACTGTGCAGCATTTGTCTTCTCTGTCTGGCTTATTCCACTGAGTATCATCCATGTTTTCCTAAATGGCAGGATTTCCTTTTTTAGTCTAAATAATATTCCATTTTATATATATATCACATTTCCTTGATCCATTCATCCATTGATGAACACATGTTGTTTCCATACTTTGGCTGTTGTGAATAATGCTGCAAGGAACACAGGACTAAGATATCTCTTTGAGATAATGATTTCATTTCCTTTGGTTATATACCAGAAGTGGGATTGCTGGATCATAAGGTAGTTCTATTTTCAATTTCTTGAGGAGACTTCATACTATTTCCATAGTGGCTATACCAATCTACATTACCACCAATAGTGAGCAAGAGTTCCCTTTTCTCCACATCCTTGCTAACATTTGTTATTTCTTAGCTTTTTGATAACAGCCATTCTAACAAACATGAGGTGATACCTCATTGTGGTTTTAATTTACATTTCCCTTCACTTTTCATGTACCTATTGGTCATTTGTATGTCTTTTTTTGGAAAAAAAATGTCTATTCAGGTACTTTGCCCACTTTTTAATTGGGTTATTTGGTATTTTTCTACTGAGTTGTTTGATGTACTTTTATATTTTAGATATTAACCCCTTTCTGGACATGTGGTTTGCAAATATTTTCTCCCATCCCATAGGTTACCTTTACATCTTGTTGACAGTTTCCTTTGTTGTACAGAAGCTTTTTAGTTAGGAAGTCCCACTTGCTTATTTTAGCTTTTGTTGCCTTTGCAAGGTATCATATTCAAAAAATCATTGTCAAGACCAATGTCAAGGAGCTGAACCCTGTGTTTTCTTCTAGGAGTTTTATGGCTTCAGATCCTATGTTCAATTTTTAAATACATTTTGAGTTGATTTTTTGTGTGTGGTTTAAGATAGGGGTCTAATTTCATTCATTTGCATGTGGCTGTCCAGTTTTCCCAGCACCATTTATTAGACTATCCTTTCCCCATTGTGTATTCTTGGCATCTTTGTCAAAAATTAATTGACCATTTATATATGGGTTTATATATGGACTGTCTGTTTTGTTTCATTGATCTATATATCTGTCTTTATGTCAATTCCATATTATTTTGATTACTATAGCTTTGTAATATAGTTTATAAACAGGAAATTTGATGCCTCCAACTTTCTTCTTTTTTCCCAAGATTTTTTTGGCTATTCAAGGTCTTTCGTGGTCCCACACAAATTTTAGGATTTTTTTGTTCTATTTTGTGAAAAATTCCATTCAAATTTTGATAGGAATTATGCTGAATCTGTAGATTGCTTTGGGTAGTATGGACATTTCAACAATATTAATTCTTCCAATCCATGTGCATGGAATATCTTTTCATTTATTTGCCTCTCTTTCAATTTCCTTTATCAACGTCTTACATTTTCTAGTGAATAAATCTTTCACTTCCTTCATTAAATTTATTCCTAAATATTTTATTCTTTTTGATACTATTATAAATGGGATTGTTTTCTTAATTTATCTTTCTGATAGTTTGCTATTAGTGTATAGAAATACAACTGGTTTTTGAATATTGATTTTTGTATCCTGCAACTTTACAGAATTTTTTTTATTGAAGTACAGTTGATGTACAATATTATATAAATTACAGGTGTACAATATAGCGATTCACAATTTTTAAAGGTTATACTCCATTTATAATTATTATAAACTATTAGCTGTATTCTCTATGTTGTACAATATATTCTTGTAGTTTATTTTATACATAATAGTTTGTACCTCTTAGTTCCATACCCTTATATTGCCCCTTTCCCCTTCCCTCTCTCCACTTGTAACCACTAGTTTGTTCTCTATATCTGTGAGATTGTTGCTTTATTGTTATATTCACTAGTTTGTTGTATTTTTTAGATTCCACATAAGTGATATCATACAGTGTTTGTCTTTCTCTGTCTGATTTATTTCACTTAACATGATACCCTCTAAGTCCATCCATATTGTTGTACATGGTAAAATTTCATTCTTTTTTTGGCTGAGTAGTACTCCATTGCATATATACCACATATTCTTTATCCATTCACCTGTTGATGGACACTTAGTTTGCTTCCATATCTTGGCTGTTGTAATAATGCTGCAACGAACATTGGGGTGATTTTATCTTTCCAAATTGGTGTTTTTGTTTTTCTTCAGATATATACCCAGGCATGAATTTGCTGGGTCATATGGTAGTTCTATTTTTAGGTTTTTGAGAAACCTCCATACTGTTTTCCACAGTGGCTGCACCAATTTACATTCCCACCAATAGTGTATGAGGGTTCCTTTTTTTCTCTACATCCTCTCCAGCATTTGTTATTTGTGTCCTTTTTGATGATAGTCATTCTGACAGGTGTGAGGTGATATCTCACTGTGATTTTTGACTTGCATTTCACTGATGTAGGGATGCTGAGCATCTTGTCATGTTCCTGTTGACCATCTGTATATCTCCTTTGGAAAAATGTCTATTCAGTTCTTATGGCTACTTTTTAAACAGGTTTTTTTTTTTTGGATGTTGACTTGTATGAGCTGTTTACATATGTTGGATATTAATCCCTTACCAGTCATACCATTTGCAAATATTTTCTTCCATTCAGTAGGTTGTCTTTTTGTTTTGTCTATGGTTTTCTTTGCTGTGCAAAAGCTTTTAAGTTTAATTTAGGTTCTACATATTTATTTTTACTTTTATTTCCTTTTTTTTACAAGACAGAAAAAAAATTGCTATAATTTATGTCAGAAGTGTTCTGCTTATGTTTCCCTCTAGGAGTTTTATGGTTTTCCACTCTTACATTTAGGTCTTTAATCCATTTTGAGTTTATTTTTATATATGGTGTTAGGGAATGTTCTAATTTCATTCTTTTACATGTAGCTGTACTGTTTTCCCAGCACCACTTATTGAAGAGACTGTCTTTTCTCCACTGTATATTCTTGCCTCCTTTTCTTTCTTTTTTTTTTTTTTTGTGGTACACGGGCCTCTCACTGTTGTGGCCTCTCCTGTTGTGGAGCAGAGGCTCCGGACATGCAGTCTCAGCGGCTATGGCTCATGGGCCCAGCCGCTCCGCAGCATGTGGGATCTTCCTGGACCAGGGCATGAACCCGTGTCCCCTGCATCGGCAGGCGGACTCTCAACCACTGTGCCACCAGGGAAGCCCCTTGCCTCCTTTTTCATAGATTAATTGACCATAAATGTGTGGGTTTATCTCTGGGCTCTCTATTCTGTGCCATTGATCTATACATCTGTTTTTGTGCTAGTACCATACTGTTTTGATTATTGTAGCTTTGTAGTAAAATCTAAAGTCAGGGAGCATGATTCCTCTAGCTCTGGTCTTCTTTCTCAACATTGTTTGGCTATTTGGGGTCTTTTGTAACTTTACTAAATTTGTTTTTTAGTTGCAACAAATTTTTGGTGGAGTATTTAGGGTTTTCTACATATAAATATCATTGATATCTGCAAATAGGAAAAAATATTCTTTCTTCTTTGCTGATTTGGATGTGTTTTATTTCTTTTTCTTGATTAATTGCTCTGGCTATGACTTTCAGTACTATGTTAAATAAAAGGGGTGAGAGTGGGCGTCCTTGTCTTATTTCTGATCTTAGAGGAAAAACTGTCAGCTTTTCACCATTGAGTATGATGTTAGCTGAGGGCTTTTCAAATACAGGCTTTATTATGTTGAGGTACATTCACTCTATACCCATACTGTTCAGAATTTTTATCATAGTTTTGTCAAATTCTTTTTTTGAATCAATTGAGATATTTCTTCATTTTGTTAATGTGATGTATCACATTTATTTATTTATTTGTGGACATTGAACCATCCTTGCATCTTTAGAATAAACCCACTTGATCATGGTATATGAATTTGTGCCAAGACCTATCAGTGTCCCAAAGCGGAGGATCACATTCAGCACCTAAATATAGGCTGCTTGGAAGCTGGACCCTCAAGCAGCATCTGGCCCCTTCCAAGGAGAAACTGGGAGATGAGGGTTTCTGCATGTTCCCTCTGTACTGGGCCTGTGTATATAGCTGGGGGGGAAGGGTGAAACGAATGCTCCTGTAGCCATTAAGAACTGCTTCTTTGTTTGCTACAGTCATGTGGGACTCATGAAAGCAAGCACCACTGGCTATCAGAGCCATGTGATCTTGGGATCTGTCCCTCCGGCAGCAATTCATATACTGGAATGCAAACATGTGTATGAACTCCTTTTAGGGATATACTGGTAACTGGGAGCAGGCTAACGGGAGACAGCGGGTAAGATGTCCACTGGTTTACCCAGTCTCTATGAAGAATCATAGCTAGCCCCTAAATATGTGCTAAACTAGAAGCCTGACCCTCAGGCAGCAGATTTTAAAGTATGTGGCTGGACCTCTTTCAGGGAAAGACTGGAACATGTGTATTCTTGGCTGTTCTGTCTGTGTTGAGCCCTGAGGGGATAGTTGTAGTAAGTGCTTTTGTACCTTTTAACAATTGCAGCATTATTTGCTATAGTCTTGTAGCTCTCATGGCTTTCAGAGCTAGATGTTTTGAGGACCTGTACCATGGGTAGGAGTCTTAAATGTTGGGGTACTAAATGTGGGCTGCAAGCCCCTCACTCCTCAGGGAAAAGCTGAGAGTCGGGAGTTCCTTCCTGATTGTATGGCACTGTGTGGAGCTATGGGGTTTATGGTGAGAATGTGTCTCAGCGTTTCCTATGCCTTCCAATGTATTTTCTCATTTGCTCAATGTGTAGGAGTCACTCAGCTAGTTTCAGAATTTCTTTCAGAAACAATTGCTCCTTGTGTAGCTGTATAGTTGATGTGTTCGTAGGATGAGGGGAGTTCAGGAACCTCTATGTCATCATCTTGATTGACCCTCCTTCACAATTTCTTACATCCTTTTCCCTCAGGGAAAGAAAGGAAATCATTAGGTCAGTGGGAATTATAACTACAAAGGGAACTTGATTAAAAATTTCTTTGAATCATATATAATCACCAAAATTACTAATCACCTTCTTGCAAAACAGAATAAAACAAAGCGAAATAAAATATGGATTTCATTAACTGTTAAAATAAAATATTAACTTAGATATAAAATCCAGTGCAACATATTATCTAAGAAACATCCAAATAAAATCAATAATCTCAATTATATCCTTGGTTATATGTACAAAAATGAACGTCTTCCTTAATGAGGGTTCTTGTATGCTATGTAGATAACGAGGAAAGGTGATTGTTATAGATATTGGCTATATTAATCAAAGATATTAATCTTAAAGTTTATCTACATCTATTGAACAATAGGGATTATCTTTTAGTAACTTAAAGTACCACAAAGTCTTTTTAAGTTATTTCATTTGTTTGCTTCAATAACCTCCCAAGAAATACAGAGGGCATATGTAGTGAAGTCAAATTGATAATAATGTACTTCCATTTTCCTTTTCATTATGGAAAGATTTAAGTGAACTATATTAACCTCTGTGTTTATGTTCTTATAGGAAACTGTCTGTTTTGATGCCTCACACATTTTCTTTCCCCTGCATCTTTACTCAACTGGCAGTGAGCCAATCCTTTTGAAAATACACATTCACACATATAATCAATGCAAATATTTTTTTAAATGAGGATATTAATAATCAAGGTTATGGATGTTTAAAATGCTTTCTATAGTTACTGAAATCCAAAGTTAATTTATGCTTTTGAAATAAATTCACTAAGATTACCACCATTCAAATATTTGAAGAATATTATCTATTCACTTTCAGATAAACTTGTTTCTGAGGCATATCACTTTCTTTTGTGGTAGCCTCACAAAAAGGCAAACTCTCTTTTGTATTTCTCTAATGCTATGTGCAGCTGAACTTGTGGCAGTTACATCAGTTGCTCAGTGTCCTGGACTGGTCTTTCACTGAAGTGTACTTTGGAAGAAGCTTATCAACATGGTTTCAGAAGGGGGTTAAGTTATCGTGTTGTTTCAGTCCCTTTGCTCTTGAAGGTGGGAAATTCATGACAGAAACCAGTCTAAATTAAAGTCATTACATTTTCAGTTTACTAGTCTTGCCAAATCCTTTCTACTTGCTGAGTTCTCACACCAAGGAATTCTTCTGAGTGATGAATAAAACTTTTATTTGTCTTCCCCATAACTTCCCTCCAAATATCCCTCTAATTATCTCATTTCCTTCCCCAGTGAACAATCCGTTCATAATAAGTGTTAACAGTTTTATTTTGGAAAGATTCATTTATGTTTTGTTTATACATGAGTATTGCACAAAAACATTGGGAAGTGATTTCCTATGTATTTATCATGAGAGATGGTAATCAAAGTGTTTTAGGGTTTTAGGTATTTGCTTCTGATGTCATAAATGTTCTCCTGGATATTGTATTTTCAGGACAGTTTATGCTTTTATCTTAATGTAAAAGACAGTGCAGCTTAAGTTCATGATTTACCACCACAAACATTTTTGAATTAGATGAAAAATGGAATGATATACTGATTTTTGAACAGTTTGTGGTACTTAAATCCAGTAAAGCAAAGTGATTGTATTAATACAGGGGATATATGCATGTATTCCAAATAACTCAGTGTGACATCCATTTTCATAGGAAATCCAGATATGACGACTGTCTCACACAAAGTGGCACCCCATTTTAGGTGCTCCTTAAGACATTACATATATCAGTACATTAAATGTGAATGTCTTTATTCTCAGAGAAATTTCATATGAGTTCATGTAATTGTGTTATATACCTTTGATCTAGATGATAATTATATTAAACAGCAGTCATATTAAAGGACAAGATATGTAGGTTTTAGATTATGTAGAAATACTGAATAATTTTGGTTGAATAATCCAGGTCAGAGCTCAATTATGTCGACTAGTAATTATCTCAAATAAAATAATCAGATTATTGAAAAGTTTTGCAGTCTTTTTTTTTTTTTTGCGGTATGCGGGCCTCTCACTGTTGTGGCCTCTCTCGTTGCGGAGCACAGGCTCCAGACGCACAGGCTCAGCGGCCATGGCTCACAGGCCCAGCCTCTCCGTGGCATGTGGGATTTTCCCGGACCGGGACACGAACCCGTGTCCCCTGCATCGGCAGGCGGACTCTCAACCACTGCGCCACCAGGGAAGCCCCTGCAGTCTTTTAATTGGAATTAAAATGAAAACTAGAGGGAATTTTATTGTACTCTAGTTATTGTATCTGAATATACAATATGAATTGAATAACCTAATTGTCATAAAATATTAATATCTCTCTTATGTAAATTTTGCTTTCTTCAATTAAGATCTTATTTTAAATATGTTTTCCTAACTTCTCCAAAGCAATCACTTCAACTATTTATATTAAATATATTTGAGTCAGGAAATACTTTTGGAAGAAAAAGAGTGTGTCATTATTATAATAGAATTCTGCTAGTATGGAGCTGGTATTTATTCAGTCTCTACTGATACCATTTCTAGTAGAATCACTTGAAATGCTATGCCAATTGCTAACAAAGACTTACTGATAAAAACTGATAAAGACCTCAGTTTGACTTATTCTACTCTTCCAAAAAAGCTATTGAAGGCCATCCAAAAGGTATTGTACAACGAATTCTTCAGTCAGCCAGCATTCCTTGTCTCCTCATGTTTCCTGGCCTCTGAAAAATAGTGCTTGTATTTAAAGTATTCGCACTGAGTTGAAATTTCTATTTGTGTTCTATTTACATAAACTACAAGCTGCCCCCCCCAATTTTTAGTGATCAAATAGTTAATTCATCATTGAAAAATGGTTTCTGCAAGTTCAGCAATAAACACAAGATACAAGACTCTAAAATATGTTAATTTAAACATGTTTAGCTGTATAATTTGTTTCTGAAATTCTCTCGAACTTAATAACACAGATAAAAAGGTAGAAACAGTTTAAAATCAGGCCTTAAGAGGATTAAAATATGATTGTAGTCCTCACTAAATGGCTGAGTTAAAATACTGATAGTATTTTGAGAGCTGAACAAATAAGAGATGAATGTAGTTGACATTAAAAAGTCTCTGCTGAATAGATCTCGTCATTGTTTTCATCTAAATAAGCTAAGTGTTTCAAACTCTGTTATGTTTTCTGTAACTTTATTTTCTTCTCCCTCCCCTCTTGAACAATATAATGTACCTGCCAGATAAGAAATTACCATCAGGTAGGAAAAGAAAAATGTGCATTTGATCTATCAATCAATTAATGTCCAGACAGTTTCCTAGGGAAATATATATTTAAATAAAGCCTTCAAAATTTGGAGATGTAAATCCAGTACAGTAATAATATTAGAGATGATACTGTTGATCATGATACTGATAAAGAAACTCAAGGGTGAACTGAGAGGACATTAAGAGAAGATTAGAACATCAAATATTGTGAAGAAAGAGACAAAACTCACAATTTTATAAACAGAAGAGGTATTGGAGACTTAGGTGGTTTTTTGGAATGGAATTCTAGTTTCCCCAGTCCCTAATTGAAATGAGATTTCTAGCTCAGTATTTAAGACAACATTAGAGAAATCGTCTTGACCGGGCTGATTAATGAAAGACACTTGGACAAGAAATATGTTGTAGCAGTTGATGGGATAACTCCTGCGCATCTTCTGGTTTCAGGGTATAAAACACTTTGGTGATGTCTTTTCCGACTCACAAAGACTTGTTTATGTACCACTCCTTTGAGCTGCTCTCAGAGCACACTCTGCCTGCTTTTATCACAATATGGGAATTTTGTGCTTACTTGTTGGGCTCCCCACAATCTCTTTTTCATGATCACATTCCTTTATCTACCACTTAGCACATAGCTGGCATTCAGTAAGTACAAAATCAAAGAAAGGATAAAAGAATGAGAGAAGGAAAGAAAAACATACAGAAGGTAGGAAAAGAGGAAGGGAAGGAGGAAAGGAGTACATTCAGTAAAAAAGACGCTATAGGGAAGGGGAAAGTCATCTTCTTCTAAGGGAGTATTCATGGGGGGAATAAGAGGCCATCTGCCCATCAATCAGACAGGCAATGGCAAGCAGTGTAGGACAGATGTTACAGCCAGAGTATCTTCACATTACCTGCAGAGAGGAACAGTTCAGGAATTTGAAATCCAGGGAAGAGAACATGGACTTAGAGTTGGAGCTGAAAAACAAAACCAAATCCCAGTATTCTCTGTAATCTCTGTAAGAGAATAATTTTCTTGCAAAGTGTATGTACATTTTTATTCAATGCCTGTGTTTATTGGTTTGTAAAGATATATTCATACTTGAATGAAGAGGCTAAGTAAGAAACCCACTTTCCAATGTGTGAAGAGAAAGATATCTCTTGAGCGAGTCATCATAAAATATACGAGAAGTAGGCCAAATTAATTAAGTTTATTGGTAATGATTCCAAATCATTTCAACAAAAGTGAGTCACCTGGTAAATATTTTTCATGTCAGAAAAATTGTATGCAAATCAATTCACTGTTACTCTTACCCAGTTATTAACAAAAATATATATATGCCTTACACTTTACATTAGACTTTGGATTATTTACGTATTTTATTTTTAATATTTAAATTAAAAAGTTTTTCATCACTCAAGAGGACTGTACCTCAAAATATGCTCTGTTCACTTTGTACTAACTGATTTGTCCATTTGTTGTAATCACTGGTTCATATCCATTGGCATATCTTTCTACATGATTGGTCATATGTCAAGATTACCTTAATGTTTCTGCATAGAATTAGAAAAACAACACAATCATGAATCAAATAATTTTAGAAGTAAATCATTTCATGATTTACATATCTGAGTATAGCCTGATTATTAAACCACATTAAAATCGTTTCTGAGAAAGGCTCTCTGAACTGTGCTGAAGAGAAATGCTCTCCTAATTGTAGTTTCCAAATGATAATGTAAGGCAAAGCCCAGATAGAAAGAATCATGCCACAACATGATGGTAATATACCTCACTCAATTAGGAAGACAAAAAAGAAAACTTGGCATGTATAAGTCAAGTATTTTCTTACTTCGTTTCCCAGAGACAGAATGCTTGATGCCAGGCTTTCCAGTTTAAGAGAACATTCTGACACTTGGTAGTCTCATTATTAATAGTTGGAACTTTGAAAAGTGTAATGAAAAGAAATACTGTTTACGTCTAATTTATGTCTTCTCTCCACATACAAAAAATATTGAGTTAGTATTCTTTTATAATAAAAAAAAGACTGAATTTTAATGAGATGTGGCTTAATGGTTGTATGGAATGTCTTTATTTTTAATTCACTTTTGTAATAGTATCTTGGATACAACAAAAAAAATGCTCTTTATTAAAATTAAAATCAATAAAGTCTATTTTCAGTTTAACTTTTACCCAGATTGTAAATCATTTCAGCCAGTAATTTTGTATGCTTTTTTGGCACATTTATCATAATTGTAGCTTTGACACATTACACAGTTTAGATAGAAACTTCAGAGGGTAATTTTGCTTGATAAAATTGACCTAGCTGAACAGATAAATGCTTGGCTACATTTTATGTCCTTAGGATCAAGACCTTATATAACGAAGTAGCATTTAATGGCAGGAAGTAAATTAAAACACCTTTTTTTAAAAAAAAATTATTTATTTATTTATGGCTGCATTGGGTCTTCATTGCTGCACGGACTTTCTCTAGTTGTGGCGAGCGGCGGGCTACTCTTCGTTGCGGTGCACGGGCTTCTCATTGCGGTGGCTTCTCTTGTTGCGGAGCACGGGCTCTAGGCTCAGGGGCTTCAGTACTTGTGGCTCATGGGCTCTAGAGCACAGGCTCAGTAGTTCTGGCACACAGACTTAGTTGCTCTGCGGCATGTGGGATCTTCCCAGACCAGGCTGGAACCCGTGTCCCCTGCATACGCAGACGGATTCTTAATCACTGTGCCGTCAGGCAAGTCCCCCATGAGTTTTTTTTTTTTTTTTAACATCTTTATTGGAATGTAATTGCTTTACAATGCTGTGTTAGTTTCTGCTGCATAACAGAGTGAGTCAGCTCTACATATACATATATCCCCATATCCCTTCTCTCTAGTGTCTCCCTCCAGCTCTCCCTGTCACACCCCTCTAGCTGGTCACAATGCACAGAGCTGATCTCCCTGTGCTATGCAGCTACTTCCCACTAGCTATCTATTTTACATTTGGTACTGTATACATGTTCATGTCACTCTCTCACTTCGTCCCAGCTTCCCCTTCCCCCTCCCCATGTCCTCAAGTCCATTCTCTACATCTGCATCTTTATTCCTGTCCTGTCCCTAGGTTCTTCAGAAACTTTTTTTTTAAGATTCCATATATATGTGTTAGCGTACGGTATTTGTTTTTCTCTTTCTGGCTTACTTCACTCTGTATGACACTCTCTAGGTCCATCCACCTCACTACAAATAACTCAATTTCATTCTTTTTATGGCTGAGTAATATTCCATTGTATATATGTGTCACATCTTCTTTATCCATTCATCTGTCGATGGACACTTAGGTTGCTTCCATGTCCTGGCTATCGTAAATAGAGCTGCAATGAAAGTTGTGGTACATGACTCTTTTTGAATTATGGTTTTCTGAGGGTTATGCCCAGTAGTGGGATTGCTGGGTCATATGGTAGTTCTATTTTTAGTTTTTTAAGGAACCTCCATACTATTCTCCATAGTGACTGTATCAATTTACATTCCCACCAACAGTGCAAGAGGGTTCCCTTTCTCCACACCCTCTCCAGCATTTGTTGTTTGTAGATTGTTTGATGATGGCCATTCTGACTTGTGTGAGGTGATATCTCATGATTGTTTTCATTTCCATTTCTCTAATGGCCAGTGATATTGAGCATCCTTTCATGTGTTTGTTGGCAATCTGTATATCTTCTTTGGAGAAATATCTATTTAGGTCTTTGGCCCATTTTTGGATAGGATTGTTGGTTTTTTTGATATTGAGCTGCATGAGCTGCTTGTATACTTTGGAGATTAATCCTTTGTCAGTTGCTTCATTTGCAAATATTTTCTCCCATACTAAGGGTTATCTTTTCATCTTGTTTATGGTTTCCTTTGCTGTGCAAAAGCTTTTAAGTTTCATTAGGTCCCATTTGTTTATTTTTATTTTTATTTCCATTTCTCTAGGAGGTGGGTCAAAAAGGATCTTACTGTTATTTATGTCATAGTGTTCTGCCTATGTTTTCCTCTAAGAGTTTGATAGTGTCTGGCCTTCCATTTAGGTCTTTAATCCATTTTGAGTTTATTTTTGTGTATGGTGTTAGGGAGTGTTCTAATTTCATTCTTTTCCATGTAGCTGTCCAGTTTTCTGAGCACCACTTATTCAAGAGGCTGTCTTTTCTCCAGTGTATATTCTTGCCTCCTTTATCAAAGATAAGGTGACTATATGTGTGTGGGTTTATCTCTGGGCTTTCTATCCAGTTCCATTGATCTATGTTTCTGTTTCTGTGCCAGTACCATAGTGTCTTGATTACTGTAGCTTTGTCATATAGTCTGAAGTCCGGGAGCCTGACTCCTCCAGCTCCGCTTTTCTTTCTCAAGATTGCTTTGGCTATTCGGGGTCTTTTGTATTTCCATAAAAATTGTGAAATTTTTTGTTCTAGTTCTGTGAAAAATGCCATTGGTAGTTTGATAGGGATTGCATTGAATCTGTAGATTGCTTTGGGTAGTAGAGTCATTATCACAATGTTGATTCTTCCAGTCCAAGAGCATGGTATATTTCTCCATCTGTTTGTATCATCTTTAATTTCTTTCATCAGTGTCTTAAAATTTTTGTGCATACAGGTCTTTTGTCTCGCTGGGTAGGTTTATTCCTAGATATTTTATTGTTTTTGTTACAGTGGTAAATGGGAGTGTTTCCTTAATTTCTCTTTCAGATTTTCATCATTAATGTATAGGAATGCAAGAGATTTATGTGCATTTATTTTGTATGCTGCTACTTTACCAAATTCATTGATTAGCTCTAGTAGTTTTCTGGTAGCATCTTTAGGATTCTGTATGTATAGTATCATGTCATCTGCAAACAGTGACAGTTTTACTTCTTCTTTTCCAATTTGGATTCCTCTTCTTTTTCTTCTCTGATTGCTGTGGCTAAAAATTGCAAAGCTATGTTGAATAAGAGTGGTGAGAGCGGGCAACCTTGTCTTGTTCCTGAACTTAGTGGAAATGGTTTCTGTTTTTCACCATTCAAGAACGATGTTGGCTGTGAGTTTGTCATATATGGCCTTTATTATGTTGAGGTAAGTTCCCTCTATGTCCACTTTCTGGAGGGTTTTTATCATAAATGGATGTTGAATTTTGTTGAAAGCTTTTTCTGCATCTATTGAGATGATCATATGGTTTTTCTCCTTCAATTTGTTAATATGGTTAATCACATTGATTGATTTGTGTATATTGAAGAATCCTTGCATTCCTGGGATAAACCCCACTTGATCATGGTGTATGATCCATTTAGTGGCTGTTGGATTCTGTTTGCTAGTATTTTGTTGAGGATTTTTGCATCTATGTTCATCAGTGATATTGGCCTGTAATTTTCTTTCTTTGTGACATCTTTGTCTGGTTTTGGTATCAGGGTGATGGTGGCCTTGTAGATTGAATTTGGGAGTGTTCCTCCCTCTGCTATGTTTTGGAAGAGTTTGAGAGTGATAGGTGTTAGCTTTTCTCTAAATGTTTGATAGAATTCGCCTGTGAAGCCATCTGGACCTGTGCTTTTGTTTGTTGGAAGATTTTTAATCACAGTTTCAATTTCAGTGCTTGTGATTGGTCTGTTTATATTTTCTATTTCTTCCTGGTTCAGTCTCAGAAGGTTGTGCTTTTCTAAGAATTTGTCCATTTCTTCCAGGATGTCCCTTTTTTTGGCATATAGTTGCTTGTAGTAATCTCTCATGACCCTTTGTATTTCTGAAGTGTCAGTTGTTACTTCTCCTTTTTCATTTCTAATTCTATTGATTTGAGTCTTTTCCCTTTTTTCTTGATGAGTCTGGTTAATGGTTTATCAATTTTGTTTATCTTCTCAAAGAATCAGCTTTTAGTTTTATTGATCTTTGCTATCATTTCCTTCATTTCTTTTTCATTTATTTCTGATCTGATCTTTATGATTTCTCTCTTTCTACTAACCTTGGGGTTTTTTTGTTCTTTTTTCTCTAATTGCTTTAGGTGTATGGTTAGGTTGTTTATTTGAGATTTTTCTTGTTTCTTGAGGTAGGACTGTATTGCTATAAACTTCCCTCTTAGAACTGCTTTTGGTGCATCCCATAGGTTTTCGGTCATCATATTTTCATTGTCATTTGTTTCTAGGTATTTTTTGATTTCCTCTTTGATTTCTTCAATGTTCTCTTGGTTATTTCATAGTGTATTGTTTAGCCTCCATGTGTTTGTATTTTTTACAATTTTTTTTTTCTGTAATTGATATCTGGTCTCAGAGTGCTGTGGTTGGAAAAGATACTTGATATTATTTCAATTTTTTAAAATTTACCAAGGCTTGATTTGTGAACCAAGATATGATCTATCCTGGAGAATATTCCATGAGCACCTGAGAAGAAATTGTATTCTGTTTTTTTTGTATAGAATGTCCTATAAATATCAATTACGTCCATCTTGTTTAATGTATCACTTAAAGCTTGTGTTTCCTTATTTATTTTCATTTTGGATGATCTGTCAATTGGTGAAAGTGGGGTGTTAAAGTCCCCTACCATTGTTGTGTTACTGATGATTTCCTGTTTTATGGCTGTTAGCATTTGCCTTATGTATTGATGTGCTCCTATGTTGGGTGCATAAATATTTACAATTGTTATATCTTCTTGGATTGTTCCCTTGATCATTATGTAGTGTCCTTCTTTGTCTCTTGTAATAGCCTTTATTTTAAAGTCTATTTTGTCTGGTATGAGAATTGCTACTCCAGCTTTCTTTTGGTTTCCATTTGCATGGAATATCTTTTTCCATGCCCTCACTTTCAGTCTTTATGTGTCCCTAGGTCTAAAGTGGCTCTCTTGTAGACAGCATATAGATGGGTCTTGTTTTTGTACCCATTCAGCCAGTCTATGTCTTTAGGTTGGAGCATTTAATCCATTTACATTTAAGGTAATTATTGATATGTATATTCCTGTTACCATTTTCTTAATTGTTTTGGATTTGTTTTTGTAGGTCTTTTCCTTCTCTGGTGTTCCCTGCCTAGAGAAGTTCCTTTAGCATTTGTTGTAAAGCTTGTTTGGTGGTGCTGAATTCTCTTAGCTTTTGCTTGTCTGTAAAGCTTTTGATTTCTCCATCAAATCTGAACGAGATCCTTGCTGGGTAGAGTAATCTTGGTTGTAGGTTTTTCCCTTTCATCACCTTAAATATGTCCTGCCACTCCCTTCTGGCTTGCTGAGTTTCTACTGCAAGATCAGCTGTTAACGTTATGGGGATTCCCTTGTGTGTTATTTGTTGCTTTTCCCTTGATGCTTTTAATAGTTTTTCTTTGTGTTTAATTTTGATAGTTTTTTTAACATGTGTCTTTGTGTGTTTCTCCTTGGATTTATCCTGTATGGGACTCTCTGTGCTTCCTGGACTTGTTTGACTATTTCCTTTTCCATATTAAGGAGATTTTCAACTATAATCTCTTCAAATATTTTCTCAGTCCCTTTCTTTTTCTCTTCTTCTTCTAGGACCCCTATAATTCAAATTTTGGTGCATTTAATGTTATCCCTGAGGTCTCTGGGACTGTCTTCAATTATTTTTCTTTATTCTGCTCTGTGGCAGTTACTTCCACTATTTTATCTTCCAGGTCACTTATGTGTTCTTATGCCTCAGTTATTCTGCTACTGATTCTTTCTAGATAATTTTTAATTTCATTTATTGTGTTGTTCATCACTGTTTGTTTGCTGTTTAGTTCTAGTTCCTTGTTAAACGTTTCTTGTGTTTTCTCCATTCTGGTTCAAGATTTTGGATCATCTTTACTGTCATTACTCTGAATTCTTTTTCAGGTTGACTGCCTATTTCCTCTTCATTTGTTTGGTCTGGCGAGTTTTTACCTTGCTCCTTCATCTGCTGTGTATTTCTCTGTCTTCTCCTTTTGCTTAACTTACTGTGTTTGGGGTCTCCTTTTCACAGGCTGCAGGTTCGTAGTTCCCGTTGTTTTTGGTGTCTGCCCCCAGTGAGTAAGGTTGGTTCAGTGGTTTGTGTAGGCTTCCTGGTGGAGGGGACTGGTGCCTGTGTTCTGGTGGATGAGGATGCATCTTGTCTTTCTGGTGGGCAGGACCATGTCCGGTGGGGTTTTTTTGGGGTGTCTTTGAACTTTTTATGATTTTAGGCAGCCTCTCTGCTGATGGGTGGGGTTGTGTTCCTGTCTTGCTCTTTGTTTGCCATCGGGTGTCCATACTGGCACTTGCTGGTCATTGAGTGGAGCTGCGTCTTAACGTTGAGACAGAGATCTCTGGTAGAGCTCTCGCCAATTGATATTATTTGGGGCCAGGAGGTCCCTGGTGGACCAATGTCCTGAACTTGGCTCTCCCACCTCAGAGGCTCAGGTCTGACACCCGGCTGGAGCACCAAGACCCTGTCAGCCACACTGCTTATCACAACTCCACAGCTGAAGGCAAAGGGTTTCTCTCAGCTCCAGGTCACAGTGCCCCAGGGAAGTGTACAGATTGGCTTGCCTCCCACAGACATCCAGAGCGGCCTGGATGAAGCCACAGAGCATCTCATGTCTCACTCTCTGATCCTGCTTGCTCTATCGATTTTGGAACTGTTGCCCCAGTTTTAATCATGAGGGTTTAGATAAGCTCTGTAGCAGATGCTGTTAGAGTTCAGCCTGTTATCCCATGGATCCCTTCAGCATTTTTGTCAAAATGCCTTTTTAATGGAACTAAAATAATCATGCTTAATTTCACCACTGACAAGCAGATCTTAAAATGGAAGCTTAAATATTTTGTTTAAGGTATGGAAGACATTTTTTCCCATGAGAATAATTTAGGCAAACAGAATAAAACATGAATTTACATTTATAAATAGTTTTTATGACATTATATCTTTAATAATTAGCTGGGAATTTATAAAAATATATTTACAAATTTTCTCTTAAACTGTGTTGAATCACAATGTACTAGCAAACCTGTTATGAAATTAGATCATTTCACAATAGATAAAAAGTTGACACTATTTCCATTGACTATAAATTACTTTGAAGTTTATAAAATTAAATACTTCTAAATAACTCTAATCTAATTTCCTATTCAGAATTTGGCAAACACAGAATTCTTTAGCTAGTATTTGCTTTAAGTCTTATAAGAAGGCATTTGATATAGAGCATATTAACATTATAAAAACAAAATTCGGTGAAAGAAAATGCATGTGTTGAGAGCTGTTGAAAAATATAACTAAAATTTTATATTAATCTCATCTAATTTAGGTAATAAGTTGGCAAACAAAGGTTTTGCTTACTAAGTTGATAATTTTGACAGCTCTGATTATTTGAATGTTACGTAATGAATTTTATCACAGAACTTATTCGTAGATTAATTTAATAGTTGTAGCAATAATAAAAGCCTATATTTTATATCTTTGATTTCAAGACAAGAATAGATTAGATAAATATAGTATGTATACATCCAAAGAAATATAAAATAGTTCTGAATTAACAAAATAGAGGGGAGACCCTACATATTTTATTGTAGATTTTGACAACTTTATGTTTATTTTAGCTATATTTCATTTATGAATGAAAATATACTGATTCATTTTATCAAATGAATAACACATGACCTAATGTGAAGAGTTTACATTGCAGATAGTGATTTTTTTTCTGGTTTCAGTGAAGTATTTTATACAAAAATTTTTCACAATCATAGATCATGCCAGTATGTGACAAAGAATATAATGAGATTGATTCATTTGTCTTGTTCCCAAAAATGATGTAAATTACCAGTAAATTGGTCACTTTGAAGGAACTGCTGATCATAAAAATGACTAGGACGAAAACCCTGCCCTATGGTTTTATTCCCATTGTATATGTAAGTACAGTCATCATTGCAGCTAAGAAATGCAAGAAAAAGAAAAAGACTAAATTTTAAAAGTACAGCTGCAAGTTATTAACTCCTGATTTATTGAAGCTATACAACTAAATGCCTAGGACAGTAACAGGCATATAACAGGTATTACAAAACATCTACTGAATAAAATGACTATCTGACCTTATTGAATATCCAGTGTAATGGGGAACTCATCACACTTGCAAGTAAGTTTCTATACACTTAGTTATAGCTAATGAGTCCTTATTTCTATTACTTGGGCAGAATTATTGTTGAAATAGTCTGAGACCTCAACAGATGACCAGTTAGAAATGGAGAAAGGTTGGAATTGGGAGGTACTAAACCTTGGGGAACTGACGTTGGTATGAAGAAGAATGGTATTCAAAATAGACAGGCAAAAATTCAAATCACAATGTGTCTAAAGATATACATTGAATATGTACTGATTTAGGAAGTTGTCAGTATTTGAGAAAACTTTTTCTTAGGTTTCAATTTTTTATTGATATGTAATTTAAATGACAGTAATACCACATATCTTATGTGTAATGAATTTTGATGAATACATATATACCCAAGTATTGAGTGCCTCAGTCAAGATAGAGTTCCCTCCTGCTGGTTTCCAGTCAGGTCTTCCTAATCCTAGCACTGAGCCTACCATGGTTTCTTTCACCACAGAAGGGGCTTCCTTGTCCTTGAACAGTATGTACATACAATTACAGAGTATATACTCTTTTGAGTCTGTTTTATTTTCATTCAAAATCATGTTCATGTGATTTACCCATTTTGCTGCATGTATCAGCAGTTCAGTTATCTTTATTGCTCAGTTGTGTTCCACTCTGTGACTATGTCACAATTTGTCCATTTCCCAGCTGATGAATATTTGGGATGCTTTCAGTTTTTATTTATTACAAAAGAGGTGCTTATGAGCATTCTATACAAGTCTTTTTCAAATTTTCATTTATTTCTAGAAGTAGAATTGCTAGGATTTTTTTTTAGCTTTTCAAGAAACTAGACAACTCTTTTCTAAAGCGGTTGCACCATTTTGTACTCCCAGTTATCAATCTCTGAGGGTTCTAATTGTTCCATACCCTTACAAACACTTTTTTAAAAATTGAGATATAATTGACGTATAACATTATATTGGTTTCAGGTATATAATATAATGATTTGATATCTGTATATGTTGTGAAATGAGCATCACAGTAAGTCTAGTTAACATCCATCACCAAACATAGTTAACATATTTTTTTCTTGTGATGAGAACTTTTAAGTTCTATTCTTAGCAATATTCAAATATACAATAGAGTATTTTTTTTAATTTATTTTATTTTATTTATTTTTATTTTTGCCTGAATTGGGTCTTTGTTGCTGCGCACGGGGTTTCTCTAGTTGTAGCGAGCAGGGGCTACTCTTGGTTGTGGTGTGCGGGCTTCTTACGGTGGTGGCTTCTCTTGTTGTGGAGCACGGGCCCTAGGTGCACGGATTTCAGTAGTTGTGGCACGCGGGCTCAGTAGTTGTGGGTCACGGGCTGTAGAGTGCAGGCTTAGTTGCTCCGTGGCATGTGGGCACAGGGCTTAGTTGCTCCGTGGCATGTGGGATCTTCCCGGACCAGGGCTCGAACCCATGTCCCCTGCATTAGCAGGCAGATTCTTAACCACTGCACCACCAGGGAAGCCCTGCAATAGAGCATTATTAATTATAGTCAATATGCTGTACATTACATCCCTAAAAACACTTAATCTTAGCCATTCTAAAGGTGGGAAATGGTATCTCATGGCAGTTTTAATTAGAATTTCCCTGAGAACTAATAAAATTGAGCACTTTTTCTTGTGCTTATTGGCTACTTGCATATTTGTCTTGTTGTTTAAAGCTCTGCTCATTTTTTAATTGGGTTGTTTGTCTTTTTGGTATTGAGTTATAGGAGTTCTTTCTATATTATTTATATGTTATATATATTCTTATATTATACCCTTCCATATTCTTTATATATACTAGATATGTCTTTTATTAGATACATATATACTATAACATTTTCTCCCATTTTTTGGCTTACCTTTTCATTTATGTTAACTATTTCTTTTGATAACAAAATTTTTAAGTTGATGAAATATAATTTATAAATATTTTCTTGTATGGTTTTTGCCTTCTATGTCTTACCTGAGAAATCTTTGCCTACCCAGAGTTCTTGAAAAATTTCTCATGTATTTTGTCTATAAGAGATATAGTTTTAGCTTTATATTTATGTCTATGATCCTTCCTGAATAAAATATGTATGTGAGTGAAGTGCAAGGGGAATCAAAATTTTGGGGTTTGTTTTTGTTTTTTCCATATGGATATCCACTTGGTCGGGAACTTTTCTCTCCCCCATTGAATTATATTGTTACCTTTGTTCAAAACTGACTGTTGAAGCAGTGGTGTTAAGGTGACGGGACACCTGGATTCCTCAGTTTCCTTCTTTTTCCATTCCTGGGCTGGAGGAAATACCTGAACATATGGAACCCCAATGCCGGGCAGCCAGGGCCATATCCACACTCCCCTAATGTCGGGTACCCTGGAGGTTGCAATCCTGCCCATCTACCACCTGCCACCCCTACCTTTCCTCCAAACCCCTTTCCCACTCCCCCAGGAGCACCCCAGGGGAATCCAGCCTTTCCCCCTGGTGGGCCCTGTCATCCTGTGCCACAACAAGGGTATCAGGATGCCAACCCTCAGGTCCCTACCCCCCTCAATACCCACCACCTGCCCCTGGCATGTGTCCTGTGAATCCATTGACTCCTGGCAAGGTAGGAGCAGGAATGGTGATTGACAAGAAGATGCAAAAGAAAATTTAAAAAGCTCATAAAAAGAAGCAGAAACACCACAAACATGGCAAGCTTTCCTCCTCCTGCTCTTCCTCTTCCAGCAGTGACTCTGACTGAATACAGGGCCTGAACCCTTCCCTCAAGTCTCTCCAGTTCTGCTCTCCCATCAAGTTTCAGATGCCATCTTGTACTGGGGGAAATTAGCCCTTGTGTCCCTCCCCCCGCCATCCCTGCAATCTAAGCCTTTCTCTGCTGTCCAACCCTAACTGGCTAGGGAAAATGGGAGAAGAATTGCCATGGGCTAGCAAAGGCCGTCTTCCCACTGCTTAGATAAAACTTTTAGCTGGTGAATTTTTCAGAGCTGTATTTTGAAGATGGTGAGATTTGAGCTAAATGCTGAAGACAAGTCTAAGATCTGTAAAATGTGATTTTTTTACTTTCTTTTGTAATGCTCATGATTGGGGAGATGCTGTGGAAATTTAATTATGGAAAGAAAGAAACGACCTGTACCTTTCTTGTAATTGTGGCATGCTTGGGTGATTTAGTGGCAAATAAACATGTCCCAGCAGGCCTTTTATTGATTGCACTCACTGCAGGGCTGCTGGGAAGTGGAGTCCATTTGGCTGATGAGCTCTGACTGCCATTTTGGAAACTGATATCTACCCCTTAGCTCAGTATGCTATCTCAGGTCCTGCTCTCACTCTCCAACTCTCAGTCCAAATAAAGCTGTTTCTCCTGGGGAAAAAAACAAAAAACAAAAACTGACTGTTGATACATCTTTATATTTCTAGACTTTCTATTCTGTTTCATTGATCACCTTGTCTATCCTTATTTTAATACCATACTGTCCTGACTCCTATAATTTTAAGTCTTGAAATCAGGAAGTGAAGGTCTAACAACTTTGTTCTTCTTCAAGATTGTTTTGTCAATTCTAGAATATTTGTATTTCCTATAAATTCTAAAGCCAGGCTCTGATTTATATAAAAAATACTAATTGGCTTTTGAAGAGAATTACATAGAACCTATACAGACATTTTGATGAATTGGTTTCTTAACAATTTGTCTTATAATGCACGAACATGCACAAACATTATGTATCTCTTCATTTATTCTGGTCTTCCCTCTTTTCTCATCAATATTTTGTAGTTTATAGTAGAAGGATTTGCATATGTTTTGTTAAGTATTTCCTGTCCTTGAATGCTGTGTTTTAAATTTGATTTCCTAGTTTTCTGTTGCTAATACATAGAAATACAATTAATTTTTGTGTATTAACTTTGTATTCTGTGCTAAGTTCACTGTTCTAGTAGGTTTTCTTTTAAGATTCCTTTGGGGGTTTCTACATAAAATAATGTCATCTGTGTATAATGACAATTTTACTTCTTTTGTTTTAATCTGAGTGGCCTTTTATTTCTTTTCCTTACCTCACACTAGTATTTCCAGCTCAGTGCTGAATAGAGGTAGCAAAAGTAAACATATTCACCACATTTCTCAATCTTGAAGTGGAAATGTTCCATTTTTTACCATTAAGTATGTTAACTATAGGTTTTTCATAAATGTCCCTTATGAGATTGAAAATCTTTCTTTCTCTTCCTTGTATACTGAGTACATTTATCGTGAATGGCAGCTGAATGTTTTTTCAATACTTTTTTTGTATCTATCAAGATGCTCATGTATTTTACTTTTTGTTATGTTAACGTAGTGAGTTTGTTTGATTGATTTTCAAATATTAAACCAACTTTATATTGATGGAACATATCTAACCTGTTCATGATATATTTTTGTGTATGTATATAAATATTGCTGGATTCAATTTGCTATTTTGTTAAATATTTTTGCATCTATATTCACAAGGAGTATGACTCCGTAATATTTTTTATAATGTCGCTTTTAGAATTCATTATCAAGTTTGTGTTGATGTTATAGACAAGTTGGAAAATGTTCCCTCCTCCTATCTCTTTCTTATATGTTTAATAATATTTACTGGGGATGGGATATGACCCTGGGATTTGCTTTTATGTTTGAATTCATTTTTCATTAACAGATATAGGGCTATTCAATTAAGTTTTCCTATTTCTTCTTGTGGAAAGAATCTATTCAAAAATTCAGAAATCATACTTTACTAAGAGTTGCCAAAATTGAACTTTGAAAAGTGACAGTGTTAACCTGACAACTGGCCTATGACTTTCTAGGATTCCATACACTGGTTGGATGTTTGAGAGCTGCAGCTCCTAAGGGGAAGGCAGGAGCGGGGAAGAGCCAAGCCAGTTGAGATCTCAGACACACAGCTGGATTTTGGGGTAAGATTTCATTTCCGGTGGGGAGACTGAAGCTAACTAAAGAAGCAGAGCAGGAATTTCAGTTACACTGAATGAGCAAACACAATAGAGGTTTAAAAAAGAAATTCTGCCTTGAGGATTAATGCAACTGGAACATAGATGGAAGTGACACAAGACCTAAATAAATAATAAATATTTAATGCAAAAGGGATCTAATCTCAAAAGGCTTTAATAAAAGGGGAACTGATCTCAAAAAGTTACATACTGTCTGATTCCATTTATATAATGTTCTCAGAATGATAAAATTATAGAGAAAGAGAATGCACAAGTGGTTGCCGTGGGTTAAAAGCATGATTAGAAAGGAGGCAGCATGAGAGATTCGCTTTGTAGGGATGTAATGATGTAATGATGGTTTTTTATGTTGATTATAATGATGGTTATATAAATCTATACATATGGAAAAATATCATAGCCTTACACACAACAGCATAAAATAATGAGTGCATGCAAAACACAATAAATTTGAGCAAGGTGTATAGTTCGGTTAATTCTACTATACCAGTCAATTTCCTGGTTTTGATAATGCACTATAATTATGTAAGATGTCACCATTGAGAGAAGCTGGGTGATGGGTACAAGGAATCTCTCTGTACAATTTTTACAATTTTATGTGAATTTATAATTATTTCAACATATAAGTTTAAGCAAATTTAAAAATAAATAAAAAAGGGAATTTGTTGGCTCACAAAAGTTAAATATCCATGGTTATACTAGTACCAGAGTTTCAAATTATATTACTAGGACCCACTCTAAGAAAACGTCTTAATTCTGCTCTCTTTCTTGTTGGCTTCTGTCAAAGATTTAATGAAAAGACAGTAGCTTCCCAGACAAGTACATTTTGTGTGTATGTGTGTGATGGGGGTGGGGGAGAGTTAAGGAGGACACAATTATCTTCTTCCAGCAATTCAAACATAATATTCTGTGTCCAAGTGTTACTGGACAAAATTGGGACATATGATCATTCCTAAGCCAATCACAGTGCCCATACCCAGGGTATGTTGTTGAGTCGGCCTCATAAAAAGCACAGCGAATTGAGACTGTGGGAGGGGTAAGTCAAAGGTACATCAAGGTATTGTTACCAAAAGACAGAATAGACACTGGGTTCCCTGAAAAACCACTAGGAGGGCATAAAATTACTCAGAGCTCATGTCAGGTGTGCCAGACACTTAAAAGAATATGGTAGGCTCACTATTCTAGAATGCACTCATCATTCAAGCAGAAGTCTTAATACACTTTCTGACTTAAACAACATTGGTTTAGAAACTGGGTGGCATTTGAGAAGACAGAAATTGACATATTAAAATGGAAAATACTTTCCCCTAAGCCTCATTCATTAATCATATATAAAATATGCTTTCGAGAGCTGCATAAAATAAGTCTAATTGTTATTTAATTTAGAGTTCTTTAAGTTAGGCAAATATCATTTTACCCTGAAATCTCTTTTTTACAAAGCTAAACTTCTTTAATTTTTATAGGACTCCCTTATATATCATGGTTTTCAAATGTATTTCTCTTAAAGAACTGTGTGTATTATTCTAGATGTGGCCTGAACAGCACAGAGTAAAGCAAAACTCTTACCTCCCATGTTCTGGACACTGTATCTATGCTATTAGTTAGTTTGGTGGACATCTTCACTATGTCACTGACTCATTATATTTGCAGTCGACCAAAACTCTTCCTTAAATCTTTCCTACATATACTTTTATTTATTTGCACCTTTTCAATATTGAACTTGTAAAGATTTTTTAAAATAATTCATTCTTTTACTTTGTGTTGGAAAAATTTCTATTTTAAATATCACATTCTCAGATTTTTCCCCCTGTAGTTTTAACCACCTAGGATTATCTTGCAGTCAATATCTTCAATTTTGTATGTCAATAATATTCCCAGTGTTTTCTCATCAATAATTTTCAATTAACATATTATCTGTATCCAGCCCTATTTATCATTATATATCTTGGTCAAGAAACAAACCTTTCACATAGATTTAACACTATTGGGATCTGGGCGTTAAGTCCATCTGAGTATTTTATTGTCAAATATGGTTTGAACTCTCTATGTGTTGAAAACATCTCCAAGAACCCTATGTGTTGCTTTACTTAATCACCACAACAACCCATGAGGATGTAATATTGTCATCCCCATTTTACAGATTAGAAAACTGAGTCACACAGAGTTTAAGTAACTTTCCCAAAGTTGTACCATTAGTAAGTAGCTGAGCCAGGACTCTAACTAAGGCAAACTGACTCCAGAACCTGTTTTCTTCCAACCTCATCACTTTCCCTCACCACTCATGCCTACAAGAATATCATGTGCAGTCTCTTAAAAGGCCATACTAAAATTCATGTCATTAGAACTCTAGAACCAAGTCTGAATCACTAGGAATCACTATTTTCCCAATTTATCATAGTCATGACTGCAAAGAAATGAGTAGAGATGTATAAATATTCACTAAACCATGTGCACTCTTACAAGCCTGAAAGGAACCCAGAGGACGTTATACTCTGGGTTACAGACTTATACTCACCTAACTTTTAGCTGCATTATTCAATATAAGAACTATTCTATTATGAGCTGGACAACTCAAATTTATTATGGAAAATCTCAAGCCAAGTCTATAATCTTGTTTTTGCTACAATTATGATATCAATATTTGTTTAACTATTTCAGGCTCAAGGTTACTTTGACCTTTCCTACTATTTCTGCTCCCAAGAAATCTGCCTCAGAATTCTGTTCTTATATTCCTTAAATCAAGAATTCCTCTTTTCATCTCAAATTTGTCCTAGAAGGTGAAATTCCCCTCATCTTCTGCCTCTACAAGTAAAAGGAATTTTGAGTAGAATTGTTATTCTTAGGAGTCATTACCAATACCATGTCTTCAAGGACCCGAAAAGAATATATACTCAAAATCTGAAAAATTTATCAAGGCATTAACAATGAAATAAAATAAAGAGAAAAATAAATTGGAGTCATCAAAAGTTTATGGTAACAAATCCAGACGCCTGTACCCTGAAACTCTGCCTATTATGAGCTCTTACCATCTATTCTGGTTTGCATTCTGTTCTCTCCTCTCCATTATTCTGGAGGAAAAATAATCATGTTAGTTAGACCTTGTATTGGTTAGATCTCTACTGGTAAAAGCATCAGAAACTCAATTAAAATCAGCTCAGAAAAAAAAAAAGAAAGATCACTGGCTTCCTTAAAAAAAAACCCAGAACTACAAGAAAGCCAGAGATTGTGCTAAAACTGAAACAATTAAGAGAACTCTAATGCCACCATCATCCAGTCTTTCTCTTTCACACATTTTCTCCTTCTTCCTTTTTCTTTTCTTTCTCTGTAGGTTGGCTTTATCTTAACAAAGCTAATTCTTTTAAGACATCAGAGACTTTTACCTGGCAGCTCTAGGAATTTCATTCATTTCACCATCAGAGAGTAACAGCCCTTTTTTCTTTAATTCTGATTACAAAAATCCTTGGGGAAAAATGTTGATTGACCTGACATGAGTCTGTACCCATTCCTGTGGATAAAGGGTTGGGTTTCCATGATGGAAATATCCCAGTACTACCTGAGGATGGAGTGGAGGAGGAGCTATTCCCACCAAAAAGGGGAGAGTTCCTTCTGGAATAGGGAGCAGTGTTCAACAGGCAAACAGTATTTGCCCAATGCATGCTCTCTTTACCCACACTAATACAGATATTCCTCCCCTATATTCTCTATATTCTCTATACTGACATGAGGAAAAACAACCTTTTCCAAGTCTGAAATTTATCTGCAAAATAGACATCTCACATTATCAAGATCTTTCTATCAAGATCTTTGTACTGTCTTTTATTCAAGTCCCAAAGCACTTTCTTTCCAGTTTTTACCTATCTCACAGTGTTCACAGGCAAATAAAATCCCTGCCAATGAAACTACCCAGGGCTACTTATATCTACCCAGAATCACCTAAATATTCAGTATAGACACAGCTTAGGTTCTAGCTCTGGGATCTTTACTATATAAAATTTTAAAATTATATAGCATTCCCATACAATAAGTTTGCAGTTTGACAAATTTAGAAGGGATTAGGTATAAACCACGTAATCAGTCAAAAATATGAATCACCTGTGGTGCTTAGCTTGCAGGTATTTCAAAATGAAATAAAATTAAGATTGCAGGTATTTTAAAAAGTTAATTACTTTTAAGTTGATCCAAGACCACAGGTTACACCCCTAACTCCTGCAGCTGGTCAAAACATCATGCATGGAAAACAGAAACGATTCAAGTCATTCAACTCCACAAAAAGAAAAGCAATAGAAAGCATTTTCTTTCCTTTGAGTTATTAAGACCCCAGTTCTCAATGTTATTTTCTCTACACATTTGTAACTTGCCATGAATTATGACATATGTCATAAACGTTTTGTACTAACAAGAACTACAGTAATAAAGTTTGTAAATAATTCCTTTTTCAGTAATTATATGTAGATCCAAGTTCATCCCATACCATAATACATTATTCCTATTTACATCTTTTCAATATTCCTCCTTGAATGGGAGGGAAACTAGTGACCTTATAGTGAGAACACAGGATTAAAACCACTGAAGAATATTTAGTAGGATGGACATGACCAGATTTGCTTTCACTAAAGAGCACACTGGCTACATTGTGAAAAGCAGGGAGACAACTTACAGGCTGCTGCATGCAGTAATTCTGCAGAGAGATGAGAAAGCCAAGACCAGAAACAGCAGCAGTGGTAATACATGTTTGAAAGTGGATTGATAAGATACAACAAAAGTCTCATAGGCAGACCACTTTCTAAAAATCACTGAGAGAAGTTGACTTTACGTTAATAAGAAATTAAATATTTATTGTTCAGTGACCTCATGCAGGGCAGTTTTATGGACACTGCTGATTTAGTTACAAACAAAACACTAAAAATCCCTGCTTTTATGAGGCTCACGTTCTAGGTGGGCATGTGAAGAAAACAAATGATAGTAATAAGTTCAAAGTATACTACATTTGATACTGATAAATACTATAGGGAATAATAAAACAAGGAGGGGGGTTAGAGGTACAGTATCTGAGAGCTGAAAATGTAGATGTTCCCCAAGAAGAGCTCACTGAGAAAGTGGATTCGAGAGTAAAGTCCTGAAGGAACTAGAGTCAAGCAAGTATAAGGCAAAGAGAATTTCTGGCAAAGGAAATATCTTTGAGGCAAGAAAGTGGTGTTCTCTGAGATGTCAGCATGACTGGAGAAGAGGAAAGGAGGTGAGAATAGTAGAAGATGAGGTGAGAGAAATACAGGGTTTGCAGGGATCAGATCACACAGGGCCTTGTAAATTGTGTCAGGATTTAGGTTTTTATTCAGAATAAGAGGGAAAAGCATTGGAATCATTTGAACATAAGAGTGGCATGATCTGACTTTTAACAGAATTACTCTATTGTATTGATAATAGACTGAGGGGAGGAAAGGAGGACAAAGGTGGAAGAAGCCTCATCAATTAGGAAGCTACAGAATAATCCAGATGAGGGATGATGGTGGATTAGATCAGGAAGATAGCAGTGAGGTGGTAAGAAATGGCTAGATTCTGAATACATTTTGAAGGTAGAGGTAGTAGGACTTGCAGGTGGACCAGATAAAGGAATGAGAATAAGAGATGGGTAAAGAATTTTGCCAAGGATTTTGGACTAAGCAATTGGAAGACAGGAGCTGGAGGCCATCATTCAGCCCATGATAAATATATATCCTTTGTAATGCAATAGTCCAGCAAAGCATTTCTAAAAACTGTACTGGAATTATTAAGCTACACCTATTAAATAGTATTACTGAGAATCTGTGGAGAATATTATTGACAAAGAAAAGTAATGAGATCTGGATGGAGAATAGGATACTTATAACACTAAATGAATTTTCCCTGTTTTAACTGTGACATAATAAACAGATCACTTACCTGGACTTTGTTGCTTAGGCTATGGACAGAAATGTTATTAGTAATAATTATTATTAGATTCTCAGGAGACTACATTCATTTATGCACATGCAAAAATATTACAGAAATTTTAAATACAAAAACAGTACAATATATTTTGTTAATATTGTGTATTATTATATAATATTATGGAATATTCATCTGTATCTACTTTGTTTTTTTATTTTTCTAGCATAGACTTTTATTATCTCTTCATATAGCCATATTTTGAAACATCTTTTTCTATAGCGTTAATATAAAGATAATTTAGTCTTTCTTCTAGTTAGTTAACCAAATTTCATTTTTCATGATAGAGAATTTAGAAAAAATTTTTTGTAATTTTAACCATCAGAGTTTTAAGATGCATTATAATGTAATAAAATAGTTATGACATTTTGAAACTCTGCTGGTCCTTTTTTTTTTTCTTTCAGTGTACATGTCTGGCTTTCACTAGAATACCTTCTGTCATACTTAAATTTTGGCAAGATTAATAATTCTGAAAAAAATGTAAAAAATTAATCTGAAATTAAGGCCTACCCACGAACACTTCAAATGCATGGTCTAATTGTCTCTGTGTGGTATTGAGCTACTCAGTTTTGTAAACATTTGTTTATACTACATATTTTGAATTATTGACAAATGTGTAGGAGTCTCATCACTGGAACACTTGTTTCTTCAGGCTGTTTGCTGCATTGGTGTCAGTTTTCAACATCATTTTATCTGAAACTGCTAGACTTTATCAAGACAAAATGTGTTAGATAGGTTAAGACATGATTCCTGTACATAAAACATGAAGGTTCACATCCAGATGTACTTAAGATTTGTAGTGCTGCTGTCAGTCTGCACCCACCCCAAAAACACAATAACTCTGATAATTTCCATTTTGTACAATTCCCATTAAAAAAAGAGGGTGCAGGGCTTCCCTGGTGGCGCAGTGGTTGAGAGTCTGCCTGCCGACGCAGGGGACACAGGTTTGTGCCCCGGTCCGGGAAGATCCCACATGCCGCGGAGCAGCTAGGCCCGTGAGCCATGGCCGCTGAGCCTGCGCGTCTGGAGCCTGTGCTCCGGAACAGGAGAGGCCACAACAGTGACAGGCCCGCGTACAGCAAAAAAAAAAAAAAAAAAAAAAAAAAAAAGAAGGTGCACATATAATTTGCTGCTTGAGTGAATATACGCCTGACAAAAGAGGACTTCTGTTTTTGCTAGGCATTGAAGCAACTAAAATCTACTGCTTAATATTTGCACATATAATGACTAGAAGAATTTTCCACAAACTAGTTATGGTTCTGGTTCTGTATATTTCAAATTTTGTTTCTCCTTTACCATCCACATGTATGTGGTGTTAGGAGGTAAAGGACATAGTCATACTGTAATATTGCCTCTGGCAGGCACCTTTATAAGTCCATGATTTGCACCTGGTAAGTCAATGTGGCAAGTGATGGAAGTCTTTTTGAGGGTCATTCTAACTGTGGCTGGCAGGAACTTAATTATACATAGAAATGACTATAAATCAAATAATAATATCCTACCAAACTCAATTAACTGTCAATTCAACTCATTTCCCTTTATCCAGATCCAAAATAGTGCCTGTGACCACTCCAAAGTCAACTATCAAAAGGGAAGTGTGATCAAGGCAAGGTCAAAGTAATAAGATGTATGAAATTATAAGCATATTATACATCAGATATACTAAGATATAATTGTAATACATAAAAAATTGTGAGTTCACACAGATGAATTCACCATTTGTAGCAGTGCTATATGTTTGCCTTACAAATACAGGAATTCTGATTAAATGTATTTTGTGTAATTCCATAAAAAATGGAAAAAAGATGGTGCATTTATAATTATAGTACTGAGCATATAAGAAATGTTCATATTGTGATTATATCTGGCCCTATATCTCACAATGCCAGCTGAATCTGAAAAACCCAATTTGTATTCAGATAAAGTATGAAATTATAAATGTTACAACATGACATCTTTTCACATCATGTGGTACCCTAGATATTAAACACAAATGTCATTCTTTTTTTATCCCTAAATAGTATCAGAATCCAGATGAAATCCATGTAAAATAACATATTTCAACCTATTTTTAATAACTCGGTGAAAATGAATTTAAATATTTATGAAGATAGAGTTTATTTTTGAGTATATTATTCACAGGCCTATCTCTTTCATATAACCAAAGCTCATGGAAAATATCAATCAAGGATCATAATTCTATCCACTATTATTTATTAAACCCTCAACAGAACTATTTTCTATAAACGGATGTTTTGTATTATGATTGATTGCCAAGTGAGATAAACTGACTCAAAAATTGCGAGCCATTTCAGTTTCTGGTAGGGGGTATATCAGAATTAATTTGAACAGATACTTTTTATTCTAAGCAAAGCAATATAGAGTCTGGCCCCTTTCCTTTTGAAGTTCAACATTATTAAAATATCTTTGATGAAATGAGAAGGCCTGACTGAGGTCGTCTTGCAAATGTGGACAGCAGGTACTCAAAAAGAGGAATTTACTGAAAGGATGAAAAATATTAGTGATCTGGGCTCAAAACCAATTTCTAGAGCTGTGTGGTTGAGACCAGATTCTGCTTCTGACCTGGCCTTGCTGGTACTATTATAGCTTGCCTTCAGGAAAATGGCAATGTGTAAACTTAAACTTATAAAGCCATGTGATACAGAACTGCTGTTTTAGAAACCTAGCTCTTCTTTTATCATGGAGTAACTATTGCTAATCATAGTATGAAGGGAGAGAGAATTTTTCTACCCTACCGCTGTCCACTCTCTGAGAAACTGCTACTGCTGCAGACCAGCAAATAAAAAGAATATCTAATTCTCTGCAGGTTTGCTAGTTCTCACTGTGTAGCTATAATCACAGTACAAGAGATCAGGATTCTCTGACAACTTGAGCAGGCTTTCTGGTTTTCTATCCTTCAGTAATAATAACTAATTTTGGTTTCATGGCAGGAAAAAAGAATGCCGGCCAGGAAATAAAACCATTCTCTCCACCTGTAAACTGGAGCCTGGGATGACTTAATTTGAATGGTCTCATATTGTGCTCTTCTATTGCTGGAGATGCATAGAACATTTTATAACAAACTCTAAGCCCAACCTTGGAGGAAATGAATGATAGAGTTTCTATTGATAAGATAGAACCCTAGAGGCAAGTGTTTTTTCAGATAATTTTGTTTCTAAAATTTGGTGGAATTCTTCTTTAAATTACCTGATTAGTAGCCAGATGGATATCTGAATGTTTTTATATTTAATTGTGATATTTAAAATATTTCTATATAACTCTTGATTAAATAATGAATACTAATATAAATTAAACTTGTAAAGCATCATGACATGACATAGAGCATAGATGAGACTATCCAGAGAGTGTGTGGCATGAGAGGAGAAGGGACAAAGATGAAGACCACATGAACACTGAATTTCAAGAGTTGGATAGAAGGGGCTGCTAATTAGACAGAGAAGAGGTAGATAGAGGAGGAGACCAAACAGAAGGAGGAAGTAGTCAAAATGGCTGTATTGACACCTGGAAAGCCACTGGTAATTTGTGAAGAGAGTGTGATGGCGTGTTATATAATGTGTGTGTGTGTGTGTGTGTGTGTGTGTGTGTGTGTGTGAAAAGTCAAACTGTTAAATGAAAAACTGCTTTGTAGTTGAAAAGATCTGAATTTGTAACTCGGGTCTGATACTTATTAGCTGGATGATTTTGTGTTGCCTCGGTGTCATCATTTTTTAAAGAGAGACATTAATGCTTAAAGTGGCTTTAAGAAATAAACTGAATATTATGTGTATACTCCCTAGCCAAGTTTAAGTATTTACTAATGGTAGCTATTGGTACTGTTAAAAAGTAGCTTAGATCCTCCCTCCTTCTAATGACTTTATTATTAATAATGAAATTACTCATGATAATAATAATGCTAAATGCTATTGACAGACCGTCTCTACTAATCAGGTTTTCTTGATGGCTAACATGAAATTTAATTAACTTAAGCATTAAGGGAATTTATTGGAAGAGTGTGTCATGTAGCTTACAAAATTATATAGGAAACAAAGGTGCTGAGATCAAGCAGGCAGTCCAGGAGACACGGCATAGTCAAGATGCCAAAAGGTTGTCACAGAAGACATCTGCTCAGGACACTGAATCGTGGCCAGACAGCTAGACATTCCTTATCGCCTCCTGACACTGACTGCTATGATACTAAATTGTCCACTCTGCCACTGGTGCTATTCCAGGGCTGCTCAACCTCAGCATGATTGACATTTTGGATCAGACTTTGATTTGTGGGGCTTTCTGGTGAATTGTAGCATGCTTAGCAACGTCTCTGGCTTCCGCCCACTAGATGCCAGTAGCCCTTCCCAAATCTTGACGTCAAAAATTTCTCCAGACAAAAAGGGCCCCAGTTGAGAACCACTGTGCTTTGCAAATATCTCTGACTTACACCTTTGCTTCCCTCTTGCAAAATTCAAATATAGAACAGGGGCATCCACTTAGTTATACCTGGGTCACACGACCAGCCTCTAATTACCAGGTAAAAGGAATATTGCTCCAATTTAATTTTCCTTGTTGGGGACACTTGGTTCCCGCTGTTATATATGAATTGTGTTAAAATACTGCTCCACAAAAGCAACAAATATCCATGGAGTCTCCTCTGTGCCAGAATTATGCTAGACCATTTACAGTGGTTTATGATCTTTACAACAACACTTTAAGGCAAATATTGTTAGAATTATTGAACTGATGCACAAAACGGTGCTTTAAGACTACATATTTTGCCCAACACCACACAGATGAAAAACCAAGTTTGTCTGATGCAGATGTCCATTATCTTCTATCAGGTCAAATTCAACTCCAGGTTATAACAAGCCCACCTCAAGTTGCTATCTTTTCATTTTGTTTATTACTTAGAGCAAATGGTTTTTGATTATATTGAACTATAATTTCTTCATTGTGGGAATGTTTCCACATGGTGTTTACAGTAGTGAATTTTTGCAGGATTGTTTTTGACTTATGTCTCTATTCAATGAACAAACAACATTGCCCATTTTTTTCATTCCAAATTCTTCTACTGTCACTCAAGTCTAAGCTGTTTCAGTGTCATGTATACAAGAAAGAATTTCAGTTCTGAAAAATCCTTGAAGATGCTTTTCAGAAGACATCTGAAGAAAAAGTGTCAATTCTAGGTTTCCTCTTTCCTAAGAGAGTTCTTTTTTTTTTTTAATGTCTTTACTGGAGTAGAGAGTTCATTTTTACATCCTAATTCTGTGTCAACTTGCAAACTCATGATTTCTCCTCGAAACTAGCAACCTAGCCCAAAATCTGTCAAATTGAGTAAGTCCCAGTATGGAAGCTTGCTGGCTGTACAACTAAAGTATCTTGAGGGCACTGTCCAACTGGCCCATGTATTTTGGGCTATGATGACTCAGTTTAGCAGTATTTATCGTATAAACATTATTAAATGGCTATTTGTTGACCACTTATTTTTTGGCTACTTGGTAATCTCTGTAAATACCTTATTGTCTTATTCTGTTTAGGCTACTATAACAAACACACCATAGACTGTGTGGCTTAAACAACAGCATTTATTTCTCATATTTCTGGAGTCTAGGAAGTCCAAGATCAAGGCTGGCAGATTCATTGTCTGGTGATAGCCTGCTTCCTGGTTCATAGATGGTCTTCTTCTCCTGTGTCCTCACATGGTGGAAGGGGGAAGGGAGTTCTCTGGGGTCTCTTTTATAAAGGGCAGTAATATCATTCATGAGGGCTCACCCTCATGACCTAGTCACCACCCACTCCCCTAATACCATCACATTAGGATTAGGATTTCAACATATGAACATTCAACATAAAGATTCAGTCCTTTGCATTTATTTTCCTTTGTATTTTATCTTCTCCACACCTGTGCATTTATTATTAGGTCATTTATAGATGTTTGGCTTCAACAAATATAAACTGTACCAAACAAACATGCAAAAATCAATAAACATTTAATACAGTTTTGTTATCAATAAATGTTTTGGGGACTTCTCTGGTGGTGCAGGAGTTAAGAATCTGCCTGCCAACACAGGGGACACAGGTTCGATCCCTGGTCCGGGAAGATCCCACATGCTGCGGAGCAACTAAGCCCGTGTGCCACAACTACTGAGCCTGAACTCTAGAGCCCATGAGCCACAACTACTGAGCCCATGTGCCACAACTACTGAAGCCTGCTCACCTAGAGCTCTGCAACAAGAGAAACCATGACAATGAGAAGCCTGCCTACCGTGATGAAGGGTAGCCCCTACTCACCACAACTAGAGAAAGCCCGCATGCAGCAACAAAGACCCAGTGCAGCCAAAAATAAATAAATAAATATTTTTTTAAAAAAATCGTTTTGACTACATGCCAATCCACTTGCCCAAACCAGAAATATTATAGCATCCATCACTGATAATGATCGTTTTTGGACTAAGAAGTCTCTTGCTCTCATTATGATCCAAATGCTTTCATTCTCTGGTGAATATCATGCTTTTTAAGTTTTATCTTTCTACATGAAATATAGATAAGAAGAATGGGAGAGGTTGGCAAAGGAAAGAAGTTTAATCTCAGTGGATTTCACTCTCTTTCCCATAGTGTATCCATGTCAGCCAAGTTGCCAAAATGTAAGAGTAGCATAACAATATTAATAGCCATTCTTAATTGAGTGTATACCAGGTTACATGTACTGGACAGAGTGGTTTATGTGCCTTATTCATTTATTATTCAAACACCACTAGGAAATAGGTTTATTCTTCTCGTTTTATAGCTAAGGAGTTTGAGTTACAATAAAACTGAACATGAAGCAGGTCAGTACCAGGGCCATGTCCTAACTGCTGCTTTCTAGTTCAGAAGCCTAGTTTACATTCTTGTTACAGAAGTGTTACTGCTTTAGGAGAGCAGATCGTTAGTAGTGTTATTTGGACTAAAAGGGAAAAAAAAAATGAGTTCAGGTAAGAGGACTATCACTAGGAATTTACTTATTTATTTTTGCATATGTGATATATATATATATATATATATATATATATATATATGCGCCAGGTTATTATACTTGCTCTTGTAACCTCTTTACAAGCATTAACTAATTCAGTTCTCATACCAACTTTCTGAGGAAGGTTTAATTATTATCACCATTTTAGGGTGAGGAAAGTGAGATACAGAGAAGTTAATAGCTTGCCTAAGTCACAGTGCTGTTAAATGGCAGGAGTGGAATTCCAAACCAGGTGGTCTGGCTCCTGCACTCTTGGCCTTAACTGCTACTGTATGCGGAGGTGAGGCGAGAGTTTCACACATTCTCATGTTCTCATCTCCTTTTTAGTAGGCTTAAATTCCATGGTGAATTGTAACTGATCCCTTGCAGAGCAGTTTTTCCTTCCCTACTTGATCTTTTACATCAACTTATAAATGTGTTATTATATCTCTTCTCAAAAAGAACAAAATTTATATTACTCCCATTTCTCTTTGGAAATACTTCCCCATTTTCCTACTGGTCTTCACAGTAAAACTTCTATAAGGCATTTTTCTATATTTATTATCACCAATTTATCTTCTTCCATTTCTTCTTGGACCACTACAGGTATTTACCCCCAGTGCTATATCAAAAGTGCAGTAAACCAGTGTCATCATTGATCATTGTTTGATCCAGAAATTAATTCTTAGCCATCATACTTTTTGACTCATCAGCAGTTTTTAAAACTTAAAATACTTTATTTTTTCACTTTTTCTTTCAGGACACCAACCTCACTTGGTTTCCCACTTAACTTTCAGGCAGCTTTGTCTTAGTCTATTTTTCTGGTCCCTCTACATCTCCTCCAACCTTTAATCAGTGGAATGTCCCAGGACTCAGTTCTTGGACCTCTTCTCCTTATATTTTTATTTTTCTATTCATATTTACTCCCTATATGGTCTCATCTAGTCTCACAGCCTACTAATATCTATACAGATTATTCCTAAATTTTATTTCAAACCCATACCTCTCCTCTGAACAAACATATGCATTCAATTGCTTACCCTACAACTGCATTTCAAACTTAACAGGTTTAAAAGTTAGTTCCTAGTCTTTTTCTCCCGGTACCTGTTCCCATTCCCATCCCCCCAACAACATTCCCCCTCCATTCCACCCCCCCATCCTCAGTCCCCCACCACTGTCAACCTGCTGTACCCATAGTTGTCCCATTTCAGTTGTCCCATTCCATTCCTTGTGTGATGGGCTTTATCACACATTCCACAGAGTATCTTGTTTGCCTCAAAATATAGCCATAAATTCACCACTCTTCATGATCCTCCTTCTTTCACTCCCAACCACCTGCATTGTGCAGGTTTCCTAATTGTGTCCATACTTCTGCCTTTACCACACCAGTCTGTTTTTCCACACAGAAATGGGAGTTATCTTTGAAAAACACAGTTAGATCCTCTGCTGAAATTCTTCCATTGGCATCCCAACTCAAGAGTGAAAGTCTAAGTTCCTATAAGGTGGACGGGCCCAACTTGACTTTGACCTTTTCTTCTGTGTCTCTGCACCTGGTTCCCTCTCCTCCTCCCCTTTGCTGTTCCTTGAACGTTTTGGACATTCTGTCCCAGCAGAAACCTGCTTTTTCCTCAAATGAAACAACTATACCCGTGTGGCTCATTCTCTCACCTCTTTCAGGTCTGTACTCAACTGCTGTCTTCTCAGTGAACCTCCTCTAGGAACCCAGCCAGACAGTCCCATCCTCTGTCACCTTCTGGCACTCACTGTACTCCTTTCCTGCTTTGGTTTTCCCCTTAAGGTTTGTTCACAGTGAACACATTGTATACTTTATACATTTTTAAAAATCATCACACAGAATGTTAAAAAGACATCAAAGGTAAAGCTTTAATGAAATTAATAATTATTATACTTCAATCAAGGATATTTTTAAGTGACACTGGCCACCCCATTGGTGCCTGGTAGTGAAGAGCACAATGGCTACCACACTACCTTGATTCCTGCTAAGGTACCAGCGTACCATTGCTTTTGTATATCAGTGCAAGTGTCAATACAATGAAAAAGACAAACAGTGTCTTAATAGTGTTAAAAAATAGCTTTGACTTTGTGGATGCTCTGAAAATGTCTCTGGAACCCACAGGGTTCTGAGAACCGCATTTTGAGAACTAATAGGCAAAGTGCTTTGGAAACTCAGAATAAATGTAAGGCAATATAAATATAAGAAGGTTACAACTGTAATAACTAGGTTGATACCGCCAACATACTGAACAATCAAATATTCAAGAAGAAATGCAATTAAATAGCAAACATTTTCAGATGCAATGCCGTTACCTAAACACAAACCCTCAGAGTGTAAAGAGGAACAGAGCGTTGGAACTTTAAACACAGAATTTCTCAGTTCATGGAAAATGTTAGGGTAGAGGCAAAGTTTAAAAAATCTGGAAACTTTAAATGACTTATCCTCATTTAATTGTTGACAGTGATAAGATTGACTCCTTCCCAGTATGCTGTGCTATTTCAGAAATGACACTAGCACAATTCTTGAATCTATGTGTCTAACTCAGATATTTCTCCTCAGTACAGAGTCATATAGCCTTTCAGCTACTTTCTGGGCATCTGTCAGAGTACTTGTCACTCTATTCATTTTCTGAACACTCTACTATCCCACAAACTCCTTGGGGGAAAACAGCACATTATTCCTTTCTATGCCCCACATGTGTGCAGCCTAGCATTTAGTACAATGGCTGGCATATGGTAGTTAACATTTCTGAAAATTTTTCTCTTTACCCTTACTTTAGTAAATAATAGCTTTTACTGTTCTAAGGTCTTTCCATGTGTTCTCTTTAACGCTCACAACATTGCCATAAGCTAAATATATTGTCTAAATTTTATGAAAATAAATGTAAAATACTCCAAGACAATGAGTCATTTGGCCAAGTTGCCAGTGCTAATAAGCAATGAAGCTCAGGTTGAGCCCACTCTCACAGCCATGATGAAGTGTGTAATAATGCTCAATAACTGTTAATTGAGTGAATAAAAGTCACTTGGAAGGTCTTTAAAAACATGTATGAATAAATTTCATTTTGGTGGATCTTTAAAGACATGTTTGTTTCATTTATTGAATTATGGGGAAGCAAACTTTCTTATAAATTGTATCAATTCTGTCCTTAATTAAAAGTTTTATGGGCTTCCCTGGTGGCGCAGTGGTTGAGAGTCCGCCTGCCGATGCAGGGGACACGGGTTCGTGCCCCGGTCCGGGAAGATCCCACATGCCGTGGAGCGGCTGGGCCCGTGAGCCATGGCCGCTGAGCCTGCGCGTCTGGAGCCTGTGCTCCACAACGGAAGAGGCCACAACAGTGAGAGGCCCGCGTACTGCACAAAAAAAAAAAAAAAAAATAGTATTATGAATTTTTACCAAGGGTAAAATGACTTTATATGGAATGTTTATATTGATATAACTGTTCTGAGGATATTTATGTTCACTCATTTTTTTCTATCTCATCAAATATATTTATTCGCTATTCATAAACAGTAGGGAGATTTCGTCTTTGAAAGTTAGCACTATATTAATAAATGTTTATAGCCAAAATATTGAGATAGAGTAAATGGAAAGCAAACTGCATTTTTGCTTTAAAATTCTCAGGTTGTTTTTCCTGGGCAAGTAATGCATTATTTTCTTGAGTGTGGAAATTGTTTTGTATGGGGTTTATAATAACAGAAATATACATTATATTTCTCTTGATAATGACTGGGGTGGTGTACACACAAAACTAAACTGGATGCTTGTCAGTCAAATAATCATCAACTTGATTGCTCACACTTCGGGGAGGATGCTTTGGAAATTTTATTCTGATGGAGTCAGGGATCATTCGACTTACTTTCTATCCAGTTACTAGCATTTACTTTACTTAGCTTCAGAAAAGATTTCTTGATATCTCACATCACATACGTTCTTAATTTTGTATATATACATAAGAATCTGTTACTGTGTATATAATTTTGCTATTTATCATCCTTCCCTAGCTATCCTTTTTGGATGAAATGGAGTTTTACATATTACCACTGCCCCAGAGCATTTGATGGGAGGATCAAAGTTGTCAAACTTCTCTTTTTCCTCCAACAATCTGTTTTCCCAAAAGTTCTACCTAATAATAAATACTATACCATATCCATCAGAAATCCTAAGCACACTGTAGATTACTAGAAAGATTAATATCCAAGAAAAGATGACAGGACTCAAATACCAAGGAAGCAGACCTCACTTGTGAATCATACACCATAAGGAAAAAGAGCTTTCAAATGGGACACATGTTGGTTCATATCTATGTCCTGTCACTTTTTTAGGCAATTTAGAAAGCTTCTCTGAGAACTAGCTTATAATTTTGTAAAACAGGGATAACCAGCTATAACTTTGTGAATTTAATATATATAATCATATATAAATATATATAATCTATTACTGATTATTATTATATATAGTTAATATACAATATGGTATATACTATGCCACATCATATCATATATCATATATACCATATACTGAAACTGCCTATTGCATAGTAACTATGTAAAGTATGTAAATACTCAAATATAACTACCATTAGTTCCAAGTTATAAATTGGAATAAGCAGAAGAAATGTTTATAGGGGCTTCCCTGGTGGCGCAGTGGTTAAGAATCCACCTGCCAATGCAGGGGACGTGAGTTTGAGCCCTGGTCCGGGAAGATCCCACATGCCGTGGAGCAACTAAGCCTGTGCACCACAACTACTGAGCCTGTGGTCTAGAGCCCACGAGCCACAACTACTGAAACCCATGTGCCTAGAGCCCATGCTCCGCAACAAGAGAAGCCACCGCAATGAGAAGCCAGTGCTCCACAACGAAGAGCGGACCCCGCTTGCTGCAACTAGAGGAAGCCCGCATGCGGCAATGAAGACCCAACGCAGCCAAAAATTAATTAATTAATTAATTTTAAAAAATGTTTATAGCTTGAATATAGGTTTGCTATTACAAATTAGCTAGCAGTGGAGCTAACAGTTCTAAAGTCACGTATATACACTACCAAATGTAAAATAGATAGCTAGTGGGAAGCAGCCGCATAGCACAGGGAGATCAGCTCGGTCCTTTGTGACCACCTAGTGGGGTGGGATAGGGAGGGTGGGAGGGAGATGCAAGAGGGAGGAGATATGGGAGCATATGTATATGTATAGCTGATTCACTTTGTTATAAAGCAGAAACTAACACAACATTGTAAAGCAATTATACTCCAATAAAGATGTTAAAAAAAAATCTAACGTCAGAGAAGGCAAGTTTTTAATCAAATGTTCAATTGCTGACCATAATATAAACCACAGTTGAGTAAAAAAAATTATCTTTAATGTGTAAATAATAATCAGCAAAATTTTGGCTTTGATATTTTAGCTTATATAGTTTTTGTTTTGCTTTGTTTTGTTAGTGGTGGGGTTAACTAGTGGACAAAGCTTGCTTTGAATGGTTCTTCATGGTCTATAAGACACAGAAGCACACAGAAATGAGGCCATTTGAAGGGCATTTCTATCATAGGTGATGCAACAGTGAGGATTATAAATCTTTGAACCAAATCTTTGAACCAAAGGAATGTGTGTTCACCTTTATAGATGACAGATCATTAATTTTACTTACAACATATCAATAATCTAGTCCCTAGTCTATAATATTGGTAGGTTAATGGAACCAGATGACATTGATACCAATTACAAAATGTAACAGAGGCAATCATTTTTCAAGCAAAAATATAGAAATTAACAACCTTCTCTTCAAAATCAAATCTCTCTGATCTTAAAAGGTGATTTTGCCACAGTGCCTGAATGGTTAAGTAACTTCTGCACAGCTAATTAATCATGGATCAAAGATTATATTGATATAAATGCTAGAATCACCATAGATTTAACTGGTGCCAAACCTCAGGCCTTTTGAGTTGTCAGATTTGTATTATACTGTTAATGTTTATAGCAATGTTAATAAAAGGTTTGTAATGCTTATAAAACTTCCTGGCACACAAATATCCATCGTAGGTCTGATTCCTGGGAAACCTGATATAAGAGATGTTGTATCAGGAATGCTCCTAAAGGCAGGCACAAAAATGGGATTTTGTAGATGGGACACCAGCTGGAAGTAAAGACTCCATCACTGATGGTAGCTGACAGCTCCTAGCATGCTATAGTGGTGCAATTGCTAAAAATTTTACTGAGGACAAACTGGGATGAGATACACATACAAGGAATTGTCCTTGGCTGTTGCAATACCTCATATGACTCTTAGAAAAAATGAAAAGTCCATGGCTCACATTAAGTGAAGTCTACTTACCATAACTACTGTGACCGATGGTGGAAAATAGAATAAAAAAGCTCATAAAAGTGAGCCTAGTAGGAGGGCAGAACACACAGGAGCCACCTATGTTCTGTGAGAGAACTGGTAGCAGTTACAGGAAGAAATATTGTAACTGAGTAGAATAATTTAAGTAGTGCCTTGCTAACATAGTATCTTAATTGTTTTTACTTCAGTTGTTACTGAAGCTACACATTTTTAATATCTATTGATCATATATTATCTTACATTGTGAATTACCAGTTTATGTTCTTTGTAAATTTTACTATTGTGGTATTTGTATTTTCTTTTTAACTTGTAAGAGCCTTTTGTACAGGAAGGCCATTACCTTTACCTGCTATATGTAGCACACATATTATTACTATATTTTTAAAACCATTCATTTCAGTTTTGGTATTTTTGATACAGAGCTCTCCTAAAAAAAATTGTGTACTTCAAACCATTAGTTGCTGTTGTTTCTTCATTTGTTTTTGTGTCTAGTAAAGCTCTTTCCCATAATTAGAAAAATAAACACTCATCTGTATATTTCTTGAATCTGTTTTTAATTTGTGCATTAATTTTTATATTATATCTGTAAATTCTGAAGGACTTTTAATGGTAGACTAAGGAATCTTGGAAAAAGAGGGGAAAACAGTCTAACCGAATTGTTATATTGTCAGTAAACCAATCTAAAGTTTACTGAGTGCCTATAGCAAGCCTGACACAGTGCTGGTTCGTTTACAGACTGGTCATAAATGTTACACCACTGTTAACATTGTGTCATTATGCTTGGTTTACAGATAAAAAATCCAAGTCCACAAAGTGTAATAGTTTGATCAATAACACCTAGTTCGTAAGTGGTAAGGCAGAAATTTAGATGGTTCTGTTTGACCTAAAGCTCATGTTCTTTCTATTACAGCGATATTCTATAAGCAGTAGGGAGGCTCCTGGACTTTAGAGTGGAAAATGACATGGTCAGAACTGGGCTGTAAGAAAATCATTTTAAAAATAGTTGACATGGGAAAATTTTGTTAGAAAAGGACATTCTGGAGGCTATTGAAGTAGACCGAGTCAAGGATAATGAAATCCCTGTGTCTGAATGCAAGTAGTGGCTGGAAATTACAGAGGAAGAAATAGAGAAGAGATATTGTAGAGAGAGGGTTGGCAGGACAGGGTAACTGACTGAGTGTTGGGGAAAGAAAATAGGTGTGCTAAAGATGATTAGAAAATTTCCAACAATTTAACTTGAATATATGAGTAGTTTTTCAAATATGAAATTTTTCTAAGGAAGATTATAAGGTTAATTTTGGATATCCTGGAGTGCCAAATGAAGAGGGAAAGTCCTACGTGATGGTGTAAACTGTGGAATTGCATCTTGGGACAGGAAGAAAGGGTTGAAATTGAGTTATACATGTGGGAATCATCTGCATTGATACAACAGAAACCATGAGATTGCCAAAGTTATGAGGTGAAATGAGAAAAATCATGGGCAGATGCTTGGAAAATGTCTGCATTTAAGTGGTGAAAATAGGACAGGACTGTAGATGTGAAAATAAAGGAGTGTGTAGAGAAGTAAAAGGGGAAACAAAGAGTTTTTATAAAAAGAGAATAATCATCTGTTGCAAACAATGTAAATATTTTTAAATAACATATAACCTACACCATCAGTGTCGTGACCATAGGCCCTCACACTAACCAGGTGTGTGTCTGGCTGCTGGAATTCCCGCTCCCAGCAACTGCATTACTCTGTCTGCGAGCTTTCTCTGGTCACAAGCACCTGTCATCTGTGCTCACGCCACAGGCTAAGAGTGTCAGAGAATTCCCTCCCAACCCGAGCAGCCCTCAACCAATTAACGGGACTTGGTGTATAAGCACTCCAGCTCCCTTAAGTCTTGAGAGGATACCTCTGAGGCACATCTCCCACACTGGCTACGCCAGTTCCCCAACATGCTTAACTTTAAGTTATTCTCAGGAGAAACTTACCTGGTGACAAAACTTTATTGACTGTCTTCTCTTTTATCATTGCCCTGGTAGTGTTTCCTAGAATCATTTAAGAATGTGTTCCCAAACTCAAATCTACCTCAAGATCTTCTGGAAGAACCCACGTGAGAACAGAACATGAAAAATGGTAAAGGATATTAGTCTCAGGGACAGAGAAGCCATTCCTGACTTCAGGAACAGCCCTCACAGATGAGTGGAAGATAAATTGCATGGAAGAAAACTAAGAATGAGAGAATGCTTGGAGATGCCAGGTAATTTGATGTAGAGGGAAGTTGAGAGGATTAGATCCTGGTCTGAGCCAAGAGTGGGCTTGAACCTTGCTTCTCAGCCTAGAGTGAGGTGAAGAGAGATGTTGAGGTTCTGAGAAAAGCAGATGAATTCTAGAATAGCTGCTGCAGATAACATGATAAGCCATCAATCCAAGTTAAAAATATTTTAAGATACCATTAGGTAATGAAAAGAGCGTTTTTTTTTTTCAATCCCTGCATAGGGATTCTGGCTTTACCTTACTGGGTAACCACATGCAGGACATTTAACTTCTCTGGCCTCATTTTCTATCTGTGAAATGGGGATAAGACTCATCAATCAAATATTTGTGGATTAAATGCAACAACGTATAGGGTTTCCTGGCACATACTAAGTAAGAAATGTGAGCTGTTAACCCATCTGAGGGGCGAAAAGAATCCAGCTGCAGTGTGATTGCATAGTTCAGAATGGCAATATTCAGCTCGGTGCTATGTACCTTAAAAAAAAATCAAAATGTTGATCTCTGTTACCTAAATCTTGAGATAAGAAATACCTATTTGTTCCAAGTTTTCCTTTCTCAGGGGTTCTAAGGGACTCACGGGTCCTATTTTGATAATATACTACATTTGCCTGGCATGCACTTTAAAAGGTAACAAAAATAATGGTTACGTCAGCTTTGGCTTTATGGATGTTTTACATGGGTATTATTTTTCAGGCAATGAATGGTATCTGATTATTCTGGGAATATCAGATTTGACTTGAGGTTTCCTTCTCAGATTTTATTTACAAATCAAAACAATGTACTGAATACCAAATTAAAAAGAATCTTTCAGGCACACTGTTATGCCCCCAAAGGAAGCAACAACCTCAAGTGAACTTCCTTGTTCTTAATACATATTCTAATTTCTTTAAGTTTTTCTCTTTTAAAAGTAGATTTTATATACTCAAACATTGTTTTTATTATTAGGATTGATTAGACATGGCGTTAAAGCAGAAAACACTATTTTACTGTTATTTCTATAGCTATGAATCAATCATGTGAATTTTTTGTGTACTGTATCTCCTAAAGAGCATGGAAGGGAAATATTCACATAATCATTACATTTCAAAGTTTATGGGGTCAGTTGCTCTTATTAGACGCTAGCAAGTAGGAAGCAAAATGTTTAAGTATCAGCTATGATGCTTCTGGCTTTTGAATATGGATATTCTGGTCTTCTACTTGCAGACTACACGGTTTTTTTTCTCTTTACAAATCCAGATTAAAGTAAATTTCAATGCAGAAAAAAATTTTAAAGGTTATCAGAAAGCATTTTGCCTGTATTGAATTGCACCTGAAATGATATAAAAAATTATACAAAGAAAGCTTCTTTTGGTAATTGTGGTAGAATATGGATTTATACCCTTATGTTCATTTAAATTATTCAACATTATCTTATTGAAACTTAACTATTTCATATGTTCTCTACTAGACACAAAAGTCACAAAAATGAAAAACTCACAGTGCCTTCCCTCAAAGATTTAACCATCCAGGGAAACTATTAACCTGTCCACTTCCCTTTTATGAATATAAATTATAAAAATGGGATTTCCTTCGCCAGGAATTCAGCCAGCATAAAAATAGTTTTTTCTTCCTCTGATTCTGTGGCTTCCAGAGTTTTGGCAACAATCCGAGCCCTGAACTGAGCCATCAACACATATAGCACAGAATACTAAAATAACCTCCTAATCTCCACTGGAATAATTCTAGACATATTAAAGTTTATGTTCTCTCCAAAACCTTCTCCTACCCAAGATTTTTCCATTCAATTCAACAGTGTGCTTAGACCCCAAAGCTAGAAATCATCCTTTATCCCTTCCTTAACACCCCTAATCCAGTACATCGGCAAGTATGCCAGTTGTAACCACTTATCATTTCTGCCATTTACCTTATCCAAACATTATCCTTTCTCACCTTGGCTAAAACAGTAACTTCACAACTGATCTTTCTTTCCACTCTCACTCCTATGTCCACTAAGCCACTAGAATAACTTTTAAATTATGTAAGTCACTCATATCCCACAAAATTTGATCCTACATCATATGTCATATCCTCTCCCACCTCCAGTCCTGCTTTAAATACTCCAGTGGCTTCTATCCCAATTAGAATAACATTTAAACTCCTTACAACATCCCACAATCTGTGACCTCACCCATCTCTTAATGTCTTCTTTCACTCTTCCATTTTTTCTCTCTGCCACCATGGTCTTACTTTTCTTAAGAATGCCATTGATTTTCTTCTTTTTTAATACAGGCTTTTCAGCTGTAATTTTTTGCCTCTAAGCACTGCTTTAGCTGCATCCCGTAGGTTTTGATATGTTTTGTTTTCACTTTCAATCATCTTAAAATGGTTTCTGATTCTCCTTGTGATTTTTTTCTTTGACTCATCAGTTATTTAGAAGTGTGTCACCTACTTTCCACATAGTTGTGATTTTCCCAGATTTCCTTCTGTTACTGATTTCTAACATCATTATTTTATGGTTATATAGCATACTTCATATAATTTCAATCCTTTTACATTTATTGAGACCTGTTTTAAATGCAGTTATAAGGAATGCACATTCTACTTTGTAGGATGGAATATTCTATAGACGTCTATTAAGTCTACTAGTTTATAATGTTGTTCAAGTCTTATTTTTCCTTGTGGATCGTCTTTATAGTTCTATTTACTACTGAAACTGGGGTATTGAAATCTCAAGTTATTATTCTTAAATTTTCTATTTATCCTTTTAATTTTGTAAGTTTTTGCTTTACATATTTGGGGCTCTTTGTTAGTAATTGTTAGTAACAATTTTTCTTTCTCTGATACTACTTTGTCTGATATTAGTATAGTTTCTGCAGCTCTTTTGGTTACTGCTTATGTGGTATGTCTTTTCCATCCTTTTACTTTCAATCTGATATATGTCTTTGAAGTGGGATCATTTTTTAAAATCCATTGTGTCGATCTCTGCTTTTTGGTTGGAATGTTTAATCCTTTCTTATTTAATGTAGTTACTGATAAGATAGAATTTACATCTTCCATTTTGCTGTTTGTTTTCCATTTGTGTTACATCTTTTTATTGTTGTTCTCTATTTCTCCTTACTGCTTTTAATTTTTTTGCTAAAGAAATATTTTCAAGTATACAACTTTAATTCCCTTAGTGTTTTTTAATTATTATTTATTTATTTTTGGCTGTGTTGGGTCTTCGTTTCTGTGCGAGGGCTTTCTCCAGTTGCGGCAAGCGGGGGCCACTCTTCATTGCGGTGCACGGGCCTCTCACTATCGTGGCCTCTCTTGTTGCGGAGCACAGGCTCCAGACGTGCAGGCTCAGTAGTTGTGGCTCACGGGCCTAGTTGCTCCGCAGCATGTGAGATCTTCCCAGACCAGGGCTCGATCCCATGTCCCCTGCATCGTCAGGCAGATTCTCAACCACTGCGCCACCAGGGAAGCCCCCCTTAGTGTTTCTTGTACTAGATTTTTTTGAGTTATTTTCTTAGTGGTTGACCTGGGTACTACAATTAAAATTGCAATTTATAGCAACCTAGTTTGGATTAATACCAACTAATTTCAATAGTATACAAAAGCTTTACACCATTCCCTCCCCATTCCTTTGTGATCTGATTGTCATATAAATGACATCTTTATATATTATATGCCCATGAATATAGACTTATAATTATTACTTAATGCAGTTGTTTTTTAAACTTAGGAGAAAAAAATATTACACACAAAAAGCACATTTACTCTATCTTTTACATTTTCCTATGTAGCTAGCTACTTCTTCACTGATGCTCTTTATTTCTTCGTGTCAGTTTGAAGTACTATATTGTTTCCTTTCATTTCATCCTGAACAAATCTTTTAACATTTCTTACAGGTCAGGTCTACTAGTGACAAATTAGCTGTTATTTCTTAACCTGGGAATGTCTTAATTTCTCCTTCATTCTTGAAGGTGATTTTGCTAGATGTAGAATTATTGGTTGACAGTTTCTTCCTTGCAGCCCTTTGAATGCCTCCTGCATTCCAGATTTATGTTGAAAAACCATCTATTAATCTTACTGAGCATCTCTTTTATGTGATGAGTCACTTTTCCCTTGTTACTTACAAGACCTTCTCTTTTTCTTTGTCTTTCAACAGTTGGATTTTGATATGTCTGTATGTTGATCTCTGTGTTTATCCTCAATGCTGTTTAAACTTCTCAGGTATGTAAGCTTCTTGGGATTTTTTTTTTTTTTTTTTTTTACCAAATGTGAGATGTTTTGGGCCATTAATTCTTCATATGCTCTTTCCGCTTTTCTCTCTCTCCTTTCCTTCTGGGACTCCCAATATGCATACATTGCTATCCACAGGCCTCCGAGCCTCTTTATTTTTCTCCATTTTTTTTCTTCTGTTCCTCAAGCTGGATAAACTCAATTGACCCATTTTCAACTTCACTGATATTTTCTTCTTCCAACTCATATCTGCTATTGAGTCCCTATAGTGCACTTTTAATTTGGTTGTTGTACTTTTCAACTCCTGAATTTCTATCTGTCTCCTTATTGATAGTCTCTATTTGGTGAGACATTGTTCCCCAACTTTCTTTTAGTTCTTTGCACATGATTTCTTTTAGTTCTTTGACTATATTTAAAATAGCCGATTTAAAGTCCTTGTCTAGTGAGTACAATAAATGTGCTTTCTCAGGATCCTAGGGACAGTTTCTATTAATTGCCTTTTTGTTCATGTATATGTGCCTAACTTTCATGTTTCTCTGCATGTCACACATTTTGTAGAAAACTGAACATTTTGAATAATATAGTGTTGCAACTCTAGAAATCAGATTTCTTTTCCTAAGGTTTATTTTTATTCCTATTTCTTCTTCTTGTTGTTGTTGCTACTATTTTTTTGCTTAGTGACTTTTCTGAACTGATTTCATAAAGTCAGTATTTATTGTCATGTGTAGCCATGGAAGTCTTTGCTTGGTTAGTTTAGTTACTAGCTAATGATTAGATAGAGATTTCCTTGATTGCCTTCTACCAATATGTCTCCTAGGCTTTCTCAAGGGGCTGAGTGTATGTTGGGGTACGCGTTCAATGTTCAAACAATTTACAACTGTAACTTAATCTTCACTTCCTGTTTTCCCGGTGCCTCATAGTCATCCAGACGTGAGAGCTTAGAGCCTTCTCAGATCCTTCGTGGGCATCTACACAGCCCCAAGCATGTATGTGCCTTTTAGATTCCCAAAAATATATTTTCACTTTTCAAACCCCCTATGGACAGTTCACCCATCAGATTTTCCTTTTAAGTTTGTTGGTCAGCTTGTTTGCCCCATCTGTTATTGCTGCCACAGGCAACTGCAACATTAAACAATTGCTGCTAATTGTTTTCCATGAATGCCCAAAGGGAAAGGCTGTTCACCCTGAGTGAGGTCTGAATCAAGTTAAATAGAGATAGGTCCCATAAATGCAGTTTTTCAGAAAACTGGAAACAGGTCAAATAATGACAATTCTTTGGAAATTGAGCTTTAGTGGAACTCCAGTCCTACTCTGTCTCCTCTAATTGATGCTAGGCTGCTGTATTCACTGTGATTGTACAGATCTGATGTCAGCTACTACAAAGCTGGGGAGAGTAGAATGGGAATAGGGCAAGTTAAAAACAGCTCAGTGCTTTATGACCACCTACACGGGTGGGATAGGGAGGGTGGGAGGGAGGGAGATGCAAGAGGGAAGAGATATGGGGACATATGTATATGTATAACTGATTCACTTTGTTATAAAGCAGAAACTAACACACCATTGTAAAGCAATTATACTCCAATAAAGATGTTAAAAAAAAAACAACCACATAATTTACTGCACTTGTTTAGATTTAGCCATTTATCTTGAATAAATGCTCCCAGAATCTTGCAAGCTTTCAGCTAACTTCCAGAGTTCCCCAAAAGCTGATTTTTGCCAGTGCTTTCATTAAGTGAATAGGCTAATTTTGAGTCCCGTCTTAACTCAAAGAAATTACAGTACATTCAGTTTTTTATCTCCTTCTGTTTTGAACAGAAAGAACTGTGCAGCAAATTATAAAAGTTTTGACGTGGTCCATCTCAGACACATTAAACTATCATTAACATGTTTGAACAAAAAGAGAAAAAGTATAAGGCCTATGAAGAGGTCCAAAAGAGAAAAACATGTCTCTGTAATCAGAGTAAATTGGCCCCAGTGAAATAGAGAACATACATTAATTGAAAGAATTTTTTTTCATATCGCTCAGTGCTCAACTTTATTTTTTTTATTTAATTTTTTTATACAGCAGGTTCTCATTAGTTATCCATTTTATACATATTAGTGTATATATGTCAATCCCAATCTCCCAATTCATCACACTACCACCCCCCAGAAAGAAATTTTAAAAAAGAAAAGTATATTTTAAAAAGGGCAAAGTGTTCCAACAAAGGACAGATGATAAATGGCGTCAGGATACTGCTGAGAGGCATAATTAGAGTTCACAATTGTCCAAGGACACATTATTATGTGAGATCCTTTACCTATTCAACTTTCTCTAGACATACATGCATTATTCTCATTTATAGCTTTTTAAGTGAATTTGTACAATAACTAGATCCAGGAGGTATGAGGATAAAGAATGGAATAGGTACTTTTTATGTTCAGATTTCTTCACTTGGGTAAACATTACAAATGCAGGTACTTTAGAGCACAGACTTTAGAAAGATACAAATCTAATTTCAATTCCTACCTCATCTTCTTAATAGTCCTGTGACATTAAAAGAGTTACTATTTAGAAACATCATTTTCTCCCTATGTAAAATGTAGAGTTTGTGAGAAATAAACTAAATAATGTATGTAAAGCTCTTAGCTTGGTTCCTAGTTTGTAATGAATGCTAAATAAATGGCAGCTATGATAAGTGTATTGTCTGTATTAAATATCTGTGCATATAAACAGGAGTTCTCCTAATTCTGCACTTTTCATAATAACATAATTTTAAATAAGGTCTAGTCCACATGTGAATATAAACCACATACAACTTGATCAGTAGTTAATGTGGGTCTTCCCTGGTGGCGCAGTGGTTGAGAGTCCGCCTGCCAATGCAGGGGACGTGGGTTCGTGCCCCGGTCCGGGAAGATCCCACATGCCGCGGAGCGGCTGGGCCCGTGAGCCATGGCCACTGAGCCTGCGCGTCCGGAGCCTGTGCCCCGAAAACGGAGAGGAAAAAAAAGAAAGAGGCCCACGAAAAAAAAAAAAAAAAAAAAAAAAAAAAAAAAAAAGTTAATGTGTACAACACAATTAATAAGTAAGCATTAAGAAAGTATGATTCTATCACTCCTACTCCCCTGTGTTATTGGGGAAAATAATCCAGAGCTGTTTAAAATGAGAGGCTGAATAATTTTGTTCATTATCTTGTTGTTTCATTGCTCTTGTTTCATTTCTCTGTGATAAGTCTGAATTGTTTCTTAATGCAGCATAATTTTTTTCTTCTTTTTCTATCATGCCCATTTTAGTTTGGTATTAGATCAGTATACTACTGTAGAAAAATCTTGCTATCATTCAGTTTGACTTCTGCATCATTTGTCTCTCAAACTCAAATGCATAATTTATATCTGCAGGATTGCTATTGCTATAGCTATTTTTTCTTAATTTCTATTTCATAGATTCACTAAATACTACATTTTCTCTTCTATAGTAACAGTAATAATCATCATCATCACTACTATTCATTGAAGATTCTCTATGGACTAACCACAGTCCCAGGAATAATAATACCAATGTCTACTGTTCATTGAGAAAAATTTCATGTATATCTCAATCTTTGCAACAAATCTATTAAGGAATTATTATTCTTACTTTATAGATGAGAATACTGATACTCAGAAAGCTACACAGGAATAAAATTGGACAGCTTTAACTTGAATTTTTCTATTTCCAAATACATATTCTTTCTATCTTACCATATAACCACTCCAACCAAAAACATTTTCCTTGCAATCATGACTGTTAAAAAAATTTTCTACATTGATGTTGAAGTGACATTATATGTTGCTTTTAAATGTAAAAATAAATAGTTTTCAAATTAAATATTGTCTCTAAGATTATCCTGTATTAGTCAGAACTCTATTCTCATTGATCGATTCTTGCTTCCTCTTCTCAAGCATATCTTGTCCTTCCTACCGTAGACCCTTACCGACAGCATCTGAGGTTAAATATATTTAATTATTTTATGGTAATTTACATATAAATTATTAAACATATAAATATATTCCCCTCTCATGTTTTTTGTTCCATAAGCTTTCAAATCACTTCCAACCCTATGTCAGTTAGTATGGTCAGTCACACACACACACACACACACATTTACAGACATATATGCCCACCACATACATACATACACAAAATGCTACTGAGCAAACTATCCAAAAACTCAGTGGGTTAAATAATGTTTTAATTTCTCACAGTCTGGGGATCAACTGAAGGTAAGCAGATTTGACTAGACTCAGGTTGGAGGCTGTGGTTATCCCAGCTGTTTGAATTCATGCATCTAGAGATAGCCTGATGTACTTTGGGCCTTGCTCTGTTTATCTTTCTTCCTTCTGCAAGTTGGCTTGCTGGGCATATTCTCCTCATTGTAATAGTATATTTGCAAGAGAGGGACATCAATGATACAAGCACTTTTCAAATCTCTGCTTGTATCACTTTTACTAAAATTCTCCTGGATGTAGCAAGTCTCATAGCTGTGTCCATGAAAGTAGGAGGGAGGGGGGAGGATAATTTTGGACAAGATTTAATACCACCAGACAGAAATACATTATATATTTCTAAAAATTACCCTAACCAGTCAGAGTCTTGGACACAAATGTAGACTACTTTAATTGGCATTACAGCTCTCATATCTGGATGGCACCTGACATACAGATATACTCTGGGGCCAGTTCACCCTCGTCACAGTTCAGGAAAAGGCATCACCACACAATTTACCATCAGCCTTATCAATTAAGAGTGAAATAATGTTCAAATAATTTGGTCTTCTTCCCTATAATTAATGATGAAAGAAGATAGGGGTAACCCATTAACATAGCCTTCTTATTTGCTTCCACACAAATACATAGACGATCTCTCTCCAAGTTCACATTTTTGGGGTGGGTCTGATATAAAGAGTGCTTAATTCATTAAAAACATATGGATTAGCTAAAGAAAACTGAAATTGTCAGTCATCAGATCACTAAGGTTAGTGCAGAAGCACTTCTTTAACAGTGTGGAAGGTGTTTTCTAACTATGTTTTCTGTCCCCAAATATTATAATTCTGACTTCTGTATATTCTGCCCATAAAGAACTACAAAAAGTAAAATAAGGCAAGATGGTAAATTGTGACTAATAGAAAATTTGTAGTGATAATTTGACTTAAAGTTTAAATAATCGTGTTTATAAAACAGATAAGCCAGAAGCTTTTCATTTTGAGATATTTATATGAATGTAATTTTCTAAATTTATTTGGCCTAGCATTAAAGGCTATGTTTTCACAAGGTCAACAGTTATTAATAGTATACTCTTAGGATCATATAACACTAAAATCATTCAATTATTTACATATTCCTAGGTATGTATACATTTATCTTCAAAACATGTATATATAGATTTTATGACTCATTTGATAGTTTTACATCTCTTTCCATATGCTGACTATGTCACTAACACATATACCAAAGGCATAAACATTAGTAACTTTATAAAGGTATAATTTAAATAATTAGTCTCTCTTCCATTTGACAGTATTTCTTAAAAATATCTAACTCTCAGGTTGATGCTATGGTAACTGTCAGTGTTACTAGTGGCAACCAAGAAAAGCAATCTTGAGGTTCAGCAATAAAAAGACATAAGAAAACAATTGGAAAAAAATTTTATCAGTTTACTTCTAACAATATTATGAAAAATAGCAGAGAGAACACTTTGGAAATGTTCAAGTCTTGTGTCAATTTGTTGACATGATTCTAAGACTAGTTTACTTTTCCTAGAGAAAACTGTTTCAGCCAGAATTACTTTAATAGTTTTAATTTTTATCTAAATGTAGTTGTTGACGCCTTATTTACATTACTTATATCATTTGAAGCAAAATTGTATAACTTTTGATGGTTTATTTTATTTTTTTAAATGATTTGTGCTTCTCTTACAGTAGAAATACATGTCACTTTGGAATAAAACAAGTAAATTAATGCTGAATATTAATTATATATTTGATTTAAACCACACAGTTTATTTTGAAGACCATATAAGAAATTATTTCAATTAACAAAATTTTGCTTTTAAAATGGTTTTCATTTAGTGAAAAGATAAGGAACCTTATTTATTCAATTTCTAGTTCCACTAAAACTTTTTAAATTTTTAAATATTTTTGATACTGAAATCAGGTACGACCTTGAGCAATTATGCTAAGTGAGATAAGTCAGGCAGAGAAAGACAAGTACTGTATGATATCATTTATATGTGGAATCTAAAAAAGTTATACCTACAAGAAAACAGAGTAAAATGATGGTAACAGGGGATGGGGCGTGGGGGTATAAGAGTGATGGTGTTTAAGGGTGCAAACTTATAACAAGTAGTAAATAAGCCATGGACATCTGATGCACAGTATAATGAATATAGACAATAATATTGTACTATGATGATATAATGTGATAAATACTGCTTCAAAGGCAATCATATTACTATATATAAAGGAATCATAGTAACATGCTATATACCTTAAACTTTCAAAATATAACATATCAAATTTATCAAATTAAAAAAAAAGAATTTTTAATTTGTGTGTGTGAGAGAGATTATGCACAGATGAATTAGAACAGTACTGAAGACATATATTTATCTAATTGTCCTCAGCTGAATTATTTGAAAAGGCAGCAAAATTTAATTTAAATTATGTTTGAATCCCTGATTGTCCCTTAAAATTTGTTTCAAAGATTATACTATGGTACATTCTTAAAACAAAAATTATTGTGTATACCAATTATTCTGTCACAAGCCCAGCAAGTCAGTTTAGGAAGTAGAAATAACTAAGCCCCTTCAGATGTCAGAGAATTTACAAAGCTTGGAAAGATTGAAGATTCATTGATGTGTCACAAAAAGCAATCACTCAAGCATTGAATAGGCATCTGTCAAAAGCTTCCAAATGATTTTTCAAGAGAAACTGTTTAATTTCTAGCATTGAGAAAAAAGAATGGGGTGGGGTTTACTAAAGAGGAAATACACATAAAATTCTAGAATTCTTTGATATACTGTTTTCCAAGCTGCAAATAAATTCAAGATCATGAGCATGTACTATCAAAGCAGGAGTCACCTGATGTGTGTACTTGTAGCAGTTATTCGGGAGACCATTTAGACTAAATAACGAAGACATTTAAATTTTATGATATTACAGATTAAAATGGTCTGTAGTTATATGGAAACATATGCAGTGCTGTAGTTGTCTTTTTAAATGTCTATATTTAAGGTAATACTTTATTCTTTTCACCGAGCTTCCAGAAAATGGATGATGATGTGTCTTACAATTAATAGTGTCTATGAACTGAGGAAATACGGTCCTTATACTTCACAAAGCAAAATCCCAGCCCAAATTACATTTTATTTGTAAATGCTTTTTCTAAAATGATTGATATCACATTTGCTACCTTGAAAAGGCAGACATTTTTCATATGACTCGTGTGATCTATTCATTTGTGTAGCAAAACTTCTATCATAGACAAGGCACAGGTACACTTTTATTGAGCTTCATCTTTACTTTATCTTATTATTACTAATTCAGTACAGTAAGTCCCCTACTTAAAAACCTTCAAGTTGCGAACTTTCAAAGATGAGAACGTGCGTTCCGTCAAGGTCAGGTGTGAGTGAAATTGCAGTTTGCCCTCTGTCTCCTATTGTGATGATCCTTCAGCTCTACCATCTACCACCTCCTCTCCCTCCTCCAGTCAGTAACTCTTCTTGCCTGTTCACTCGATGCCAGCCCCTGTATGCCAGCTGTTGTACTGTACTACTGTGCTTTTCAAGGTACGGTACTTTAAGATTAAAAATGTTTTCTTTATTTTTTGTGTTTGTTTCTTATGTATTATTTGTGTGAAAAGTATTATAAACCTATTACAGTACAGTACTGTATAGCCGATTGTGTTACTTGGGTACCTAGGCTAACTTTGTTGGACTTACTAACAAATTGGACTTAACGAACACACTCTTGGAATGGAACTCGTTCCTATGTAGGGGATTTACTGTAATATATTTTCCTTTTCTACTTCTTTCTATGCGTCCTGCAAGTTATAAGGCCTATATTATTCTCCGTTACTCTATATTTCTTATTGTAGTAACTGGGCAACATTATAACTCTTCCAGGACTTCTCGACCTCAGCACCAATGACATTATGAGTCAGATAATCCTCTGCTGTGGGAGGTTGTCCTTTGCATTGTAAGATATTTAGCAGCGTCTCTGGCCTCTACCCACCAGATGTCAGTGGCAAACTCCCCTTCTCCCAGTTGTGACAAGCTAAAGTATCTCCAAACATTGCCAAGTGTTCTCTGGAGAGCAAAATCCCTCTGGCTGAGAATCGCTGATCTATTGCAATGCTTAAGGCCTTGATGAAGTTCACATGTGGAACTATGATTCAAAACCTGAATTTATCCATTACTTATAGTTTGTGTGATCTTGGGCCTCATGTTTATATAAATAATACATTTCTTATAGAATTATTAGAATTAGATGGATAATATATGTTTTAGAATAACAATTTATACCTTTTACTATAAAGAAGATTTAAAAGCATTTAAAGACAAAAGGAAGAGGGGTCATATTAAAAAGTATATATTTATTATTATTTTAGCTATTGAGCTGAATTTAATAATAATTTTGAAAATTATTTGGTATATCTTATAAAGTCATTATCAGCATATTTTTTTCTCCTACCTGTTGTTCTTTTCATGCACTTCTTTAGACCTGATACTTTGTAGAGATACAGAACATTTGGCCACCTTATTAGTTTTAATTCCTCATGTAATTAAGTAGAATTCTTGAGTCAAACCTCACACCTACCGTAATTATACTCAATTATGCCTGTTAGTTTATGCTTTTATTATCCATCCCAACTACTACTCATTGCTTTCAACCAGGTATATTTCTCTTCATGCACTGGCCACTAACATTTCTTCCTGCTTTAATAGGGGACTAGTTAGATACTGGGAGTAGTATCTATTTGGTTGTATCTTAACTCTTATTGGTCAATATAACTTAAGCCTATCAAATTCTTATTCTCACCAGTCTTAAATATTAGCCAACCTTTGGTGGCATGGTCTGACTTAGGTGGCCTGGAAAGAATGGAAGCAGGGAAAACTATTAGGAGACTATTTCAGTAATCTATAAGAATAATGAGATTGCAATGAAGAAGAGATGGCTATAAGAAATATGTAGATAAAATCTGATTGAATGTTGTTGATGGACAAGATTGTGGCATCTGAAGTAACTGACGGTTTGTGGGACATCTATAACATATTTGATTAAGGAATTATAAGAGTAAAGAATAGTGGAAAACGATGAGGTATTCAGTTTGGAACAAGCTAAGTCTGAGAATTAAGTGGAAAATCCAGGCTCAAATATCTAGTACAGAGTTAGATTAGACCTACATAATATCTAGAACTTAGTTTTTAGCCAAAGCTAAACCTTTGGACATATATATAAATATATATAAATATATATATATATGCACATACATATATACACACACACACATATATATACACACATATATAACCAATTATATATATATATGTATATATATCCAATATAATGTATGTATATGTATTTATTTTTTTATGGTCCATCTTAATGCCTTAACTTCTATACATACGTAAACACACACGTGTATATGCAAAAATCAAATCCTCAGACACTGGAATTATTAGTATCATGTAAGTCTTCTCAGATGGCCCTAGGAATTTTTAAGGTCTTAAATAAATGAATGTTACTTGTGGAAAAAATACCAACCATCATATGATTGTAAATGGCAAGAAGATGACAATATTCTCAACATATATTACTACAGTTCACAGACCATGGCTTTGTGACAGCTGTATAATTTTAGTGAAATTATGAAGTAGAACAAAGCACTGTAATGTTGGGGAAAAGTGCTTCAAAATCAGTCTTTGAACTGTAAGACTTTATATAACACAGTTGCTACTGACAAATACAATCCTCTCAATTCTTTTTTTTCAGTAGGAGGAGCTGTCATGTATTTCCTCTATCACATTAATTTCTAACTTCCTTTATACTAACATAACCAATCAGATCTGAATTTATGACCATAACTTACTGCTCCTTATTTCATACCTCTCAAAATTTACTTTTAATAGTTTAGTTGAAATTTCAAATTCTTCTACAGAAGTTCAATTTAATCCAACATCCTTCAGATATTTTTTCTTCCATTGGTCTCTTTCACTAATTTGATAAAAGTTTATGAAAAGAACTGACACAGATGTTTTAAAATAATACCTACATTTGGTGATCTAACACAATGAAGATATCAGTAGGATATCTTGTCTATCTTTCTGTGAATGTGGTTTTTGTTCCACAGGCTGCAGGATTGTAGTTCTTGCTTCTGCTGTCTGCCCTCTGGTCAATTTTCTCTTTTTTGTAGTGTCTTTGGTTTTGGTATCAGAGTAATGCTGATCTCATAGGAGGAGTTTGGAAGCATTCCTTTCCCTTGAATTTTTGGGGAGCTTTATTTTATTCTCTCATTTGGAACATATTCCTCTGTCTTCTCATTTTGTTTGACTTTTGCTGTCTCTGAAATTATGCAAAGCAGTTACCTATCTGGTCCTGAAGATGTGTCCTTATGTGGGAGCATCTCCATTGTAGCCAGTGGCCTCAGTGAGAGAGCCAGATCTGAAGTAAGCATGGGCTGTCTTCTCCTGGGGTCCACTGGCACATGCCACCTTGATAGGAGGTAATTCCAGAGTTGGAGGGGCTAGAGTTAGTGCCAGGTGTGAGCCAGGGGTTTTCCCAGGCTCAGTAGCAGTCACTGCCTTGTCATGGGGCAGGGGCAGGGCCCAAGGAGCTGAAGCCCCACTTCTGAGCTGGCTCCACTTTTCCGCAGTGCACACAAAGCCAGTCTTCACCTTATCAGGGGGCAGTGCTGGAGCAGAAGAGACTGGAGCAGGAGTCCTCTGTGGGCATTGGGATGCACTGGGGTAGTCTTGGAAGGCCAAGCAGAGTACCAGGCAGTTCAGTCTTCTGCCTCTGTACTGGGACTGAGAGCAAGCAAGCCTGTGCATGCGCTCTTCAAGAGCAGTCTCAGTTTCTTACTGCCCTCAGGTAAGCCCCACTTGTTTTCAAACCAGCTAAGGGGGTTTGTCTTCCCAGGGGTGAACCCCAAGGCTAGGTGCCTAATATGGGGCTTGTGCCTCTCACTCCCTAGGGAAGGTTCCCCAAGCCTGTGATATCCTCCTGTTTTTCTGGGTCACCCATAAGGAATGTGGGTCCCAACTAGATCGCTCCTCCTCCCCTCCTACCAGACATTTTGTGGTTCTTTCTTTATAGCCTCAGTTGTAGAAGAGCCATTCTGCTAGTCTTTATGTCATTTTAAGTGAGAGTTTTTCTATATGTATTTGTATTTTTGATGTATTCGTAGGGGAGGTGAGCTCAGGGTCCTCCTACTCTGCCATCTTTATCCCCCTCTCCTAGCAAGCACATTTCTATCCCTGACACTCTCAGTGTAGGTACTGATTAAGGCTGTGTCCTTGACCATTCATTATTCTCTCCCTATTTATCTGTAGCAATCATATTCTCTACTCTGTTTCAATCATCATTTCAATATAAATGGTTCTTAAAATTTTGTCTCCATTAATTCTATCCATCTGAAATTCCAGACCTTTTAAAATTACTATGTGAATGTGGATTTTTGTTAAGCTCAATTTTGTGACCAAATATTTACACTGTATATCTTGCCATCATGGCAAATTCCACAAAAAAAACCCCACAAAAGTCATTTTTTATCAACTTGGCTCTTACTACTAAATTACATTTTTATGTTAACGATACTAGTGTTCTCTCATGAATTCAATCCTTTTCACATGTTAGTTTGTTTTATTTTATTCCATTATTTTATGCCTGGAGCTGAGCTATTATGGAAGACACAAAAAACAAATGAACTTTGAGCCTTGTCTTAAGGGGTGAACTTGACGATTAACCAGATGTGTAACACTAAATGATAAATTCTCTAGTTATGGGTATGAAAAGCATACAAAGGACATACATAAATGTCTAACTGAAAACTAAACTGAAGGGTCAGAAGATGCCTCTAATCTCAACCTGTATGATCTCAGAAAAGAGGACCACTGAATTTTGTTTTGAAGTTTGTTAGTTTATCAGCAAAAAGAGTATGGGAAAAGAAAGAGCTTCCCTGTCAGAAGGAATAGCAATTATGAAGACATGAAGTCACTTGAGCATGAAACATTCTTAACCTAACTCCTACTCTTGCCTTTCCTCCCATAATCAGTTTGTCACAGAGTCTTCTACTCTGACTTCAGGACATTCCTCTCACTCTCTACATTTCCTTTGCTACCACTTGAACTATCATTAACTCTTATGTGGATTTATCTCTTAAATTCTTAACTGATCTCCCTGCATTTTGTCTCTTCTGATTCCAACTCATCCTACACACCAATTTCAGATAACTGTAATTATGTTAGAAACATGAACTGAATTTGGTCTTAAAGTTAGAATTAGAGCTTGTCACTATTCCAATTCAAGAATGGATGTTTGAGTCATTCCCTAAAGTAAAAGAGACAAGAAAAATAAAAGTTTGTATCTTTCTAATGTAACCTGAAGAGAGATAGCTAGATAGACATAGATGATAGATAAATGATAGATAGATGATTGATAGATGATAGATAGATAGATAGATAGATAGATAGATAGATAGATAAAGATACAGAACAGAGGACTGTACCATGAAGCAAAATAAGAAGGGACAGTTTGTTCCAGAGAGTTTAGCAAAAGTCACAGAAAGGAGTTGCCATTTGAAGGGATTCGATGTTTGAGTATAAAAAAAAAAGAAGAAGAGGAAATAAGAAAAATAAAATCCAGACAGAGCCAAAATCTTGTAGAAAATCACGCAACCATAAATATCTTATATATAAGTTAATATATATCTTGGGAATGATGAATGACCTGCTTACACTAGGAAATATTATGTGCAAATCTGAATCATTGGGGACAATTTTCAGAGCTCCTAGTAAACTCTAGAGTGAATGCTGAACTTCTTAAGTTGAAATCAAAGGTATTTGTGATGGTTTCAGTGACCTTTTAGTTATCTCTTTCTGCTTCTTTATATAACCCATTGTATTACTCAGGGTTTTCCAGAGAAATAGAATCAATAAGATGTGCATGTATATGTCTGTGTGTGTGTGTGTGTTTGTATATATAGAGAGATTTTAAGGAATTGGCTCACATCATTATGGAGTGTGACAAATCTAAAATCTGTAGGGTCAGCCAGCAGGATGGAGACCCATGGAAGAATTGGTGTTGTAGTTCAAGTATGAAGGCCATAAAGCTGTAGACCTGGTGTATTAGTCAACCCTGGCTGCAATGACAAATTACCATAGACTGAGTAGCTTAAACAACAGAACTTTATTTTCCCATAGTTCTGGAGGCTGAAAAGTCCAAGATCAAGGTATGGCAGTGATCATTTTCTAGTGAGGGTTCTCTTCTTTGCTGGCAGATGGCCACCTTCTTAATATGTCCTTATAAACTGGAGATATCCTCTCCTCTCCTCTCCTCTCCTCTCCTCTCCTCTCCTCTTCCCTTCCCTTCCCTTCCCTTCCCTTCCCTTCTCTTTCTTTCTCTCTCTCTCCTTCTTCTTCTATAAGGCCACCAATCCTATCGAGTTATCACCCCACCCTTATGACTTTATTACATCCTAAAAGCACTATCTCCAAATACTTTAATTACCTCCTAAAATTACCTTAGTTACCTCTATTTACAAATACAATCACATTGTGGTTTAGGGATTCAAAATATAAATTTTGAAGGGATACATTTCAGTCCATAGAACCTGGGAAGAGGTGATGTTGCAGTTGAACTCTGAAGGCGTCTGCTGATGGAATTCCTTCTTGCTCAGTGGAAACCAATCTTTTGGTCTATTCAGGTCTTCAACGGGTTGGATGAGCCCATCCACATTATGGAGGGAATATGCTTTACTCAAAGTCTACTAATATAAAGGTTAGCTTTATCCAAATATGCTCTCACAGAAACATCTGTAATAATTTTTGAGCAAATACCTGGCACTGTGGTCAAGTTGACACATTAAATTAACCATCACACTCATGTTTCCTCCCAAACTGCTTTCCTCTTTTCTTTGACATGCTTCAAAACATCCTTTCCCCAATGTTTACTCACCTGGAATATATTATTTCCCTACCTCTATTTAGAAAAATTCCACCCATTTGGTAAGATACAGATCAAATGCCATCCCTTTCATAAGGGTTCCTTTGATTATTCCCCAGAAGCAATTACTATACCTTTCTGTTTCAAAGTCTCTAGTAATTTGTAGCATTTGTGGCATGTAGTTCTTATCATAAACAGACATATCATTTGTGTGCTTATATAAGTTTTGTTACTAAATTTTCATCAAGTTTATCTCTGGAGTATCTCAAAAGCAGTATCTTTCACTGTTTCATATCTACTCATAATTCTTATTATTTTCTATTTCCCCATGTTGCCAACAGAGGGACACTGAGTTTCAACTGGGGTTCAGCTCTTCTACTTTGTGGTAGAATAATTAGAGAGATTATGAGAAAAAAAGAGTTGGTGAAGAATCAAATGTATAGCAGGCCTATACTATGATGTGTGAAATGTTTGAAATTACACAATTATATATGCTTACGTTAGACTATGAGGTAATAAACAATTAAATCATTCTATATAATATCACAGGTGGGTTTTATCAATATTTATGATGTTACAGGTGGTTTTATCAATATTTAAACACATTTTTTACAGAAAGCTATTTTGATATTCTAGAAGCACAGGAGGAAATATTCTATAACATCACATCTTTTATAATGCAAAATTTTTTAAGTTATCTAAACATGATATATTAGTTTTCTAAGGTTCCCTTAACAAACTGTCACAAACTGAATGGTTTTAAACAAGTGAAATTTATTGTCTCACAGTTTTGGAGCCCAGATGTCCAAAATCAAGATGCCCATACTCTTTCAAGGCTATAGGGGAGAATCTGTCCCATACCTTCTCTTAGCTCTGGTGTCGCCAGTAATCATTGGCATTCTTTGGTTTGCAATCATCTCACTCCAATCTCTGCCTCTGTAGTCAAATGTCATTCTTTTTTTATATCATCATCTTCTTATAATGACACCAGTAATATCTGATTAAGGTCTCAGCCTACTCCATTATGACCTCATCTTAACTAATTATATCTGCAAATAACCTATTTTCAAATAAGGTCACATTCTGAAGTACTGGGGGTTAGGACTTAGACATAGGACTTAGACATAAAAGGAGAAGTTAGGCAGGATAATTTCTAACGGGCTTGACAGTCCTTAAATGTTGGGCTCCTGATATTTTAAGGGACAGAAATGACTTATGTAGTTTGAGCATCGCGTGTTAATGAAACCATAATTTTCTGAATCTGTTTCAAAGTGGAACTTCTTTCTATAATATTTTCATTAAAGTAACATGGAAATCTGATTGATTATACCCATCTTTTGCTGTACAGTGTGTAGAATCCGTGGTGATTCTGATCATGTGTTAATGCAATGCCCATTATCACATGTAATACTACCTACAGTCTTGTAAGGTGGGAATTACTATCCTTACTTTAAAATTGTTGAAAATGAATCCAGGAAGTTAGAGTAGTTTGCCTAATGCAAACTACTTAGTGGTGCACAAAACTGGTGTAAGTTCCTGGAGTATTCACTAAATGTCAGAGGATAGAGTAATGGGGTAGCCTGAGGCAGGGAGGGGTGAAGTTTGTTATCAAATAGAAAACATTTTTTGGAAAAGCAGAATAAATATCCCAGGAATAAATCTGAGTTAGAAGAAGCAAAAACATAAATGTTTCATATTAAATTTTAAGAAAGGAAAAATAGACAAGGAGTAATTAGTGTAAAGAAACAAAACATTATATAGGATAAGTCAAATGGGAAACCATAGGAAATAGTAACATAAGAGGGAAGATAACTCATTCAATATCTGGCCACATCTTATCTCTTCATCCCTATTTCTTACCACTTCTCTTCCAGATAGTCTAGTCAAAATGAGCATTTTTACATGTCCTGCAATTACAAACTCTCTAGACACTGTCCTTTTACTTGTTCTTTTGTATCCAGTACCATCCTAGTCATAATTGTAGATAGTTATTCCTATCATAAAAGGGCTATGCCATGAATAGAGAAAATCAGATTAAAGGAACGCATTTTTGTAAATTAATAATATACTCACAGAAATAAAAAGAAACAGTCTAATGTTAATGCTTACGCTGATAACTGATACTCCATGTTGCATCGAGGAAACAAAGGAACATTGTCCAGAAAAACCTGAATTGCCAGACTAAAAGGAACTACTGAATACTCAGTAGATTCTGAAATTTTATCCTGGGGAAAAAGAGAGGACTCTAAAAACTCAAGAGAGAGAAACAGAATGAAAAAAGGTGATATACAAAGGTGAATGAATGGGAAAGATATAAGGTTTCTGATCTGCCAGATCAGTGAAATGATGCCTTCTAAATACCAAAAGAAAATGATTTGCAACCTAAAATTCTCTACCCAGTCTAGCTATCAATTGAGTAGGAGACTATAACAAAGACATTTGCAAATGTGTTCATTTTTTTTAAAGATAAAAATGACTTTTATGAATATATAAAATAAATCAATGATTTTATTTCACCCATTCATTGATGTTAAAACCAATTCAAATGAGAATTTGAATATATATTTAGAAATGCTAAAATTAATTTGAAGTTATAAAAATTATTAATTCGTATAGAGCAATATGAGGTAATGATTGAAATCATCTTTTCTTTAAGGCAAAATCAATTATCTCTATATGCTAGACAAAACTCATTTGGATTATTACGAAAAAGATGATTTGAATGACTATCAGTTTTCCACACCTTGACTTACACCCCTACACAATTATCAAACAGTTTAGTCAATGGGAAGATTATCCAAGAAATACACTTGTATAGGTCAGGCAATTCCTGAAGAGTTTGCTAGAGGATGCCCAGAACTCCACGGAAGGGACATTCAGTAACCTTTTTGTCCTTTTCCAATTCTGTGACATGTTTTCCTGACATGAAAGAAAACTCTCAATTTTAAATTCTTAAGCATTTATGAAGCCAGTGAAAGATAATCTTCAACAAGATAAAGAATGATCCAAGAAAAAAAATAACATGAAGTTTCTGGAGGATAGGTAATTCTTCCAGCTCCATTGCTCGATTGCTGCAGGAGAGCAGAGAAGCTCCAAGATGATAGCCGAGCGTCAGTCACAGCAGGAAACCAATCATTAAGAGCAATGTGGAAAAAAAATTAAGTGCAATTATATATTATGTATATATGGGATCTCCAGAGGAAATTATTCCCATACTTTGACAGATCGCTTACTGTATTTAGAGAAGGAAAAAAAAAAGCAGTAGATACCCAGAAACTAAGCAAATGAAAAAATGCAATTATTAATGCCAGGGAAAAAACACTATTTTATAAGAAGATAAAAATAAATGTAATACAATGCTTGGATTGATACTAAGGCATATTTATATATCATAATAAAATAATGACTTGATTGATTTAATGCATGCTGTAACTATATGATGTAACTATACTGGGCTATTGGATGCTGGGGAAATGTGTTGAAATAAGAGGGCTGAAACCATCGTATAATAGGAAGTTAGTAAATGATGTCAAAATATGATAGACTAGGAAATAAAACCTTAACATTACTTTTTAAAAATATGGTTTTTTTTAATGTCTGTAAAAAAATGAATGAAACATTTGAAAATTTGTCTTAGGGGAAGAAGATCTGGGTTGAGTGAGAACTGAAGAATGTGTTCTTCGTTTTCATTAAAAGTCTCAGTTTTATTTGATTTCTCAAATATGTGTATTTATAATATTGACACAATTACAAAATAATTTCCAAAAAATGGACAAATATGTAACTGCACAGCGTGTGTGTGTGGTAGAAACAGGATTAATACAGGTGGCTGAAGTTGGGAAATTATTCTTAGTTGAGGTAATATTTGATTTGGTACCTTTTGAGATTCAGCGTTTTCTTGATGGAAAAAGAGAAGTAAAGGTTTTTCGGTATAGAAAATATCATGTGAGCTGGTCTCTACCATTCAAATAAGTTTACTGAGTTATGGATATAACTGAGTTGTGAATATAATTCTGTATTTAATTATCTCTGACATTTCCAGACTATTTACATAAAATTTATATCTATATATAATGAAATGCATAAAAACTACATAAATTTAATTCCTTGTATCCTTGCTTCATGTGTGTTGCATAGATTTGTAAGTGTCTGCTTTTCTGATGTTCTAATATTTTAACTTGCATTGTTCAGGAGAGAACAAAAAGAAGAATGAATTACATGTGGACTGACATAAAGAACTTCCACATTCTTGTATGGAAAGCAAGTCTTTAATATATGCAAGCATATATTTTCTTATAAGCAGATGTTGACATTAGAAAATAACACGTAATTGAGCACAGATGGTGTGCTTGGCATACTAAAAATGCTTAGGGGAAAGCACTTAGCAGAAAGCACAGATTTTCTTTTCAGTTAGGATTCTTTTGGCTTTAAATATTCCAGATTTCTTTCTCACTTAATGCCTCTTTGCAAAGGGAGTATTCTGAGCCAGTATGAAAATGATAATATACTAAATATTAATGATAGATATAAAAGTGATTGTAATTCCAAATCAACCTCAAAAGAATGATGCTACATAGCGTAAGTGTAAATGGTAATTAACATTAGTATTATGTATAAATTACATATATATCTATTATATCTTTTATTTCCAATTTTTATTATAGTGATATGACTATTACATTCATTTGTATTAGTCATTGAATAAACTAACCTTAAACTTGCTGTGGTGATAGCTTAGTATTTCTGATAACTGTAGTGAATTAAACCTGCAGCAGAATAAAATAGTGTCTACTTTCTCCTATTAATGTTTCCTGTTGAAATGTGTCTAACTACTTAACCAAAATACTAATGATGATAATTGAGGGAAGAAATGGGGAAAAAAAGTAGATAGATAATGGTTTCAAATTGGCATTTGGTATAGCAAAATAATGCTAATTTTCATTTTAAAGTATAATACCAAGACATCCACACCATGTTCACAGCACTGACTTTTAAAAATGTTAAAAGATGTATTTGAAGTTGTTTACTCCTTATGAAAGAGGAGAGAGGACAGACTACATCACAAATTTCTGGGCTGTGCCCAATTTTTTTGTTCAGTTGAGAAGACTTGAATTATTTTATGCCCCAAAGCCATCTCTTCCTCACAAAGGTTTTCCCATTGACTTCAAAGTAAGAGCCACAGGGGTGCATATTAACACTGAAATGGATGAAAAACAGATTCAAAATTTTGAATGAGCATAACAAATTGAAAGGCAGCTAGTAGAAATAATCAGCAGATCAGTCACTGACAGACCATTTGAATCTCTATTATATTAAAGTCAAATGAAAAGGATGAACATATTGTTTTCTGTGAATGTGGAAAATCTGACAGTAGAAATGCCTATTCATAAGACAGGGGGAAAAGGAAGCATTTAACTCAGATGCAATGTACCATTACTCTGACAATGAAGCACGCAGGATACTTTATTCTTTGCATCCCATGCTAAATCTTAGGATATGCAAGGATTTTGGTGACTTAACAGTTCTTAATCATTCTCACAGAAAATTTTTTAAAAATAAAGACCCGGGCTTCCCTGGTGGCGTAGTGGTTGGGAGTCCGCCTGCTGATGCAGGGGACGCGGGTTCGTGCCCCGGTTCGGGAGGATCCCGCGAGCCGTGGAGCGGCTGGGCCCATGGGCCATGGCCGCTGAGCCTGCGCGTCCGGAGCCTGTGCTCCGCGACGGGAGGGGCCACGGCAGTGAGAGGCCCGCGTACTGAAAAAATAAAGAAATAAAGACCCGAGAAGAGTTAGATACTCTGGTATTCTCTGAGTATAAGTAAGTTGTTTTTTGGGGAAGGTTTGCCTCATATGAATCTCTTAAGAGTCAAAAGGATAGCATGGAAGATTTATTTTGAAGAGCTTTGATTAAAATTATTTCTATACATTTCAAAGTTTTCTTTTAACTCTGGGTGGAGGATTACTAATTAAATTGACTCATCACATATTTATTGAATATGTTATGATAGTGAACTAGCTGCAGAATAATCAATGGAAAAGTTTTATTCAACAAAATTTGAGGCCATTATAATACTGGAGAACAGAAAGGGTACCATCAACAGAACAAAAATTTTGAAAAATTCCAAAAAATAGCTAATGAGATTGGATAAATTCTTAAATCAGAGCAGAGGAACCTGCAGCTGAAGCCACCAAGAGTAAGGGAGGGATTTCACCCAGTGGAGTTCCGGGTAAGCTCCAAGTTCAGTATCAACTAGTACCAGCTGCAGAAACAGCAATCATTAAAGTGTTCATGAAACTCTATTCTGAACAATTGTTGTCTTCCTTCTCACTGCCATGAAAACAGAAGCGCTATTGACGAGGGATAGATGAAAGAGCAATGTGGTTCCATCTCCTTCACAGTGGTTCTAAACCATGGTGGCATTGTTAGGATTAGATGCGGAGCCTTTACAAAGTACTAATTCTTAGCTTGCCCTCTCCAGATAGTCTGAGTCTATTGATTTTTACAGGACCCAGAAGTCAGTATTTTTGATAAATTTCCCAGGTAGAAATTTTTTACAGTTTGGTCACTGGTGAATCCCCAGCATCTAGAACAGTTCCTAACACAGTAGGAACTCAATAGATGTTTGCAGAGTGAATGGATAAATGAATGAGAATGATTGCCTTTAAGAAAAATATTAATAACTAGATAGTTGTATATAATTGAAAGATAAGGTCACAGTTCTAAAGAAAAAAACAAGTGATCCTAGATTTTACACACAATTGAATGATCAATAAAATGTAAGAAAAACAAAAGTAAGCATGTTTTGAAATATGCATACACAATTTACCACCAAAGCAAACTATGTGAAAGCATGACTCAAGGTCATACTATAAGCAAATAAATAAGAAATCCAAGCAGTAGAGCACAGGATATAAGTAGCATTTGAGTACAACACAGATGTAGTAAATAAAATCTGAAATAATTAAAAGAGAACCCAGTAGACATGGCACCTGGAAGATTCTCACTACTGCAGGGAATACTTTCTTCATTTGATCTCCAATCACACTACAGGTTTTATAGTGAATAACTTTATAAATAAATTTTAAATGCTGTTTATTACACTTGAATTATTTAATCAAATCAAGCCATAAATATTTAATAAAATTACCAAATAAAATATAACTGTTAATAGCTGTAGTATGAAATATACTTGGTCTTCATCACTGGTTCCTGACACAGGAACTCCTAAAACCCTTGAGATTCCCTGCTGTGATGTCTTTTGTTATTCTTAAGGAACCCCATTTGATCACACTTGAGTTTATGCTAATGAGGTGACTAAGGGGGTGTCCCTAGATAGCCTCGGGGTGGCACTGATCACCAGAGTAAGTAATCTGAGGGCTGGAACTTTCAGCTCCACCCACCAGCCTCCAGGAAAGGAGGTAAAAGGGGCTGGAGATTAAGCTCTATAAAAGCTCTTGAATAACAGCATTTGATGAGCTTCCAAATTGATGAACATTTTCACATGCTTGCTCCTGTGCTGGGAACCCTTCAGACCCTGCCCTATGTACCTCTTCATCTGGCTGTTTATCTGTATCCTTTAAAAATAAATCAGGAAATGTCGTAAAGTGCCCTTCTGATTTCTGTGAGCTGCTCCAGCAAATTATTGAACCTAAGGATGGAGTTGTGGGAACCCCCGACTTATAGTGGATTTAAAACAGTACTTCAGTCAGAAGTATGGGGGCCAGGACTTTGGACTAGCATCTGAAGTGGGGAGCCATATGTGGGACTGAGCCCTTAAGTGGAGCTAGAATTGAATTGAATTGTTAAACACTCAGTTGTTATCAGGTGAATCAGAGGATTGCTTGTTGATTTTGGAACAATATTTTGGCCTGGCTTCTTTCACTCAGTATAATTATTGTAATACTCTTAAGTTATATAGTATGTATCAGTAGTTCATTCCTTTTTATTGCTGAGTACTGCTTCTTTGTAGAGAGATACAATCATTTATCCATTCACCTGTTGATCAACGTTTAGATTGTTCTTCATTCTGGGCCTTTACAAATAAAGCTGCTATGAACATTCATACACAAGTTTTTGTATAGTCATAAGCTTTCACCTCTTTTGCGTAAATACCTAGGAGTGCAAAGTCTGGACCACATGGCAGGCGAATGTTTAACTTTTTTAGGAAACTGTCAAACCGTTTTCCATTTTGTATCCTACCAGCAGTGTGTGGGAGTTTTAATTCCTTTGCATCCTTGACAATATGGTCAATTGTGTACATGTGTTTAAGTTTAGCTATTCTCATGAGTGTGTAATAGTATCTCACTGTTATTTTAATTTGCATTTTCCTGATGATTAATGATGTTGAGCATTTTTTCATACAGTTATTTTTTAAAGTTGTCTTCTTTGATGCAGTGTCTGGTTAAATAATTTTGGTTTTGTTCCTTAATTGGGATGTAAAATAGTGTTTTAAAGATTCCTCTCAGGTGCTTCAAGTTCTTAAGAATTTTTAAATTTTGTCTTTTCATTCCGATAATGACTTAAAAATTAGTGCGGTTGTATTATGTTTCATTAGGACGACAGTGTATAACAAAATTCTGCCAAGCAATTTCAACTCCTGCATTTCCAGTTGTGTGCATAAAGAATTATCCAGAGCTACAGAGAAGCAAATAGTTGCCTATTTAATGATCAAATACTTGTGCAGAATGATTGATGCCAGGCAATCTACATTGCATTATTGCTTTTACCCTCTGGAATCTTAAGATTTTTTTGCATCAACTTTTCTCTAATTAATCAATTCATATAAGCAAATTGACTTTGATATTCTGTATTTTTTCTAGATTTTTCTTCCTTATGTCTTAATATCCTCCATTCTACTTACCACATACAAAAAAAAAAGACATTTTTAAAAAGTCTCTTCTTGCTAGCTTAGGAGAAGAAAATCTCTTCAGAACTACATTTCTTTCGCTTTATGATCAAGGAGCATGTAAGATTTGCCACATTCCTCCCATTTATTTTTGTCTTTTTAACATGGAACCACAAAATTATTAACATGAAAAAGTGGGACTTTTGTTTATGAAGATATATACTGTTACTGTGTACCAACACCTTTTTTTCTCTAGGTCAACATTGGCACATGTCAATTTAAATATTTTAACATCACCCTTCAGCTGATAGGTGTTGAGGTACAGGAAGGAGAGGTGAGAAAGGCATGTGGGCTTAGTTGCCCCACAGCATGTGGGATCTTAGTTCCCCAACCAGGATCAAAACCACGTCCCCTGCATTGGAAGGCGGATTCTTAACCACTGGGCCACCAGGGCAGTCCCATGGAAACTTGTTAATCATAGGTTAAGGGCAAACAAGAAGAGAGGGAACCGGTCAGAATGGCCATCATCAAAAAATCTACAAACAATAAATGCTGGAGAGGTTGTGGAGAAAAGGGAACCCTCTTGCACTGTTGGTGGGAATGTAAATTGATACAGCCACTATGGAGAACAGTATGGAGGTTCCTTAAAAAACAAAAAATAGAACTACCATACGACCCAGCAATCCCACTACTGGGCATATACCCTGAGAAAACCATAATTCAAAAAGAGTCATGTACCACAATGCTCATTGCAGCTCTATATACAATGCCAGGACATGGAAGCAACCTAAGTATCCATTGACAGATGAATGGGTAAAGAAAATGTGGCACATATATACAATGGAATATTACTCAGCCATAAAAAGAAACGAAATTGAGATTTGTAGTGAGGTGGATGGACCTAGAGTCTGTCATACAGAGTTAAGTAAGTCAGAAAGAGAAAAACAAATACCGTATGCTAACACATATATATGGAATCTAAAAAAAAAAAAAAGGTTCTGAAGAACGTAGGGGCAGGACAGGAATAAAGAGGCAGACATAGAGAATGGACTTGAGGACACAGGGAGGGGGAACGGTAAGCTGGGACGAAGTGAGAGAGTGGCATGGACATATATACACTACCAAACGTAAAATAGATAGCTAGTGGGAAGCAGCCGCATAGCACAGGGAGATCAGCTCTGTGCTTTGTGACCACCTAGAGGGGTGGGATAGGGAGGGTGGCAGGGAGGGAGACACAAGAGGGAAGAGATAAGGGGACATATGTATATGTATAACTGATTCACTTTGTTATAAAGCAGAAACTAACACACCACTGTAAAGCAATTATATTCTAATAAAGATGTTAAAAAAAAAGAGGGAGAATCTTGTAAATCATTTAACTTATTCATTCTTTCCACAATTATATGTTTAACATTAGGTACTATGCTACATGCTGATGATACAAAGGTGAAAGAAGACATGGGCCTTGCCTTGGTAGAACTTTTACAATATGCATGTTGCATATGTGCAAAATAACATTTTTCAGGCTACATGTATTTGTAGAATTTGTAGATGCACTAACTGTGACTAGATGATTTCCCTGTTTTGGCTAATCAAGGAGAGAAATAGTAGAGAGTCATCTTTCCTCTGTGCCTAGAGATTGGAATTTTGATCATCATAGACTTGCATTCACAGACTTCATTAAGAAATAGTAAACCTTCCTTCTTCATTAAGAATAGTATTTGAGGGCTCCCCTGCTGGCGCAGTGGTTGAGAGTCCGCCTGCCGATGCAGGGGACACAGGTTCATGCCCCGGCCCGGGAAGATCCCACATGCCGTGGGGCGGCAGGGCCCGTGAGCCATGGCCGCTGAGCCTGCGTGTCCGGAGCCTGTTCTCCGCAACGGGAGAGGCCACAACAGTGAGAGGCCCGTGTATCGCAAAAAACAAACAAACAAAAAAAACCTAGTGTATACAAATCATTCATAATAGAAATTTAATTGATTTGATTACAGTCTAACAAATTGTTTATTCTGAATTACTTTCGTTTTTACCTACTCTTTCACTTATTTGTATTATTTTCTTAAGTTTAAAATTCTCTTGTTATACTCTCAGTTTGTTTTTTACTTTGTGATTTATGCTTAAATTTACAAGCTATTTCAGACAAAATGAAGCAAATTCTGTGGTCTCTGTTTAATTTGTCCTATTGGCAAAATAAAAATTGTATCCTAATATGACCTATGTGCCTCTCACACTTGTTCAAAGAATTGAAGGATGCCTTATACCCTGTTACTTCACTCCACCCTATATTTCTGCTGTCATTACCACTCACTCATTTTATTATTGCCTTGTTTCAACATGTTGCCCAACTACCCCTTTTACACCTGCCTGTGTTCTCTGTCACATTAATTTAATACCCAGAATGTTATCCCTTTTTCATATTAACCATTTTATTTTTCAGATCAGATAAATTGTTATTTCTAATGATTTTTGTAGTCCCATTTCCAAATCGATGGAAATTATTATGAAATTAAAACATCATTTTGTGCCCATATGGAAGAGGACATTTTTTTGAAAGTACAATGCTTTGTAAAGCTACACTAACATGTATCAGATACTTCGTGTCCTAATTACCATACCCTTAATGAAAAGTGGCTGTTTTGTAAAAAATGAAAAAAACCACATATAGCAGAAATTCATTAAAAATTAAAATTTATGGGAAGTTTTCAGTTAATAGAGTGAATCAAATTGATACCCAACATTTATAGAAAGGAGGCAAAAATAAGCAAATAATCCTTTTATCCAAAAAAAATGTAAGTACTCTGTATACCAGAAATAATAGTACATTATAACCATTTTTATCATAGAAAAAATGTACTAGTTCCTTTGAGGAAGCATCCTTTGTCCAGAAAATTTCACTTACGGGCTTCTGAATAGAGCTGTTTAACTTTATTCACAGGTTCATACTATTAACTCCTCTCCAACTACTCTCTACTGTTTAACTATTTTACTCTCCATGTCCTTTATTGTATAATGCTTAACATTCCTTAAGTATTTTTTATTTCATGTACTGTTTCTCAAAGTAGATTAACTGATTTGACATCATCTTATATTTCTTTTTCATATAAATCTAGGTCCAATATTGATACCTGGTTGAGATCTGCTACAGCCTCCTTCAGTAACAAAATACTTATAAATTTGTACGAAAAAATAGATTTTAATGTGATTTTTATATTTGATAAGACCCTGGGCCACAAACATGGAATTAGCAATAACAGAAAGATGAGTCAAGCATGACTGTAGTTTTCAGCTTTGGTAATTGAGTCCCTTATGTTTAGAGACTGGGAAGGGGCAAAAGTACGTGATTTGGGAGAAACATGCATAGGAGGAATAATAGATGTGCAGGTGCAAATAATGAGAGTAGATTTGGCTTGATAAGCTTCAGGTGCCTGCATTACTGTCAGGTGGTAATGATTAATAGGTAGTAGGAAATATAAGTGTAGCAACAGGGTGATGAAATAGGTTTGGTAAGACCTAGTTATTTGAAGTGACTGGATTGGATGAAATCCATTGGGAGAATGCTAAAAAAGAAGAAAGAGAAAGGAAGGAAAGAAGGAAGGGAGAGGGAGAGAGAGGGAGGGAGGAAGGTAAGGAAAACAATGAATAGCTCAGGAATCTGACTATGAAACTAGTGGTCAGTTATTTTAAGGCCAGATTAGTAGGCATAAGCCTAAAGTAGGGCACAAAATAACACATGTAATCCATGAATAAAAGAAAAAAGGGTATATACGCATGATTTATAGTTTGTGAACAGAGTCTGAGACTCAAGGTTTCTATCCAGGAATGTAGGAGAAGTGATTCACAAACATTCTGATGGACCATGGGAACCATCAAGTTTATCTTCCACAATTGCTAACTGCCTAGCTATGAAAATTTTTGAATTCAGGATTCAAGAATTCCAACTAATGAATGGACTTGGGTAGGAGATAGAAAACTCAGTCAAAAATAGGCTTAGGCAATAAGGACTATGAAAATAGTTATCAGGAAAACAGGTTCATGTACAGGGATTAGTTAATAAGAAACTCTAGTGCAAATGCAAAGTAAGAATCCAGCAGGAGTGCCTATAAAACCACTGTACATTCTCAATATTTTCCCTTGTGTCTAGGTTGGGGCTCTTAAAAGTAGAGGCAAATAAAGTCATTTCAGCTGAACGTCTATGGAAGTGGGAAACCAGGTTTATTCACTCAAACACAGCCCCCCCCACCCCCGCCAAAGGGAAAAGAGCAGCCCAGGCAGGCTCACCCAAAAATCGGGTGTAGGGTCTCAGGCTCAGCTCCTTTCAGGTTCTCCAATCAAATTATCACTCTTCTTCCACGGAGTAGGATTGAAAGGCAAAGAGTACAACTCCAGGGAAGTCCCTCCACATTGAAACATGAGAATTGAGGATAAAGTAACCTCCCCTAACAGAACACTTAAGGTTTGTAGTCTCTCTGCCCCTTCTTCCAGGAGTTACTGCTGAAGATAATGAGAAAGTGCTCATTTCTCCGGGTTCCTTTTTTTTTTTTTTTTTTTGCGGTACACGGGCCTCTCACTGCTGTGGCCTCTCCCGTTGCAGAGCACAGGCTCCGGATGCGCAGGCTCAGCGGCCATAGCTCACGGGCCCAGCCGCACCGCGGCATGTGGGATCTTCCCGGACCGAGGCACGAACCCGTGTGCCCCGCATTGACAGGCGGACTCTCAACCACTGCGCCACCAGGGAATCCCACTCTGGGTTCCTTTTTTAAAAGCTTTCTCTCTCCCGCTCCTCCCTCTCCTCCCTCTCCTCTCTGTAATAGAACAAAGATTCCTCCCTTTCTGGGCCTTGTGCCAGGCAGCTTAGGGTGCTTGCCATCTTCCACATTAGGGCTAAGAACAGACCAAGGCAGTTAAGATTTTGATGAGTAAGAGGCTACATCTTGCTACCCTGCCCTAATAATTCACTAGAGTATGCCAAAGAAGAGGTTAGCATTAGTAAGAGAATTGCTCATCTTATAGTTGTTTCATTCTGATAGTAGAATAGGATTTTTCCCTTTTCTTCATTACTTTTCAAGCATAAAATCTGAAAAAAACTGATAACTTTTCCTCAGCTCAAGAGAGGGGAAAGTGGGGTATAAGCAGATAAATGAGGGCCAGCCTCGGAGGGAACTGGGCTGGGGATTTCCTGTCCTTCCAAACTTCCAGGGTATAGTTAGGTGGTTTGTATTTACATCTGCCAAATCTCCTCTCATCAGAAAGAAGGTTAAGTCTACTCCCTATCCTGTAATTATGGTTTTTGGTTCTGAATTTTTGATTGAGGCCCCCAGGTAGTGTTTTTGCTGGCACAGATCTCTTCCTACCTAGAGCTTTGGGTGGGTCCATCCCACTATGTTGGAGGTATTTATCCTTTTTTTTTTTTTTTTTTTCTTTTAAGTTCCTTCAGCAGCCCTCTCAGCAGCTCTGTTCACTTTAAATTGTATCAGGAAAATTAAAGAGAATATCTTTTCAATACAAAAAACATTGTGAAGAAATTCTGAAAAATAAGTTTATTGGATTTCAACCCAGTGTTCTACACTGATTATTTTTTAGCTTCTCTATATAGCATTTTATTCAGAAGTCTTTAATAAATTAAATTACCTAGGCTGTTAATAATTCTAGAGATTATATCAGAAGCTGCGACATTTTCTCCTGCCACATTGTGCTACAATTAGTCTTTTATCAGCTTCATAATTTATGACTATTTTTTTACACAGTCTTTTAAATTTTTCCAAAAGTTGGTTTCCTTCTTTGTAAGCTTCTCTTTATTTTTAATAATATAATTTGCTTTCTGTGGTTTGGAATGACATCATACCAATGGAAATTATCATATTAGACAAGAATATTAAAATTACATTTTATTGTAAGTCATTGAAAATGTTCATAGACAAATGGAAATGATCAGACACCATTTTTGCACTATAAAACGTAAGTCCTACAAAGGAGATAATGAAAATAAAATAAATAGTGATTAAATTATGAATAATTAAGTGAACCAAAGGAAAATATGTAAAATTAGATTATCTACTCTTATTCCACATACATATGTTGATATAAAATGATGTTCCTTTATTTTTCACCAAACTCAGTGCTTTGCAATGATTGCCTCTATTGTTTTGATACTACATTAGTGCTGGTAGCATTTAGGATTTTGTTTGTTTATGTATCAGACCTATTCACAGTGGCTAAAACAAAAAGGAATTATTTCTTTTCAAGTAACAAGTCAGGAAATAGGCAATTGAGGTCAGTGCAGCTGCTTAACGAAATCATCAAGGACCAACACTCATCCTGGCTTCCTGATCTACCATCCTTAGCATATAATTTTGGACACTGCTTCACTTCCAGGGAATTTGATCTTATTTCAGGCAGAAAAGAAGGGCAAAAGGCAGGGCAACTCAGTCTGTCCTACGAAGAGACCTCTACTTATAACCTTGGCTGGAATGCAGCAACCCCAGACCCCTTGCAGTTATTTTTAAACATGTGTTTTAACCAAATAAAAGTGGGGCTCTCTTAGGCCTTCCTCAAAAACACAAGAAAAATCTCAAACAAACAACCTATCCTAATTAGAAAAAGAAGAATAAACAAAACCTAAAGTCAGTAGAAGGAAGGAAATAATAAAGATCAGAAAGGAAATAAATAATATAGAGATTAAAAAAACAATAGAAAAAGTCAATAAAACCAAGAGCTGTTTGTTCGAAAGGATAAACAAGATTGACAAACCTCTGGCCAAGCTCACCAAGAAGAAAAGAGAGAGAACACAAACAAAATAAGAAATGAAAAAGGAGACAAAACAACTGATAAGCAGAAATACAAAAAACCATAAGGGAATACTATGACTAATTATTTGCCAACAAATTCGACAACCTAGAAGAAATGGACAAGTTTCTAGAAACATATAGCCCACCAAAATTGAATCAAGAAGAAATAGATAATTTGAACAGACCTATCACTAGAACTGAAATAGAATCTGTAATTTAAAAACTCCCTACAAACAAAAAGTCCGGGACCAGATGACTTCATAGGTGAATTCTACCAAACATACAAAGAAGAATTTATACCAGTCTTTCTCAAACTCTTCCAAAAAATTGAAGCGGAGGGAACACTCCCAAGGACATTCAATGAAGCTACCATCACCCTAACACCGCAACCAAAAACACCACCAAAAAAAAAATTACAGGCTAAAAGCAGGGCTGTCTTAGTAAGAAAATAATATATTTGCCATTGCATTTCTTTCTGACAGAAATAGGTTACAACACTATAATGATTGCAGAAGTTTTCAAAATTAGAATGCTTAAGATTCAACTAGAATGTTTATCAGAGGTAGATTTCAAGTCCTCAAAAGGAGAGACTCATTCAGTAGGGGAGAGTCATCTCAGTTAATTCTGATACAGATGCTTCACAGACCATTCTTTGAGAAATGCTAGTAAATTCTAGTAAAGTTCATTGAAGATCCTTTCCATTACTATTAGTGGAGTTCAAAGATAATTGGTGTTTTAATTTATTTGAACTTTTTGCTTCATCTTCTTGTAATTTTATTCTTTTACTTCTAATATTTTCCATCTTTTTCTTTATTTCTATATATGAGACTATCTGTTATTGCAAACCTTGTCATTTCTAATAATAATAATGATTAAGTGAACTTAATTACTTTTCTATCTTCATTGATTCTTTTTTTTTAACACATTTATTAATTTATTTTTGGCTGCATTGGGTCTTCGTTGCTGTGCAGCTCTTCTCATTGCAGTGGCTTCTCTTGTTGCGGAGCACAGGCTCTAGGCGTGCAGGCTTCAGTAGTTGTGGCACATGGGCTCAGTAGTTGTGGTGCACAGGCTTAGTTGCTTCACGGCATGTGGGATCTTCCTAGACCAGGGCTCGAACCCGTGTCCCCTGCCAGATTCTTAACCACTTCACCACCAGGGAAGTCCTGATTCTTGAAACATAAACAGTCTGGAAACTGTTATATGCTTTTGGGAATAAACTCTAGATGCATTACTTAAGGTAAATTTTGAGACATATTTAAAGATGGCAACATATTGAGACTTTTTCAAGTTTGAGAGTATGCAAGCATCAAATCCTCAGAACTGCTGTGAAAGAAGACTCCTTTTCTATCTCTTCCCTTTGATTCTGGTACTGATTTTAACAAATATCTTTCATAGCCTTCCATTGACTAGAATGTGATCTACCTTAAAAGAAGCAAAGGAGCTTAGTAGCTGTAAATTACTAAGCAGTTCCACCCTCCTTGCTCATATTCAGTGATGAGCTAGAGCAGGCTTGTGCCAGCTAATTAGAGGCAAGTGTCAACACCTATTTCCAACTCCATGCTCAATGACGTCAGCTTGGTAGTTTGAAATTGGCCTTCCTGGGTATATTTTACACCACAGAAATTGGCAAATGCTACAAATTAAGTTTTTGCTTTGTTTTTACTAGAACATTACTGCTTATAAATTTACCTGACTTTCCTCAGCTTCAACCCCTCAGAAATTTGAGTTTTGTTTTACATAGCTAAGAGGTAGGGCTGAAGGAAGAAAGAAAAGAAAAAGGAAGGAAGGAAAGTGGGAGAAAGGAAGGAAGGATGGAAGAAAAAGACAGAGATTTGGTGAAATCAATCAAAATCTGGGCCTCCTTTGTTCTCAATTTCATTCAAAATTTTTTAAAAAAATGAATTAGAGTCTGAGGATCTGAAATAGAGTCCTTCTTTTTTTTTTTTTTTTTTTTTAGTGGGTTGCGGGGCCCCCCCACTTTTGTGGCCCCTCCCGTTGTGGAGCACAGGCTCCGGACGCGCAGGCCCAGCGGTCATGGCTCACGAGCCTAGCCGCTCCGCGGCATGTGGGATCTTCCCGGACTGGGGCATGAACCTGTGTCCCCTGCATTGGCAGGCGGACTCTCAACTGCTGCGCCACCAGGGAAGCCCTAGAATCCTTCTTAATAAAATTAAATTAAAAACTTTTTTTTCAATACCATACTAGTTTCTACTAAAAAATCCTTGGTTACATTAAAATTGTTTTACTCATCCATCTCCAGATGAAGAATCTAGGCATTTTTGAAGGACAGGATAGGAAGAAAGGTGTGGAATAGCTCTAGAACAGTCATATAAATCATTTACTGTGTTCTGTAGGATACAGATTATGGGTTGCTGAGACCATCACAATGGAAGGTACGGATTTGCTTATAAAAAAGTAGAAAGTCAGAACTGAGTCAGCTCTCAAAGAACACTACAGAATGTTGTCCTGTAAAATGCTACCAAGACAAGCTGCATGGTTAGGCAGCCTCCACACAACCTGTTTTTGCAAGATGCCCTTGACTGATGCATAGAGCCAGCTATCCTTAAAACAACACAGCAACACAGTATGATAATAGTGAAGAAATAATTTTGTAATTGCTTTTGTTGTGGCAGTTCTATGGAATCCTCAAGGCAAACTGCATACTTTGAAATGGGATGAACTACTAAGTTAGTAGTCCAAAAACAACAGTCCCACCTAGGTCATTGATTAATGACATGCAATACATGCACTCTGGTTAAGTTTGTATTTTGCAAGTCAATCTAAATAAGTCTGGCACACCACGTAATAGACTTGAAAAAAGATCTCGACTAAGGACATGAACTTTGGGAAGACAGATATACCAAGAGTCATTGTAAAGAATGCAGTCACCATCCCTTCCAAAAGAATCCAGCATTACAGTTTAAAATAACAGAAATTCTGAAATAGGTATTTTATGAACAGACAAGGCAGTCATAAGACTCTGTTAGCTGTGTATACATACATATTAAATGTTCTTATTTTGCTTCTAATTTTTAGTTAAATCTGTCACAGTATCTGTCTGGTTCCATTCACTTTTACCTATATACACCATGAAAGACATTTTTCTAATTGATGTTAATATTATTATCAAATGTTCTTCTCAAAAATTTTATACCAAACTATTGAACTAAAAGTGATTAAGTCCACCCAATCTCATGTGTATTAAATATTCACTTGGTAAAAACCTAACTCAAAGTAGAGAAAGTTTTAAAATAGGCCAATTTCACAATAACTGAGGACAGGTGTGGAGGTGACAGAGGCATAAGGGTGGATCTAGGGCTCACACATTGTCCTTAGAACTCTTTCTACCTACTCACCCTGCTTCTCTCTGAGTTTTGGCCACATTCTCTATTAATACAATCAGGTTTCCTCCATGTGGTGGGGAAAACGGGCAACGCTAGCACTTAATTATACTTTCTGCACTGTGAATCCAGAAGCAAGAGAGTTACTTTTTTTTTTTTTTTGGTACGCGGGCCTCTCACTGTTGTGGCCTCTCCTGTTGCGGAGCACAGGCTTCGGACGCGCAGGCTCAGCGGCCATGGCTCACGGGCCCAGCCGCTCTAGCGGCATGTGGGATCTTCCCGGACCGGGGCACGAACCCACGTCCCCTGTATCGGCAGGCGGACTCTCAACCACTGCGCCACCAGGGAAGCCCAAGAGAGTTACTTTTAAGCCTTCTAACAAAGAAAGAATGTCCCAGTTTAAATTATGTGTTTATCTTTGAAAGCAATCACTGTGGAGAGGAGAGTGAATTGGTCAAAAGGCCTAAATGAGAAGCTAAGCCAAATACCTTCTCCTAAATCTGGGAACAGTTGAAATTGATATGATTTATTTCCAGTACTTTTTAGCTTCCTCACAAAAGTTAGCAGAATTTTAAGAGCTTTTTTTTTCCAGTTCACACAGGAATAGCTGATGAACATATATAACAATTTCCAGCTTACAAAGTGTTTCTTCACAAATGTCATCATATTTGCTTGAGGTAGTTTGAGTAGGTTTTTGTCCTTTGTTGCTGAGAAGCCTAATTCACAAGGCCTAGTGGGCTTGGTTTTCCATATTCAGTCTAATTCATTATAATTATAATTATTCCAAATGAGAAAACTGAGATTTAGTGATGTTTTTCAAGTACCCAAGGTGAATAAGGATTCTATTTCAGAATTTCAGACCCCAATTCATGTTTCTCTTTTTTTGTTTTTGTTTTTAAATTTTGAATGAAACTGAAAAGAAAGCACGTCCAGCTATTGATGCATTTTATCATCTTATTTATTTGTTTATATTTCTGTACTATCATTAGCCTGCCTTTTGAGGGCAACTATATCCGAAAGCCAGTAAGAATCCAAGTGTTGCTTTCACCTCAGTGACCATTTATAAATTACTTTTTGGTGAATGAGAAACAGTGACTCCATTTGCACTGTAAGACTTCCTTGTTCTTGATTAAATTGCTAATTTGAATCAATAGGAATAGAAAGTCACCTTGGTTCTTACAACAACACTGTTAGGTGAACGTATTGCTCAATTTTCTGTTCATTTTGTGGAAGAAAATCAGAGCACCATTAGCCTAAGACTTTATTCAAAAATGCTGTGAACAGAAATGTTCACAATGACCATTGTCACGAAGAAGGAAGGAAAATTTTAGCTGAGCTTTAGCAAGAGGAGTTATACAAAATTGAGCTAATTTTGGAAATAGTTGGTCAAAATCAGTTCTGGGAAGATGGAGAAATTGTTCTGCAGATTAGTAGTTATTTGTTAGTCAGTTAGAATTTCTCAAGAAGTATGAGGAGGAAGTGTTAGGGACTAAGGTCATGTGTCAGTAGGGTGGGAGAAACAGCTGTGGGAGACAAGGACTTGCCTCAGTAGAAACTGTCAGTCTTTCAAGCTCTCTTACAATTCTATTCTAGTCTATGGAGTACAGACTCATCTCCCCTCATTTATGTTTGGGTTACATTGTCTGTCTGGACTGCATATAAATAGAACTCTGTTAATGCGTCTCATTATTTATTTACAAGAAGATCTAGCTTTTTGAATTCCTTTTTAAAATAAGTTATTTGTACTTAACTTAATCAAACCCCAAAATTTAACCAAAACAAAACAAACCTAAAAAACCCCTCTTTCACTCATTGTCACTAAATGTTTTTTAAAATATTCCCCTGATAGCTTTGATCTGCATTCTAGCATCATCTATAATTGGACAGTAAGAAGTATGTAGGGCTTGCTTAATACATGAATATAATATGATATATAATTTAATACAGTAGTTAAAAGGATGAATTAATATATCTTAATGTAAGCTAAATCATTTGAAATCTGTTACCTTAAATATATTAACTTGGAAAATAGCATCAATAATTCTGTTCACTGGAAACCATGTAACAGCAGCCCTGAAAATGTATGAGCGCTGAATAATATTCATTATGGAAATTCATTTTCTAATAACATATCAATGTAGCCCTGTCCAACTTATAATATGCTCACCTGATTTACAACGGACCTTCTTGTAATAGTTATCAGGGTCATACATAGTTAATAATTCAATATATCAGCCTAATTTGAAAGAACTAATTGCTTTATTGAACAATATAATTAAAATATGTCTAATCTGTTGGGTATTTAAACATATTAACATGGTGACAAAACAAGTTTAACCAACATTTAAAGGTTCCCAGTCATCACCACAAAACAACATGGAGGGAAAAGTAAAGAAACCAAGAGGTACCTGTCTATGCACAGTGTGTTCATTGGACTCACTGTATCTTTGGATCAGACTGGTTTTGAAAACAGAGTGTTTCTATAAATAATAAATGCAGTCACCCCAACAGAGAATCTTTCTGTTTTGACAAGAACAAAAAATTAAAATATATCAGTTGCTTCACATCTCCCACAACACTGCAATAATCTTGGAAGCACAAGTGTTTCACCTTGTCAACATTTCATTGTCAATACATGTTTTAAGCAAATATTAATATAATACATAGTGTCATTGTACCTGTAATGCATAGGAAGCCATTTCCATAATTCTAATAATTAAGATTACTCAAACACAACCGCCTACCATTGGATTAAATTGAAAATATGTAGCCAAAATTATCTGAAGTAAGAAGCTTGAGACCAAAGAGTCAATTTCTTGTAAGAGTAAATTTAAATGTAACTTCTCTCCTGATTGAGATCCTCCCAGAAATAAATGCACCAGGTGAGTGACATTGCCTCTCACCAAAATAAAGTTTAAAGTGTATCAAAGCTGCTGTACCCCTTAGCCCACAGCCTTCTTTCCTGCAGAAGCCCAGTGACATTAAACTTTCTTGCCTGCCTGAGAGGTAGAATTCCATTGTGGTTAAACGTAGAGATTTTAGAGATAGCTACTTGGGTTCAAACCTTGGCTTTCCCACTCACTGCCTTTAGGACACTGGACAAATCACTGAAAATATCTACCTTAGTGTGCTTACTTTTAAAATAACAGAAATAAGAAATAAAAACCTACCTCACAGCATTGCAGTGGTAGTTAAATGGTTGGGTAAGTGCAAAGCCCTTTAAAACAGTGCCTGGGGCTTCCCTGGTGGCGCAATGGTTGAGAGTCCACCTGCCAATGCAGGGGACACGGGTTTGTGCCCCGGTCCAGGAAGATCCCACATGCCGCGGAGCGACTGGACCTGTGAGCCATGGCCGCTGAGCCTGCGCGTCCGGAGCCTGTGCTCTGCAACGGGCGAGGCCACAACAGTGAGAGGCCTGCGTACCGCAAAAAAAAAAAAAAAAAACAGTGCCTGGTTCATAGTGTGAACTGTGTAAATGTGAGTTCATATTATTGTTTATCCCCATCCCTGTTCTAGATGGCCAGGGTGTCTTTCTACTGGGGAAAACCTTTAAATAAAGTTTAAAGGCATAAACCTGGGCAGAGACATAGAATTTGGGTGACTGATGGCTAATTTGACGATCCTAGGGAAGTGGACTCAATAAGTAGTGTGATAATTCCCATTAAAATTCAAACCTCAGGATCATGGACAGAGACAGCAATGAAAGGTCAGACTTCTATATTCTGGCTCTTTTTTCTGTTTCCTAGGCTATTCTTAGAATGGGATACTATAGGTCCACTTTCAATGTAGTTTTGGTTTACAGTATTCTCAATCTGTCTCCAAGAAAATACTCAGAAAATGTTCAAATTTTGAAAGTAATTCTAGTTCTCATTTTACAGATAAAATAACTCAATTTAAAAATGATTGCTTGATCTTTCTTATGTCACACAAGTAATCATAACAGTTAATCCCATGTTGGAATCAACTAGTCACAGATTGAAATACTTCCATTTGGAATCTCACTATATCAAACCAATCAAGGGTAAATTCAGTTAAAAAAACTGAAATAGGTGAGCTATAGAAAAATGAAAGATTTTAGCATTAGAACAGACCATGCTGTCCAAGTTGAAATAACAAAGACTTGTAACCCAAATGCCTAAGAGAATTTCATATTCTGAAGTAATCAAAAGTGTGTTTTCCTAAGTCAGTTTTGTTTGCTCCTCTGATATTCTCTCTTCAGTGTTAATGGTACCATTCTGTCAATGTGAATGGCAATCTGGTGATTCATCCTAGACTTTACCTTCTCTTGCCCCTGCTTCTTTGCAAAAAGCCCAATTATTGGGGCTTCCCTGGTGGTGCAGTGGTTAGGAGTCCGCCTGCCGATGCAGGGTATGCGGGTTCGTGCCCCGGTCCGGGAGGGTCCCACGTACCGCGGAGCGGCTGGGCCTGTGAGCCATGGCCGCTGAGCCTGCGCGTCCGGAGCCTGTGCTCCGCAACGGGAGAGGCCGCGGCGGTGGGAGGCCCACGTACCAAAAAAAAAAAAAAAAAAGCCCGATTATTATACTTCAAAATCCCTCTCTAGCTCCTTTCCTTCCACATCTCTACCTCACTTCCAGCTCTTAGCAGTTTTGCCTGGATTGTCTCTTGACCTCCTTTCTCATAATATTCCATCGAAGTCAGAGAATGTCAAAACCTTAGTATTAAATATAAAGGCCCTATGTAATAAGACCCAACACCTTCCTCCTCCTCTTCACTCCTGAAGGTGAGTATGAAATATTTCCTGCTCTGAACTTCCATATTCTGGGTTAAACACTAGGAAAATTATTGTTTTGCTGTTGTTTTCTGCTCAGACTCCTTTCCTTACCTCTCACAGAAGTAGGACAGATGGCCCAGCCTGGCTAGTCACAACAGCCTCACTCCACTGGCAATAGTTATTGGTCTAGAACAGATTTAGCCTGTCCAATCAGAGTCTCTTTCCGATGTTTTTCTTATGGTTCTAACAAGAAACTCTATTGTCCTGGACACATGGAACAGGAAACATGGGGTCTTGGGTCAGCTAATGGCCCCCATCACATGAAAAAGCCTGTCTGTAAGATAACAAATGATGCTAAGTGGAGAGGAAAGATACGTAGAAAAGTAGTACTGGCAGAGTTGAATTCCTCTTCTAAACCCTGAAGTTTTCAGAGATGCCAAGATTGCAACAGATCTTCCTTTAATTGTCACAGAATCTTCATTATCTTTACAACATATGTAGTTTTTTGTATAAGCAACTTAATTGGGTTTCTGTCACTCACAACCACAGAGTCCTAACTATAAAAATACACAACCTGGACCACATGCTGTCTGAGCACTCTCATTTTCTATTGATTTGTGTTTGTGTATTTTATTCCCCAAATAAGACTGAAAATTTAATGGAGGAGGGGAGAGGGTGGTGCTTCATACATGATTCTGCAAATATTAACACAGTAAATAATACATAATTGTTGAATAAATATGTTAACAGATCACTAATTTAGCAAAGCTTTGAAAATAAAGCAAATTTAAACTCTTTATATATAATTATGGATTTTGAAATAATAAATATTTATAAATCAGTTTAAATTTTTTTCTCAAAATAAACTTATAATATTTGACCACAGTAGTCTTATAGCCCAATGTTACCATTTTGCAGATGAAAGATATAGGCCCCAAAGTGATGAAACTTGACCAGGATCACCGTGTTGATACATGGCAATCTTCTCAACCTTATCCAGACAAGAGGCAAAAAAAAAAAAAAAAAAAGCTTTATAATATTTGCTTGGACTATCCAAGCAAAAGTAATTCAATGAGTTAAATTAGATAAAATTAATTAATCATCTTTATCAGTGTCATTGCTTTCATTTACTTAAAGCTTCCTTTATTTATATTTATTGTTTCTGCTTTTAACAACAAATTTCCCAGGAATTAAAATTCTAGTCACTATAAAAAATAGATTTCTTTCTTTTTTATGTGTTTATGTTTGTCCAACAGAGAGTAAATCAATAGTAAAGAAGAGAGTGAGTCTGTCAATATGACACTCCAGGATATGTAATTGATTCTTAAGCTTTTGACATTTGCCCTAAATATATACTGAGTATCGTCCATCAAGACTTCTTAAAGATTTTTTTCTTTATTAGAAATAAACAGTGAAAGTTGATGTGAATCAGTCTTACAAAATTTTCTCTGAGATATAGGTTTCTCACAGAGTACTTAGTGAGAAATGAAATATTTCAGAAATATTCATGAATGTTTTAAAGTTGAAAAAAATTCCAAATCAGATAAAGAGCATGTGAAATTTAAAAGGGCAAAATTCTTTTTTTCAGTAAAAAATATTATTTCCTTTAAGAAAACTAGTTTAAGCTGTTTATATGAAAATTTCATCAGTAAAGTTAGGGATTAATTTTATCTGTTTAATTTAGTATCTGCAAAAAAAAAAAAAGCACCTACTTTGTTTTACTTCTACACCACATCTAATTTTTTCAGTAAAACATTCACCACACATCAAAGTATACCCCAGATGTGGTCACTTCTCACCATCTCCACTGCTGTCACCTTCATTCAAGCCACCATTTCCCACCTGAATTGTTTCAGTGGATTTTTACTGTCCTGTATACCCCACCTCCAGTGTTCTCTTTTACATACAATATCCATAGGGATCCTATTAAAACATTGCTTTGATTTTGTCCCTCCTATGTCTTCCCAGTTTACCCAGAGAAATGGTAACCTTTATGATGGCCTACCAGGCTGACACAGTCTAGCAGTTTCCTCTCCGATTTCCCATTACTGAATCCTCCTTGCCATGCTTCCAACCATCCTCTCTTCCCTTCTGTTCTGCGAACACATCATGCATGCCCACAATGCAGTTTATGCACTCTCTCTTCCCTCTGAAGTGCTCTGCACCCTGTTATTTATACATCTTGCGTATTTCCTTCTTCAAGCATCTGCACAAATTTCAACTGTTCAGGGAGACCTGGATTGACCATTGTACATAAAATTAGCCGCACTTCTGTAACATGCTTTGCTTTCTCATAGCAAGTTATGCTAGCTAAGTGTTGAATATTTTTTTATCTCCATTAACTACAGTACAAGCTGAATGAGAGCAGGGACATTGTTTTGTTCACTGACATATCCTCAGAAACAAGTAAGGGTTCAAAAATATTTACAGGATGAAAGAATAGATAAATAAAGAATGAATGAATGAATGGAGTAGCACCATCTAAAATCTATAGTGAGGGGCTTCCCTGGTGGCACAGTGGTTAGGAATCCGCCTGCCGATGCAGGGGACACGGGTTCAAGCTCTGGTCCAGGAAGATCCCACATGCCACAGAACAACTAAGCCCATGCGCCACAACTACTGAGCCTGCGCTCTAGAGCCCATGAGCCACAACTATTGAAGCCCGCACACCTAGAGCCCGTGCTCCGCAACAAGAGAAGCCACTGCAATGAGAAGCCGAAGCACCACAACGAAGAGTAGCCCCCGCTTGCTGCAACTAGAGAAAGCCCACACACAGCAATGAAGACCCAACACAGCGAAAAGTAAACAAAATAAAATAAATAATAAATAAATAAGCAAAATCTATAGTGAGGCATTTAAGAAATTTTTAATTGTTTCTAACTATTTTCATTACTTCTATCATTTTCATTTCCAAGTTTGTGGGTTTTATTCTAAATAATTTGGACAGATTCTGCAGTTGGAGTTAGATTCATGACTTTAAGGTAAATATGACGTATTTCTTCCAGGTTAGTGCTTGAGGACATACCCTTCCTAATTTGAGCCTTCAGATAAGACCACCTTGATTACAGTCTTGTGAGAGCTTTTGAAGGAGAGGACCCAGCTCAGCTGTTTCTAGGAAACTGTGAAATAATAAATTTGTGTTGTTTCTAGGCTGCTAAGCTTTGAGATAATTTGTTATGTACCAATAGATAAATAATCAGATTAGGTAATTTTGCATGAATTTATCCTTGCATAGAACTTGAAATATAAGTTTTTCTGGTGTTTTCTAAAGACATATTTTCTTCTTTTGGCAGTGCAGCAGTTTATCATTAGCAAAGTATAGTTTCTTCATCACCCAGGCATCATCACCCAGATCTAAGAATAAGCAAAACTTTTTGAAAACTTTTTCAGTTTTTTTAGTATAAAGGAGATGTTAGAGAAATTATTCCATCATATATTATATGTAAAGGTTAAATATGCTCTGATTTATTTATTGTCCTCAGTTTGTTTTCCACATATTCTATTCTATTGTTTCTAAGAGAAGTTGCTTATCTGTGGAACTTTCCATTTCCTATCTCTTGTAGAGCCTTTTTGATTGTTTATTCTGTTTTTGTTTTTGGCACATCTCTGAGATTATTCTTTGCCTACATAATCGCTCACCTAGTTTTATGACCACTTTTTTTCTTTGTGAGTCACTACTGTTCTCTTTTGATTTACTGGATGTTTTTCCCCTCAGTGATATATTAGCATTTCTTCTTTTGCTTTATGTAATTAGGAACTTGTATTCAAACAAGACAAAGCAAAACAAACTACAACCAAAACAAACAAACAAAAAACGCCACAAAGACTACCAAGACTTTAGGGGATACTATTATACTTCAACAAAATCACCTCAGCACATTTGTGTTACAACACAATAGCAGATCATTTGTAAAAACAAGAAACTCAAGAACAGCTTTTTTAAAGGAAAAATAATTGAATATAGGTAAAGTTAATAGAATTTAATAGGTAATAAGTTAATAGGTAAAGAAAATAGAATAGAATTTATAAGTCACAAAACCAGCATCATTAACCTAGAATTTCTGTCTCTAAACCTTCATGAAAGAAGTAGGTGGTCAATATCTTGACTAGGAAGAGAATCATGGGATCAAATAAAATATGCTCAGTTTTCAACAGGTGAGGATTGAAAACAGAGAGAATCTTATTAATTTAAGATAGTTTCATCCTAGAAAGAAAGCAATTACTGTGCCCTTTTCTCCTATTGGTGAGTTACACTGCATCTGTATATAATTAAATGTTTACTGTAATCTGACCTAAACCCTTCATCTCATTAGATTCCTGAAAGGAAACTACTGTATCCTCCCCATCCCCTGCCCATCACTTAGTAATATGTGTTTCTGTGTATAACTACACCCTGGAGCTTAATTATGTCTTAAGTATAATGCAAATCAAATTATTATTTGTCCTTGGAAGTCCTTGCCATCAGATATAAGGAAATAAGAAAAGGAAAACAGCAGAATGACTTTTCAGTCCTAAATAACAACAAACATCCTACTTACTTTCTTTTTTCAAGTTATTTTCTGCACAGGAACTAGCTCTCAATTCAGTAGATGCATTCTATTGTAAATTATTAACATCCTGATGACATGCATGTTCAAGTGTTAGTTTGAACCAAATGAAATTGCAGATTTCTTAAGTGAAAAATTGTTTAATAGCAGTAACTTTATACTGCTTAACCTAGCAGGATACCTGATTTTCAATTATTCTTTTAAGAAATGTTAACCTACGTTTGGGTTATTATTCACTTGAAAGGAGCTATTTGTTTTCCACATTGTTTTTAAAATCCATTGAACACCTTTGCATATGAGATTTTATCTTTTCCAAACTCATTTATAATCATACTTTTCAGCATATTCCAGACTTGAAACAACACAATATTATATATAACACCAACTAGATTACCTCTTGACCCAGGTGTGGACCTGTGCTGGTGTAGGTTTACATTTGTGTTTCAGTTGTCTGTAATTTTCTATGAGAACATAAATCAGCCTTTTAAAGCCAGGATTGAATTTCTCTTGTGATCAGTGGAACATTTGGTCAAGCTGATTTTTTTTTTTAATTACAGATATAGAATATGCTCACTGTAAAAAACTTAGTATGTATAATTGGACCAAATGGAAAAAATGAAAACCAATTTCTACATAGAATACCTAGGTTACTATTCTGATGTATGCTCTTCTAGTTTTTCTTCCCCTATATTATATTTACATAAATCAGCATATGCACTTGTATTATATATTTTGTGTATGTGCATGTATGTATATACAATTGCATAGAAAAAAATAAATGGTTGGTGAGCCTGTTAACATGTCCTCTTTATGAATTCTTATTACTGTAGTATCCTCTACTCCTCTGCATCTATGGACATTTTGAGGCAAACATTCACCTATTCTCTCACATTGTTTTAGAAACATGAGTATTTGTAGACTCCTATAACACAAGTACACAAAGGTGTGCTTCGACTCATGTAAAATCAAACATAATAGAAATGAAGCTTTGTCTACTAAGTTAAAGACAAAATAGAAATTAGCTGGCTACTTAATTCAATAAATAAAGTAAAAGTAGAAAAAGTAAAAACTTCCCGAATAATTTAATTACTTCTCAATGAATGTGAAAAAAACAATTGTTAAGACTACAATTTAATTTGGACTAGGCAAGCCAGTGTTTCCCAAGATGCTTCATAAAATGCTACTTTAGTGGATCTTTTTTAGGTGTAATCGAAAAAACGGAGTTAAGAAACCAAATAATATTGGACATATTCAGTTACCTTAAGTGAAGCAGGTTATTTGTTGTTGTTTGTTATTGTGTATTTTTGTTTGTTCTTAACACAGATATTCTCAGATCTTTTAATACGCTAATATACATTGCAAATATCCAATAATAGAAAGCAGGATACAATATTTTCCCAAATTTTGGGCCATGGAACTCCTCCACTTCTTTTATTTAAAAGAACTGACAAGGGTTTCAATGAACAATTCCTGACAAATGCTTGTGTACAAATATCAGAAATGATTTTCCTTGAATGTTTAGCATGTTGTTTCTTTTAGTAGCTTCTATTTAGTGGTCTATGTAAACTAGATTAGAAGCCTTGTGCAAATTTTCTAACTTGATAGCCTCACATGCCTTTAAACTCTTTAAATTCAGTGATCTTTACCTTTCTGACTCTTTAGTCCCCAAGGTATTTGGATGTTAATTTCCACGGCTTAATCTTAAACTCTGAAATATTTTTCTTTTATCACCTCCTCTATTCTTTCACTTCTTTACTTGACTGAACAAATTCCCAATTACTAGACATCGGTATTTCAATGCACCTCTTCCTTTTTTCTTCCTCTTTGGTTTTATCAGTATAACCAGTCACAGCTCTTCTTAAAGTCATTATAAGGGATAGCCAAGGCTTAAGGCCACTGCTCTGTGAATTTTCTCTTAGTTATAGAAACTAATTTTTCAATTCTAACAATATCTCAAAATCAGCAAATCAGAACCTTTATTTTTTAATCTACTCTTGGTTCTACTAAGTCCCAATCAATTTACAATTTTATATATCTTTTGTCTCCTTCCTCAACCATAACCCAAAGTTTCAAACACTTTCCTACAGTTAATACTGCTGAATATCTCTCCTGTCTTTCCCTTTGTAATCCCAAGAGCAGCCACCATTTAGTACCTCATTCGCTCCTAGCTACACTTTTGCAATAGCATCTATTCCGTGTGTCCTTCCAGAATAATAGTCTCAAAAAGGTTTTGATCATGTTATAGCCAATTTATTGACTATTTAAATTAAATACAAGCAAATGCAACATTTATGTATCACTTTTGCCAAGTCTATTTCCTTTAGCCAGGCTAGACTGGCTCAGATCTCTTGTTCATTTGTTAATCTTTGTATTCCTTTGCTTATGCTTTTTCTCTCTACCTACAGCTTTCTAAGTCCTTCAGGGTCCAAAATAAGATCTTTGACATCATGCACTTAGTTTCAAATCTGACTGTATTATCGTGGGAAATTTGCTTATCCTCTTTTAGCCTCAGTTTTGTTTTGTTTTTTTAATCTGTATGTTTGAAGTGATAATATCTATCTCACCCTTGTGCAGTTGAAATGAGATAATGATTGCAAAATCCCTTGTTAAATATAGATCCTCAAAAATGTTAGGTTCCTTTCCTAACTGATTTTCGCTTCCATATAGGCTTTCTTTAAAATTCTGTCATGTTACTTTTTATTATAATTATCACTTCCACTCTTTCATGGCTGTATGTCTTGCTTCTTCAGTAAGTTCTTAGAGACTGCACCCATCTTGAATCATACTTCTTTTGTCTCCACCACAGTATATAACATGTATTATATTCGTTGTTAGGATCATCAAATATTAGTTGAATGGATTTTGCTATATAAGTTATAAAATCTTCTATTGAAGTACAAACTAAAATCTTGAAAATTTAAATTGTGAAGGATTTCATGTGAGCTCCTAATCTGTAGATGACGAAAAAAAAGTCATCTAACTTTTGGTATTTAAAAAGAAAACACAAAAGGGAGGAAGGAAGGGAGGGAGGAAGGGAGAAGGAGAACAACAATTAAAATCTGGTTTTTGAAAAACAAAATGTATATACAGTTTAAGATGAGAAACTGATATGAAAGAGCTAGAAAACGAGTTTTATTCTCTGCCTACAACATTAACAGCATGGTAATGCTTGGAGGAAAACACTGCTATGCCTTAGTTTCAGCAACTCTAAAATGCAGGTAAATTCACTTTAACTCTCTTCCATATGAGTTATGATGGTAGGACAATATCATATGTGGAAATGTTTTGAGACTTTTGGAAAGTTTCAAAGAACTGCTATATATAAAGTGAGATCATCATTGTGTATACTGTAAATATTGTATAGATGTGTTTCTTATAGATTTATAATATTAATTTATTCTTATAACTTCTTCTTATTAGTCGTGATTTCATATTTACATGGCATTCATTATACCTGATATGATGTACTCTTTCTTCCCTGACTCTCTTGATGAATGTGCTCCCTGAAGTTCAGATGTCTCCAAGTTCAGCTGTTTCACCCATCCGTAAAGGCTGTGTGTATTAAGTGTCTAAAGCTCAAGATGTTTTTTTATAATTAGAGTACAGTAAGCTCTCAATTATCTATGATAGTGGGTTACTGGGAGAGCCTATATAAACAGATTGGTTTGGAGATTTGTCACTTTGAGTAAACTCTCCCAGGGTGTCTGCTGGGAGTGGCAGAAAGGGTAGGGTGAGAGGAACAGGCAGGCTGACTCCTCACAATGACTGGAGCTCCAGAGGGTGGCTCAACAGATAACTTCTGGAATGTCCCTGTGTCATTCCGCCCTCGAGGATGAGAAGACTGACAAAGCTGAGAGCCTCTAGCAACAAACATTTGTTGAGCAAACGAGTGAGTGAGAGGATTGACTTGGTGTGGCTCCAGCAGGGGAGAGGTCTCTTCTTTTACTTCCATCCCAAGTTTGGAGTAAATAAATGCATGCTCTAAAGAAAGACTGTGGTACTGCAAACTCTTATCTCAGGAAGCTAGACTTCCATGAGAGACAATTCTGTCATATGTTCTGTAAAATATATTCACTGCAACAAGGCAACAAATAATAACAAAATATTTTTAAATCAATGCTAAATATGGAATATTACTTCTTTAAAGATTGTACAATATTTATGACATTCAGAAACAATATTTCTGGGACTTCCCTGGTGGCACGGTGGTTGAGAGTCTGCCTGCTGGTGCAGGGGACACGGGTTCAAGCCCTGGTCTGGGAAGATCCCACATGCCGCGGAGCGGCTGGGCCCGAGCACCACAACTACTGAGCCTGCGCTCTAGAGCCCACGAGCCACAACTACTGAGCCTGCATGCCGCGACTACTGAGGCCTGCGCGCCTAGAGCCCGTGCTCCGCAGCAAGAGAGGCCACCGCAATGAGAGGCCCATGCACCTCAGCGAAGAATAGCCCCCCGCTCGCCACAACTAGAGAGGGTCTGCACGCAGCAGCAAGGACCCATCGCAGGCAGAAACATAAATAAATAAATAAATTTATGAAAAAACAAAACAAAACAATATTTCTTCTGTTCCTTTGGAAACTGCTGTTGATTTTCTGTAGTAGATACATTGAAAATTGTAAACTGTTTATTGAGACGGGGAGAAGGTGCACGCCTTCTAATTGTACAACCAGTTGTCGAATGATTGATTCATTTGAATTCAACCAATATTCATGAAATACTTGTCAGTTCCAGGCATTTTCTAGTTACTAAGGATGAAAAGGTAAACAAGATACTTCACCTGTCCATTTGTTGCTTCTGTGGGTACGTTGGTATGAGTTGCAGAGAGATTTGATCCCAGGCTCTAACTCCTCCAAGGCTACATGACACTTTTCTATCAGTTCTGTTTTGTCTTTTTTTTCCAAAGAAGGAAATGACACTAAGATAAATATTCTTAGACTATTATAATTGGGACAGTAAGTGTCACATTAACACAGACTGCGAATAATCCACTTTCCTAAAGGCAACATGTGGAAAGAGAACTCTATTGGGGATTCAAAGGTCTGAATCTCAGTTATAATTCCACCATTACTATCTATAAAACTTCAGCTGTCTGGAACTCTGTAATATGAGATGTTTGGACTACATGGACTCTTAAAGATGTCTCAGACTCTAACTGCAATAAGACCATAATAAAAGAAAGATGGGATTTTTGAGAACTACATGGATGACAAAAAGCAATGGGACATGGAATATGAGGATTTGGTAGAGTGAAGAGTTTAAGGAGGTTCTGAGGATTCCAATTTGGATAACCTGTGTCTGGGTAAAAGTTTTAGAGAGGTTAGTTAACTGCTAACTCCTTCAAAATACAGGCGAACTGAGGAGAAAGCAGCAGCCAGGATGATTCATATATTTGACAATTGAACACTAATTGCCTAAGAAAACTATAATCAATCTTTTTTTTTTCCTTTCCCTGACTTGTGTGTTCTTGTTCTACCCATCTAGAAAAATTCCACTGGCATATGCATAAAAACTCATTACTCACTTAGCATGGAGTAGGCATACACTCTTCAAGCCTCATTTAATTTGTGTCTACAAGGAATGATGAATGCTCAGCATGGGCTCTAATGATGATTTTAAGATAGTGGAGTAAAGCATAAAATAGTGACCACCCATGATCCCAGCTAATGGCGGTATTAAGTACAATAAGGTAGAGACAGAGACTTCCAGAGCCAGTTTCAGCCGAGCTTCCGTGGTGACTGAGGCCTACACAGAGTGCTTGTGAGAGTCCATTTGTAATGACACAGCACTGCATCAAGGCTTTAAAGTATTTAACTTGCATCATACCCTCCAACTGCATTATATACGGAAAGTTGCTTATTTATGTGTGTATATGTGAAAAGCTGAAAGATTTTAGTTCAAAATAAGTAGATCATTTTATCTTTTTATAGTATTTTGGGATTCTTCATCCTGAATCATTATCATTGATATTTTGGTTATAATGTAATAGCCATATGATTTTTTTCCTATAGTATTTTTATCACTTGTATCTCCAAATATTAACTGCTAAAAAAATCTTTTTAAAAACTGTAACATCGAGATAGAGGTCAGAGCTGTTTTCTTTCCAGTTGTATCATAACCATCATCTAATTCCTCACGTGCCAAAGTTACAAATTGCCTTCTCTCTAGCTCAGCTAAAGTGAAGTAACATTAGAGGAAGATGGTCAGCAATCCCCTGCTTCCTTTGGAAATTGGGGTCTTGATTATGTCTTTCTCGATGTTGTCTGTTATGAAATAATAGTTGTAAGGTGAAATGTACTATGCATAGAATAATGCATATTTGCTCAATAATGTTTTTTGAGAAATAAAAGAAACACTTCATGTGATAGCATTTTTAGCCAAAAATTATATCACTTTCTTATTCTGTTATAACAGGAGTGTAGGTCTGTCTTCCTGTCAAGAGCTCCTAAATTGTTCTAAGTCACCAAGCATTAGAAATTATGACTCCTTCTTATGTATATAAAATGCCGATTATCATAAAAAATATTTATGAACTTGATCTCTATCTTGAGAAAAAAGAGAATGTAAACATTCTGCACCTCTCTTTTGTAATAACTTGATTCCTTAACAATTAAATATTACTGGAAATTAATTTTTCCTGAAAATCAGTCAGATGTTTTTGACAAATCGTCATTTGGTGTCTGAAAGATAGTCTTCACGACACATAAGTTACTCACACCAACATCTCTTAACTTTGAAAATTCCATGGTCCATTCTAAGATTCTTCAAAATTTTTGCTGCCTTTAACTGTCTGTTCTGTGAATAGACAATCCCTTCATAATTTGTCTCAATGACCAGCTATGGTGCAACTTTATCTTATTTTTGTTAAAATTTTGGTTGTTGCTTCAAATTCAGTATAAACATGTAGTTATTATATTTCATTTCATTGCTCTATTTCTGTCCTTTTTCTTCCACACACAAATTTTTAATTTTCATGCTGGATTGTAGTCAAGTATGTAAAGTGAATTTTTATGATGTAGCACAAACCATATAAATAAATACACAGCTGAAATGGCAATGGGATGAATAGATAGACACTGTAAATAATCCCCAAAAACTCACAGCAAAAACTACAGCATAACCTACTCTTCAACCCGGTGGGCATTTAAATTTTTTGACAAATAAAATGGTGCATACTTCTTTTATTATCCTTAGCATATTAAAAAGTAATAAGATCAAGAATATATTATTATAATAATACTTGCTATAATAATAAAAGCCTACTTATGCCAAGTGCCATGCTAGGTATTTTTTTAAATTAATTTTTATTGGAGTATAGTGACTTTACAATGCATGCTAGGTATTTTTCATGCTACATCACTTATCCTTAAATTATTACAAAAAGTCAGATACTATTATCTCAGTTTTCTAGTTGAGGAAATTCAGGCATGAAATGCTTGAATAATTTGACTAAAATCATGTAGGAAAAAAGGCTGGAATCCAAATTGAACTGAATAGATCTGGCTTCTTGAATAAAAAGTGTCTTAGCTATTTTGTAGACGAAATCATATTTAATTTAAGCCCGTAAAACACAACACTTTTGGATAGTTTATTATTCTTAATATGCAAGCCTACTTACTGGCCTGTGTGAGGAAAAAAGTATAAGACACATCAAAAATATCTGCAGTACTTACATGGCAACAGTAGTCCACACAATAGTCTAATTTCTTCTATCATTTTTGCCTCAGAATAAGCACTATTTAAAAAATGAGACAATAAGGCTTCTGTCCTTGGTCACCTGCCATCTCTGGAGCTAACTTTTAACAAGTGTCTGTTTCCAGATTTCCTTTGGCTTCTGACCCTAGAACTGTTTCTGTCTTTCCCAAGCCAATGACCTCTCTTGGTCATTTTGAGAATTCTTGCACTTCACATCCTTTCATTTTTGCTTGGTAAAGCCTTCAGTTACTCACCAGCTCTGTTAGAATTAATAAACTGCAATTGAATGTCATTGCTTTGGAAACATTCAGGTAGCTATTTTAAAGCACAAAAGTTGCCATCTAGACCTCCTCAGTCAAATTCTCCAGGGTGAAGTTTAGGAATCTCTATTTTTAACAAGAACTCTTTGTGATTCTGTTGTGGAGACAGCTTTGGGAATTACTGCAGAAAGCTTCATGGCTCAGAATGGCCAAAAAAGTTAAATTTCCAACCCAGGGCATGTTCCTCCCTAGTTTGACCTACTTTTGAATTATAAATCCCGGTTAGCATTACCACCCTTCATCCCGGGAAATTGCTGTTCCTCTCAATATTTGACATTTGTCATGTTATAATCCTTTGGAAGATGACCTCAGGAGTGAGTGGTGTGAGTGAATGCTGAAAAGGGGATATATAGCCTTCCTGTCCATCTTTGAGCTCTTTCCCCTTAAGGTAATTTATCTTTTCTGTCAATACTTGAGAAGCAGAAAAATTATTGGTAATCACTGTGTCAAATAGCTGCACTTACTAGAGGAGTGATTCATGAAACTCGTATACATAAAACGTAATGCTAAGAAGCTTTTCAAAATCTTAGTTTCAGTTCTGAAATGGTATAAAACTTTCTCCACTGTCTTGTGTGGAGTATGACGAATGCTACTTAGAGTGAAAAATAAACTTTAAAAATATGATTCAGAATGGAAAAACCTTACCTTGAATATGCATCTATATAAATGCCAGTGTATTTGTGCTGAGTGATAGACAGTTACGATATAATCTTTCCAAGATACTTAAATTATAAAATGGAAATAATTTATAGAAAGGGAAAGAGGTAGTGTTCATTTTGAATATAGTATGTAAGCGTATTTTACTCAAGGATAGAAGTTTCACTTTTTTTCATTACTTACAATAATAGTTAACATTTACAGAACAACTTTTATGTTCAAGGAACTGTGCTAGCCCTTTGAGTTATGAATCTGATTTTACTAACACTTTTTTTGGTGACTACTAGGTGCTAATCTCTATTAGACACTAGAGCAATATAAAAATAAATAATACAGGCTCTTTTCCTCTCCATCTCTATTTCCAGCATAGTTTTTCTGTTCTGGAAGCACAAATGATGTTCTTTTTTCCTGGCCATATATTGTTTAGCTAATGTAACCATGACTTTTTTGTCTATCAGGACTGGTACTAACAGCCCTACAGCCCTGCCCTAACTAATTTGGAAAGAAATGATAAGAGCGAAAATGTTGGGAGAGGCAGAGTTTTGAGTTTTAACTCCTCTTTTGTCAGTTAGTGGGCTACTTTAATTTAACCTTGTGTAGACTCTGCCAGAGATAAAAAAGAGAATAGAGCCAAGAACAATAAATGTATATCTAACATGTGTTGTGCATGTACCAAATCCATTGAATACATTACCTTACATAATTTAACCTAGCTTAAAAAAAAACCTTAAGGAGTATCTAATTTATTTTTTAACTTTTCTTTTTCTTAAAGCTTTTAATTTGTTATTAGCCCTAAAACTGTGATAAATATCATAGTTTGTGTGTGTTTTCACAAAACTTTGCATATGTTTTTTCACAAACTTTGGAATATATATTTTTAAAATTATTTTATAGGTAGGTATCTGACATCCTGGGATTCAAATGGTTTGCTTACAGCACTCAGGCTTTCTGTTCCCAGTTGGTTGACCTTGTCATTACTCATCACTCTCTAGCTGTTTGGTGTTCATGAAGGTCTCTGGAAAGCCTCAGCAAAGAAATGAGAGAGTCAGAGGGGTATTCTATTTTATACAAAAAACATTTTTAATGTGTTTAAATTATAAAGATTATATATATATATGTATTATATATACTTGTGCCCCAAATGATCACTTTAATATAAAAACCCAGCAAAAATTATGCATCTCCATTTTTATATGATTTGCTTTCTGGTATGCATGGGTTTTTTTAAAACAGGGTTGGTCTATATACATTTTTAATTCCTTTCTTTTAAACTAGAATTTCACTGTTGTATGGTCTTATAAACATCAGAATTAATATTTATAAATTTCTCACACAAATAATACCTCAGAATTTACCTAATAATTTGTCTATTATTGGACTTTTAAATTCATAAAACTATAAAACCTAAATGCATATGTGTTTTCATAACTTTTGGAATACTTTCTTGCCATTTATTATGAACAATAGGAGTACTGACTGAAAGCTGTGAATAATTGAGAGTTGTTGATAGATACCAATATTCGCAAGTTACTTTCCAATGTTAGTTATCGCAATTGCCTTAAGTAAATCTAGGTGACTAGTAGGCCATTTCATTTACAGTTGACCCTTGAACAACACGTGGGTCAGGAGCACGGACCCCCAAAAGCTGAAAAATCTGTGTATAACTTCATAGTCTGCTCTCTGCTATCCACAGTTCCATATCCTCTGATTCAACCAACCGTGGACCATGTAGTACTGCAGTACATATTTAATGAAAAAAATCTGCATGTAAGTGTAGTGGACCTGTGCAGTTCAAACCAGCGTTGGTCAAGAGTCAACTGTATTCTACTTCCAAAGTGAGAAGTTCTTCAGTAATCTGAGTGGTGGGGCCCGTACATGGTAATAGCACAAATTCTAATAAAATACACAGCCAAATCAATGGAATGGTATAGGAAGTCCAGAAATAGACCCCAAATACATACCAGAGATTGGTTCACCAAAGAAAGGTGGGACAAATTTATTTGGTAAGTGATGTGGGATAACTGGTAACTATCAAAAAAAAACTCTTTCTACTTCTGAACATTGTAACAAACTGAATTTCAGATAGTTCAAATGTTTAAAAGTAAAACATAAAGCATAGTATAAAAAAGACATGATAGAAACTTATTTTTAAAATTACTTATCACGCAATGGAAAGGCCTTTTTAAGAATAACCAAAAACAAGAAAAAAACCCTCGTGTTATTAATGAGAAAAATCCATAAATTCAAATTCAAAAAATTAAAAAACATTTTTGCATTCAAATAAAATAAAAAAGACAAACAGCACACACCGTGGGAGGGAGGAGTACATTTCCAACTCAGTTGTTAAAGAGTTAATTTCCATAAAGAATAACCAGCAATGTTTGTTAAATTTAAAAAAATCCATTTGTCACTCTGACACATTTCTACATCTAGTAATCTAGCCTCTCAGAAATGCATTGATGGGATAATAGTAAATGATTGTTTATAATAGTAAATGATTGGGAGACACAGAAATGCCCATCAAAAGAGGACCGGTGAAATAAAATTATGATAATTGATATAGTGAAATTCCCTGCTGCCATCAAACAGAATAAGGAATCGCTACATGAATAATGTAGGAATATATATGTATAGATCTGTATATGCATAGATTATCTCTAGAACAATAAATAACAGTGATATTTCTGAGGAGGATATCTGGGTAATTAGGCCATGGGACAGAAGGGAGACTTACTTTTCATGGTGCACATTTTTTGAGTAGTTTGAGTTATAGTAATAATAATTTGAATATCATGTGTCTATTTTACTTGAAAATAAATTCAATGGTATTACACATGCATTATATATACATATGAAATGTAAGGAAAGACTTAGTAGTCTTTTGTAAAAAGGTGTCTGATATTTCTATTTAGGAAAAATATAATATTTAAGTTGCTTTTTTTTAAATATGAAGGTAATCATTTAGTTTTTCACTTCCTGATATGGAACTATTAATTATGAAACCTACAAATTGTGATTCTCAATTCCAACAGTCGTTGAAAACACAAATTAATGCTAGATTAACAAAATGACTATTGTATGTTTTCTCTCACTATTGAGATACACTGGCTAAGAAAATAGTGTTAACTTATTTCTATGTGTCATTACTGAACATTATATACAGTCTTTTAATAGAGTAATTTCATGGTCATTTATAGAAGGAGCAAATGAGTTTCCTTAATTTTCAAATGATTTAGTTTCAAAGACAGTCAAAATTAAAGGCCTATTTTGAGAAATAAGGGTAGTGACAAACTGAATAATAGCAAGTAAGATTTACACTTGAGTATTTTTACATTAAAATGGATTTCATTCTAGAAAGCAACATACCAGGCCATAAAACCAGCTATCCAGTGTAAAAGTGAGGACATACTTTCATGACAAATTGAAACAAATATGTATGAAACCCAACAAAAAGTTTTGTTAGATCTTTTTTGCTATATATATTGTCATGAAACAATATCTGATCTTAACTTGTGTGAGTTAGCTCAGCAATTATATAATTTCAACTGATACAAAATTTATTTTTAATATAGCCAAGTAACACACCCAGAAAAACAAACAATATCTCATGAAAGAATACAACCATTCCTTTTATTATTCTGGATCAGTTACACTTGAAGAAATTATTTGTACTTTATATTTGTCATATCAGGTTATTAAACCAATCAGGTAGTATGAAATGAAATAGCCTAATATTTAAAAGAAATCTATGTTAAAAGGTATTCCTTTGTCACTAGAAAAATATTTTAAATCAAACAATAATCCTACTTAGAAAAATTATGAAATGCAGCCACAGAAATATATTTTGTCATGTACAATAGATGTTTAAATAAATATAAAAATAAAATTTCAATGGATTAGGATAGCTTCTGCACGCTAATGAGAGGGCATTTATGTTTTTAATTAAAAAGAAAATAAAATAGATATTTTTAAAAGAGACTTTGAAGTTATTTTGTGTGTCTACCACTTAAAATCTAGTTCTATAAAATATAATTTTTCTTACATGCAAGGGATGCAGAGGAAAATACTATAATTTAACCATTGAGGGGCTTTAAAAAAAGACAATATTTCCATTGTTTTAAATCAGTAACTCTGTGAATTAAAAGTAAAATAGAAAATTGACACTACTTTAAAATTTTTTCATAATAACCCTAAGATTTAGTGCTTTCCCCAAAGAATATATAAGTAGAATTACTGTTAATATTTTGTCTTCTAAAATGCATATTTCTGTATAAAATGCACAAGCATCATTTACCATGTATGGAAATAACTTTTTTAACAGGTTACAATCTTCTAAAATTTAGCAATTCAATTCCAAAACTGAGTAGGGGCAAAGAGGTTGTTGTAGGGAATAAGGTCAACAAGATAGAAGACAAAGTAATACAATCAAAAATACATTGGGGGAGGGAAGTTAGATGAGTACATAAATAAACATAAGCTAAGTTAGAATATAAATGTTCCTCTATGAAAAATACACTAAAATATTTGTGGGTTCAGAAATTTACAACAGGTTGAATGGAACAATATATGCTTTATAGAAGAGATAACATGTTAAAAACCTGAAATGGGTGGGATTTCAGTGTATAGAAGATGGAGGAAAAAGACATTGCAAGTGGGAGGATGAACAAGGCACAGTCAATGAAAATCTGTCTTGTTATAGGAAAGATTAGTCAGCTTTGGTTTGCTACTTCTAGCTGCATATAGCAATTTCATAGTTAACCTGTCAGGTTACTCAAGAATTTATAAACATTTTATTTTAAAGCCTCTATAAATAATTAAAACATTAAGGTTTCTATCAAGTTATAAATTCTTAATATAAATTCTCACTTAATTTGATAAAGAATAGCTCAGTATCCAGAGATGAGTGCATCGTATTTTAGTATTTTTATTTGTATTATTACTCCAAATTAGAGATTCACCATGGTAACTGATGATTTAATATTGTAATGAATCAAAAGCACAAATACATTTGTATATAACTAAAGAACAAATAGAAATTCTAATGTGAATTTAAAACTTGATGGTCTTGCTTTCTGACGAGTTTTTAACGTTATCTACTCTAAAAATATAGAATTGGCCCCTAGAATGCATCACTGTGCTTAACTGTATAAAGGCAGACATTAATGCAGTTTCTAAAATGAAATTATCTGTCTAGTCCTGTTTCTTATCAGAACCTCTTTTGAATTCAGATAATTAATCAAATTATATAGCAGATAACAATGTTCTTTTCATTATTTTCTCACTAAAGAGTAATACAAAGAGATGACTTTCACTTTAGAAAAACATTACGATTGGTTTATCTTTGATGATGATCTTCTGAGTTTAATCCCCAGGAGTGAACAATAAATATCTCAATAGCTTACCATAGTGCTGAATGATTTAATGGGATATTAGGCAAATAAACTTCCCTTTCTCAGATGACTGTTCAATTCCCTTCTTATTTCTTTTAAATTAAACCCATGTTAGTGTTATTACTTACTGTTTATCACCTTAGTTTCCCTAGAATGGAAATTCCTACTTTTCTTACCATCCAACTTCAAATGAGGCCTTCAGCAATATCTTGGCATGAAAAATAATAACATTAGATGTTCTCCAAAAGTGAAATATTAAGAAAGTTCTAAATATCTTCCCAAAGATAGGTGAAATCTGGGGGATGGAGAAATTTTAAAATAGATTAGGAAACTGAGTTAAAACATACACTACAGTAAACATAAGGATAAAAGGGAAGAAATGAGAAATACTGGGAATCTTAACCAATATCCACATATTAAAACTAAGTAAAATAATATTTCTACTTACATGTGCACTGACATATGGGAAAGGTGTTAGCTAAAGAAAAAATAAACTGCAGCTGTATTCATTGAACAGTACAATAAAACAAACTGTTTTCAATATGATATATGTTCAATAGCAAGAAATAAAGAAGGGAAAGAAGCAGGAGAGAAGAGAGAGAAAGAGAAAGGAACTTCCTAACTAAAAATGAGCAGAACCAAGCCTCTTCTGGCACTGTAATGACTGTCAGTCAAGATAGGATCTAAATAATCTATTCAATTTGTTGAATATTTACTATCGCGCTTGAGGGTGGGGTAGAGAGTAGAGCTAGCACTTTTTTTCAGTTTTTTTCAGTTTGCACCTTAGATGAAGTACTACAAAGATAATCTGAATTATAGTGTAGCAGAATAAAAGATTTTTGTCCATATTAGGTCCTATCTATATGTTCAGAGACGAAATGCTAATATTAATACTTATGGCACGTAGAACTCTATTTTACCCACAGGAAGGACCCCAAGTTGCATCCCTTCAACCTTTGTAGATAAGGTATAATCTAACAGGACTAGGACCCTGTGATTTTCTCTGTAACCCACGCCATATCTCATTCAAGGAATGAAACTGCACAGACCATTGGTCTGACCAAAGTTTTGCATATCAGGGAGAGAAAGCACATTCATATCCCTTAATAATTTTAGGCTTCTATACTCCTCTCTGATCCACTGCTGGTATTTGTACATGTCCCAATAGCAACCCTTCCCACTTCCTGTCATCTAGGCCTAACAGGTAGAGGGGTTCAGGAAGTAACAGAGATGATACACATTCTAAATATCAATGAAAAAAATCAGAATTTGAATTAATACAGTTACAATATAGTAGCTGTCATGTACTTTACAGATTATAAAATTCCAATGATACATTGTTGAAAAATATATAACAGTACATTTTAATTTTACTTGTTCATGTGTATAGTTTCAATATATTGACTAATATCAAGAATTAGTTTGCAGTTTGAATAAATCATTTCTCACAGAAGCTATGAGATGATAATTCCCATCAAATTATTTCTCTGTTATATACCTGCAAGCTATTTGTGCTGCATTCTTAATAAAGAGTTCATTGTTTGAACTTGCAATAATTAGGTCACATTGGAACTCTTAAATCAAAAACAAACTTACAAAATTCTCTAGTTTTTATTAACTACCGAACACTTTAACGTGATTTACATTTTTTTGCAGAATGGAATATTTAACGTTTCCTACTAAATTAAACAAACGCGAACAACATTGAAGTAGGTCAGAAAGAAGCCATTCAAATTATGTTGACAACAGCACCATATCTCCTACCGTTGTTTCTGAGTCCTGACTGTGGTTAGAGCTGATACCAGTGTCCGAGTCTGTGTCATTTGAATACATGTTAAATACTCTTTGAGTAAAAGGAGGAACCTCCCCACTGCTGGTAGGGACCTCAGATTCCTTTCCTCTGTTTTCCTTTAGCTGGCATTCATCTTTGTTGCTAATATGAAGGGAATTGAACTCCTTGGCCAGGAGCTCATATTCTTTAGCTTTCATCTGAAGCAATGAGTCACTGTATTTAATCTCTTTCTGGATGCCACTCAAGTAAGAGTGGATTTTCAAACCAGCTTTCATGCTTTTCTCCAAGTCACACTTAACACTTTCTAAATTAGAGCCTTCAAGTTCACTTGCAGCTGCCCCTTCCGCATCTTCATTTATCTCCGTGCAAATACTTTTTACCTCTTGTTCTATTTCGGCAGAGAGCTTATCAATGAGCTTTCTATAATATGTTAGTCGTTCCTCCAGCTGTACAATTCCATCACTTTCTCTCAGGTCCTCCAGAATCTGGTTTTCATCATACTCCAAGCCTAGTTTTTGCTCAACTTCACCGAAACTGGGCGTCAAATATGCATCCTGGACATAATTTTCTCCATCATTTTCTACCCGGTTGAGGTGGAATTTAGCTTCACACTTTTCAATTTCCAGATCCAGCTCTTTCATTCTCTTGACTTGTTGATGAATAGTATGATCCTGGGAAATAATCAGATGAACTAATGTCTCCATACTATCTCGCTCTTGGGAAACCGTGTCCTGCTTAATTTTAGCCAGTTTCCGGAAAGTTTTTCTGACTATTCTCTTTTGCTTATCTGGTGGTAACGTCTTCATGTAATTTGCTGGGCTGAGCTCCCACAGTTTTTCTGTGTTTTGCATTAATTTGGCTTCAGCTGTCCGCCACAAGGGAACTGGAAGAAAAGCATCTGCTTTAACCAAAACAAACTGCATATTAGGCTGCTCATCTCCCCATGCTTTCCAAAGCTTCAGGATTCTTGTTAATGGGGGAAGAACCCGTTCAGAGCCTCTCCACTTTTCTATGATGCAGTAATCACTGGGCTTCCCCAGAAGAAATCGTTTCTCTCCAAACGTAGTCTCGTGTTCCTCAAGCAAAGCCTGGATGATGTCAGCAGAGGTGGTGCGTTTGGTTAGCCCACAGACAATCTTCTCTTCTTGGCAAACCCAAACCACAATTTCTTTCTCTTCTGAATCCATGTCTTTAGTTGGAGATCTGAAAGAAAAACAAAGTACATTATATTACTGTCATCACCTGTGTAAACTCAGGAAGATGATTTAACTTTAATACCCTTTCTAGATTTTACCATTAATGAGAGATGCATTTTGAGGTTGAGACTACATAAGAATCAGAAGTTTTATGGCAAGAAAAAAAAAGTTAAGACCATGAAAGATATGTTAATTTCCTTTTTAATTCCTAGTGGGCTCTGGAAAGAGCAAATTGTCATCAAAGACAACGGAGGCTATTTTATCTTTAGAAGTCAGCCACAATATAACTACAGTTAGAACCGGCAGAATTAAGACAATAATCAAAGTGGAGATTAATGAGAAGTAGAATAAGACTGTTTTGCTGGAGCCTTAGGACTGGGGAATAACCATGGAAGCATAAGTAGGATGTTATTAAAGTCATAGAGTTGAAAATAGTCCATTACTGAAATTAGTGATTATTTAATTCTATGAGTATTTATTGTATGCCAACCATGTGCCAGACATATCAGAAGATGCTAAACATACAGCAATAAGCAAGGGAGACAAGGACACAGACATAAATGTGTAATTAATATAATATCAGATAGTGGCAAATGCTAGGAAGAAAGTTAAACTGAATGAAGGGATAGAGAATTACTTAAGGAGAGGTCTACTTTATTTAAAGAGCTTAGGAGAGACTTCTCTAAGAAGGTGACGTTTGAATAGGAACATAAATTCACACAGTTAGCAGTGACGCAAGTGAAGATTTAACCCAAGGAAGAAAGCTGGCTCCAAAGTATACTTCTAACAGATACACTATAAAAACAAGTTTACAAGTTCGATAGTTTAGACATGTGGATTAAATTGGGAAAAAATCATTAACTACTTCTAAAAGAGGAACTTTATAACATAAATTCGCTTTTGATAGCAATGGAACCATAGCACCTCATTAGAGCACCCAACTGGTCAAGGAAGGACTTTTCCCAATGGTCGGCCATGGAGAAAAGCATGTGGAAATGTGTTACCTTCTGTGCCTTTTGCTTATTAATCTTGTTCCTGCTTCGATGCAGTAATAAAGGATTTTGACTGGCCTGGATGCCTCCCTTAGCTGACAAAACTCTCATGTATATAAAAGCCCTACTGCTATCTCCTTAGAGTAATTCCTACGTCCTGTTCCACTTTCTGGCTCGGGAAACATCAGTTCTGGGTCTGTAGCTAAAGATGACACATGAGTTATAAAGGCTTCAGCTCTACACTGCAGCTGTGAAGACTAGGAAGCAGGGATCAGGGAGTCCTTATGTATACTAGAATAATAATAAGGACATACATGACAATTCCCCAATACTTCCAGGATCCCCGCTCTAATTGGGATTCTCTTGTTTTGGAAGGAGCAAGTTCTTATATATTACAGCTTCTACTAGAGATCTGCTAGTTTTCAGCTCATGTGGATTATGTATCACTGACAGTCATTATGCACAATCAAGAAAGATATTATTATTTCCATATGACATATGAGAAAATTAGTGCCTTTATTAATAGCCTCACAGTCCAACTGGTTCCAAACCCCTTTTTTTAAAAAGTCTACTCTAAACGTCCTTGTATTTTCTTGAGTCAGTTATTTTCTAAATATTTTGAGGAATTTTTACAACCATCATTCAAACCAGATAATTTTCAAAAACTTCTGCCACTTGACTGAGCATGTTTAAAAGTAATGACCATTCTTTATTGAATGTAGGCAATAAATCTTCCATACCTAGTATAAACTTCATGTTTAATTCTACTTTGTAGCAGGCTTAGGATTTTGAAAACTGTGTTTATTTTATAGTGTGGCTCCAATTGAGTTTCTATTCATTCATTCATTTGACAAATATTTGCCGAGCACCTCCTCTGTGTTTGACACTGTCATGGAAATGTGGATCATAGAAAGACTTGTATGATTTATTAGACAGTATCCCTGGCTAATTGTGGGAAACACTGCTTGGGTTGGGAAGGAAACACTTACGTGTCTGTTCTAGTGCTAAGTTTCTTATTACATCAACAGTTCCCAAATGTTAGACTGATGACCCCTGGTATTATTTCATTAAAAAAATTAGAAATATATAAAAGATGCAAAATAAATATTAAAAATAAACCAATTTAGGAATCTTATAGAATCACTACTTTTTCAAAATAATTGTTTTCATTTGGTCCCAGATCCATGTAAACCTAGTCATCTGATATAAATAAGGAATTTAATTCTAGAGCTGGGACTAAATAAAATGCTCCCTTCCCAACCTTTGAAAGTTTACTATCTAGTATAAGTAATGACATCCCCAAACACATATATAACAAAGGTTAAAAATACAAACTTAACACTAGATAATTTGGTTTGTTATGTAATATAATGTAACAAACTTCTTACCTAATGATTCAAATTTAGCAGTTGAGACATATAACCTCCAATTCTAATGCAACAAAATAAAAATAAACACATCCATTGCATGACTTAGTGTTTGTTTTGTTTTGCTCTGCTTTGCTTCTGTGTATGTTTATTGGAAGGAAGGGATAAAGATTTTTACTGGATCTTAAACTTCCCGGAGAACATACTATAACCACATAAAGACTGAAAAATCATAAAGCTTTAATTCATATAATCGCATATTCCAATAATTTACTTCTATTTTCTATTTTTATCCGTGTTTTAGTTCCATTTATAAATAACTTCATTGTTGATCTGATTAATATTTTTTTTTCTTTTCATATTTTACCTTTGCTCACTCAATGTTACTTAATGGTGCAAATTAAATTTTTTTCTGTATATCGGAATATGTTTGTTGATAATTACTATTTCCAATCCAACAAAGTTACTTTTATTTTAGAAATTTCTTGGCTTGCAGCATTCTTGATTTTACTTATGTACATGGTAGTTACTAATATCATCCCCATTTTACAGATAAGGCAACTGAGATAAAAACAGGGTAAGTAACTTGCCTAAAGTCACAAAGCTAGAAAGTAGAAATGTTCCTTCCAACTCTGGCTTTAGATGTTAACCTACAACTAATCCCTGAAAATAAATTACAATAGCCATTATGACTACCCACTCACAAATATTTCCCAATTTGTGAACTGATTACATTTCAAACGTGATTTTTTTTAATTACTTGAAACTCAGTGCATTTTTCCTATAAAATTAAAATTCCACCTTATATAATCAATGAAATCCCCATTTTGAATGCTTTTAGGTAAAGTATAAATTTGGTTCCTTCAACTCTATCATTCTTTTCTTTTTGAACACCCAGTATAAAGGCAAGTATTGAGAGAGTCCCATGTATCTGATTCTGTAATATTAAAGGAGTAGAGACAAAGAGATTCTCAGCAGATGTAAGGTTAACATGGATGGAGGTTACAGGAGTGGTTCTCTCTAGATACTATTGGAGAAAGTAACAGCAGGTGGACATTGAGATAGGAGGCTATATAGGAATATGATAGCTGTTCACAAGTATAGGTTATTTACAGTGCAACTGGCTACAAATTGGGAACTGCTTGGATTAGAGGATTCAAAATTTATAACTTCTATGTTACATTATAGGGTAAAAGCATTTACCTAAAAATACTACGTTAATCAAAATAAAGTAACTACCACACTGACATTTAATTCACACCAGTTTAAATTTTTAGGTTAATTTGCTAAATGTTCATGTATACAATTCGAAAGTAGATATGAAAGTTGATAAGCCAGAATTTAATCAGTTCATGGTTTCATATAGCAAGGATATTTTCTTTAACATCCACGTCAGGGAGGCAGAAACAAAGGAGACATAAAATGTTTTAAAATGCCTTGCATAATGTTACGTAGGGTGCCTCAAATTTGGCTTATGATCAAAACACACAAAAACCAATAAAGCTTAAGAAATTTTACCATGAAATAGTATTAACAATTGAATAAGATTATGGCTGTGTTTTGTCTTGATTTGAACTAGTTTGTTTATTTCAAGAATGGTTCCTAAGAAAAGAGAAAATGCTCTTGATATCTAAACTGTGACTCCCACCAACACATAACTGTTGTACCCAATCATCTTTAACTACGCTTTAGTCATTGGAAACTGAATTAAAAGTAATTTGAAACACTGTTCAACAGGTTTTACTACACATTCTAAATATATATTTTACTACATCTATGATTATGTAGTATACATTATGACATTTCTCATGCACATACTTTTAAAAATTGTGTATGTATTTAAACATTTCATTAAATTTGATAATATTAATATATCCTAAGATTCTCATGGAAGAATTGTCTTGTTGCTTAGCATGCTCTGTTAAATTTATTTTAAAATAGTTTATAATCACAAAATATGTTTGAAAATTATTTACATATACAGAAGAAAATAAAAAACATAATGCTACAGTATCCATTTTTATCTAATGCTTTAAATTCTTTTTTTTCCCTCTGAAACATTAACAAGATTTATTTGTGAAGATTTGCAAAATAGATATGGTGGGAACAATCCTTGATATTTTAAAATATATTTCATCTTAACTATCACTAATTCATTTTGAATTCTGATAAATCATTTTTTTCTACTCCCCTGTACCCTTCACTGTAATACTGCAGTATATATATATATCTCACTCACATTTCTCACAAGATTGCTTCAAATATCAGATAAGTGAAAGGAAAAGAGTGCTTTAAAAATTGTGAAAAATGTACTGGCTAAATATAGGTTATTAACTCTAATGGTAAAATTACTGTTATTACTACTTAATGCAGAGAAGGGTATAGTGTTTTTAGTATTGTTATTCAGTAACTTTACTGAGCTTGCCACAGTAGTTAACAATATTATTTTATAAATATTTTCCAACCTATCCCACAATATTTGTTCACCTGCTTTGACTAGTCAATATTTTTGCAAGTACACTTCCAATATAACACAACTGTTCAGCTAATAAGAGATGTTTAAAAAGATCATTAATATAATCTTTGGATCACAGATGAGATGAGAATACTTTTAATCTTTCTCTGATTTATAGCTCTCTGATTCTGACTGAGTGTGTTAATGAAGCATATTACTCTGAAAATAAATATATACATATATTTATATATTTATCTGATTATTCTTCTACGACTATTTCAGTATTCAGTTTTTGCCTTTTTAGAGTATCTTCATCAGACAATTAAGAAAATTTATATGCCAAATGAAGCTCTTCAACAACGTGTGTCAGCCTCACTTACAGGCACTTTTCCATATTTATTCTGAAATAGAGTGAAATATATGAGAATTTTTGTGAGAATTTTTGCATTTACTCTATTATCAATCAGGAACTTAAAAATATTTCTCCAGTGATAATTAGTTTTAGTACCACAAAAACACACAGAATTAAGATGAGTTGGCTAGGAATTACAAATGCAACATTCATACAATTAAATATTTCTTCAACAAACTTTCACTGAGTATGGTGCACAAAGCACTAGGGAATAAATCAACTATTTAAATCTGGAAGTGTTAAGATAAAGTATTAAATAGGATACTTTGATATCAAATTGAAGATCCCACAAAATAAGTATTTACAGAAAAAAGATTGTGTGAAGGCAGAGAAAAATAAAGGTAAATGGATAATATTTGGTTATCTTTATTCAGTTGTCCAGAAAGAATAAAAGGCATTGAAGTTGGGGCCCAGGAGAATAACTCAAAGGACAACATTTCTTCCTAGTATCGCAGACATTAAGGTTTAATTGAAATTTGATGTATAAAACTTATCAGGACAAATATTTCATATTGACCCCTACTTTCAAAAAAATAAGAATCATCAAAATAATAACTAATTAAGAATAATTACATTATGATATGCTTCTAAAACACAGTATATGAAAATTAGCAACCTACAGGTATTTATAGAAAATATTTGGATTTCTGAGTGCATCTTTCCTTAGAACCTATGTTATAATTCTTTGTTTCCTAAGCCAGCCTGGAAAGTATGATACTAACACAATCTAGCTGCCATATATAGGAGTGATTCTGAAATGCTCTTATTGCTTGGCTCTCTGCAGAATCATATTCCATGCTTGGAAATCAAGAGTTACAACTTTTTCAGTTCCAAGCTATTGGTGGCACCTGTGTCTGCAAATAGTGACGCACAAGTCTCCAACAGATTAAAGGATAAAGACCTGTGAAGCTTTGGGGGCATATTGGGGGCATATCTGAATGTTGGCCCAATGCCCGAAGACAGTTCTCTGTTTCCTTTTTATTACCATTACCATTACCATTACTTAATATCTACCATTACTTACCATTACTTATTATTTACCATTACTTACTATTACCATTACTTATTATTTAAACTGAATACTCTCCTTATAAACCAGTTGTTCTCTACTAGGGGTGATTTTGCCCCCCAAGAGACATTTGGCAATGTGTGGGGACATTTTTTTTCACACTAGGGTCTGGGGGTGCCACTAGCATGGGCAGAGCAAAGAATGATCTAGACAAAATGTCAACAGTTGTGCTGTTGAGGAATCCTGATCCATATTTACAACAAAATATACTTTCATCGCAGCTTTATCTATAGCCTTTTCTTCTTACATCTTCTGGAGAATCTATGAGTAAAATACATGAAAATAAAAATAACAAATAAGGGAAACATTTCCAATCTCAAGTAGACTAAAATAAACAATACAAGTTGGTATTCTACTTAATGGAATGCAAATGGAACTTTTTCTCCTTTCACCCCATAGCCAATCTTTATGCTTATTATTATTAATCTGCCTAACTGGACTTCCCTCTGTTAATCCCAGAGCTGGTCCTACGAATACTAATATTTGCATTAAGATGCTATAGAAACACAAATATTCAAAATAGAGTTAATTTTAGTTCAGGAAAAAACTTGCATTCACAGACTTCATTAAGAAATAGTAAATCTTCCTTCTTCATTAAGAATAGTATTTGAAGGCTTCCCTGCTGGCGCAGTGGTTGAGAGTCCGCCTGCCGATGCAGGGGACACAGGTTCATGCCCCGGTCCGGGAAGATCCCACATGCCGTGGAGCGGCTGGGCCCGTGAGCCATGGCCGCTGAGCCTGCGCGTCCGGAGCCTGTGCTCCGCAACGGGAGAGGCCACAACAGTGAGAGGCCCGCGTATGGCAAAAAAAAAAAAAAAAAGTCAGTAAATAACACTTAGAATAGACTAACTCAACAATGCAAGGTTCAGAAATGATGATTAGGAATGGGAGCAATAAAACAGCAATAAAAGAAATTTGATTTCAGTATATTTATTGCAGGCTCAAATCTAACAATACCTTGTAGAAAGTCACATTGCTTTGAATAAAAGCATATAATTAATTAAAGAATAAAGATGGGTGATGATGAAGAGCAAGTTTACTGAATCATGTTCCATACCAAATATTATAAACTGGTATTTGAATATACAAATCCAGTTCTATACCAATTATGAAGTTTAAAATCCTGAGGATGCCACAAATAGTTTGGATGGTGAAGGTTTAAATTACATGTCACAGCTATTTTTGAACTAAAAGATCAAACTTCCAAATTTAATAGCATCTCTTCCCAATAATCAGAATTATCACAGTACAACTACAGTGAGTTTAGGTAATAAATTACTTAGCTTCATTATGATTATGTAAGAGAAAAATTTATATTTGTGTACTATAATTGGCTTTTATTAAGAGAAAAGTAATGACCCAAACACGGAAATTTCAAGACAGAATTTGGTAAAGATAAAAGTTTAAATAAACGATTGACAAAAAAGTTCTACGTAAATCAACTGAATCCATTCTAAGTTATCCCCCAAATAAATTGTCCTTTTGAATTATGGTACAACTTTTTATAACTGGATTCAACATTCATTTCTTAACAGAACTGTAGTTTTAGTAAATGTAAACAAATGCTGAGGGTAAAATGCTACAGAAAATAAGATGATCTCACGGGGGGAAGGTGGCGTGTGTGTTGTGTGTGTGTGATGAATTGGGAGATTGGGATTGACATCTATACACTAATATGTATAAAATGGATAACTAATAAGGAAAAAAAAGTGCATCAAAATTTACTTATAAAACTGTTCATCCAGCATTGTTTGTTATTAACAATCCAACAAGATCTATGTTCATACACTGTAAAACTATTCATTTTGAAAAATAAAGAAGTATGTAAAAATTATATCATTTCTGTGTAAAAATGCTTGTATACACATCACACATTACACATAAAATGTATTAAAAAAGAAAGAATAAATACTAAGGGAGTAAGTTTAAAAACAAAAAAGAAGATGATCTTTACGTTCAGATATGTGTCATACATAGGAAGGAGAAAAGATATGTTTAGAGAGAAAGATTTTAAAAGTTCAAGATCGTCTTAAACATTATTGGAAATCATGAGATACATTCTGTATAAATATGCTACAAAATTTAAAGAATAAAAACAACAATTATCAAAGTTGAGTAATATTTAATAAACAATAATAAGATGCAGAAGTTGACCTCAGTGTCTTCAGTTCATTCTCAATTCCCATAACCCTTTGAAGAAAGTCAGATTAGGTAAAAGAGCCTCATGAGAATTCATTTGGGACAGGATGCTGATTTGGAGCTTGTCTGTAAGGAAGACCCTTTCAGATTTTTACTTAACATGATTATGTCTGGGCCTGGTATTTGAGGAAAAGCTACTTGGAAAAAAATAGTAAGGCGACTAGGGAGAAGAACAATGGGATGTGTGTAAAAGGAGACATTAGATAATAATAGCTCACATTTATTGAATGCTTAATATGTGCCAGACATTGTTCTAAGTGCTTTATACATACTAACTCATATAATTTTTGTCACCTATCAGATAGGTCCTATAGTAAAATCCATTTCACAGATTAAAAAGCTGAGTCACAAGAGATTAAGGATTTGTTCAATACCACCCTCAGCTAATAAGTGGGGGAAAATAAGGATAATGTGGAACTAAGGAAAATAAGAATAATTTGGATAAATGAGTTAGAATTGAATCCACACTGAGGAACTCCCTACTGCCTAATACAATAATCAACATGTTTCATTAAGTTTTATCTCTGAAAACAAGGTACCAAATCTGATTCAGATGTAGTAATTGGGCTTCCCTGGTGGCGCAGTGGTTGAGAGTCTGCCTGCCGATGCAGGGGACACAGGTTCATGTCCCGGTCTGGGAAGATCCCACATGCTGCGGAGCGGCTGGGCCCATAAGCCATGGCCGCTGAGCCTGCACGTCCGGAGCCTGTGCTCCGCAATGGGAGAGGCCACAGCAGTGAGAGGCCCGCGTACCGCAAAACAAAAAAACCTATTTTAAGTTTGTTTTGGCTATTTTATTTTTTTATTTAATTTTTTAATTTTTAAAAAATTTATTTTATTTATTTTTGGCTGCGTTGGGTCTTCATTGCTGCGCACGTGCTTTTCTCTGGTTGTGGCGAGTGCGGGCTACTCTTGGTTGTGGTGCGTGGGCTTCTCATTGCGGTGGCTTCTCTTGTTGCGGAGCACGGGCTCTAGGTGCACAGGCTTCAGTAGTTGTGGCACATGGGCTCAGTAGTTGTGGCGGACGGGCTTAGTTGCTCCGTGGCATGTGGGATCATCCCGGACCAGGGCTTGAACCCACGTTCCCCGCACTGGCAGGTGGATTCTTAACCACTGCGCCACCAGGGAAGTCCCTTGTTTTGGCTATTTTCTGTACTTAAAAATTGATCACCTTAGGCACCCTGAAGGCATTTGATGTAAACCAAATATACTATTGATGGGATTCAAGACATGATACCCCAAAATATGGCACCTTGGTATACTGAATATGGTAAGCTGAAGGTGTTTTAGAAAATGGGAGAAACAGGGAGTTCACTTGGACTTTCCACCCAAGCCTCTCCCCTGAAACAGGTCCTAACACCCTCACTTGAGAGATACCCTTCCTATACCTGAAGGAAAGGAGTGTCCTTATCTCTGAAGACAAAGGGATGAGAAGAATCCAACCAAACAGGCCCTGCTAAATGTCTCCCAGTTTACTACGCTTACTTCATATCCTTTGACCTACCTACCACACTTCTCCATGAATGTCCACTCTTCACTAAACCTAGCATAAAACAACACAGGTTTAACCATTTTTTTAGGTCTTCATTTCCTTAGGAAGGCTCCTGTGTCATGCGAAACTTACGTTAAGTCAACTTGAATTCTTTTCTCCTGTTAGTCTGTTTTGGTCGGTTTAATTTTCAGAGCCAGTCAGGGACCTTAAGAGCGTCAAGAAAAACTTGTTATTCCTCTACACTGTGCATAAAATTAAAAAAAAAAAAAAACAACGATATTAAGTGACAATTTTGATTCCTTCTGTAAAGTACACACGCACAGACACAACACAACATAAAGTTTAAGCAAAATTAAAATTAATGAAGCAGGCAAATGGTGAGGCAACTCTCTGGCCCACAAGCTAACTCAGCTCTGGTTATTTTACACAGAGTATGGTACACGCCCTCTGAAGTAACATTTTTTTGAGATCACAGTACTGCAGTCTCAGGAAGATAATCACAGGGCGTGTCTGCCACAAATAATACAAGTCTTTCCTTAGGTCTCTATGAAAATCTGGATCACTGTTTTGATAGATGAAGCATGAAAATAATGCTATCAAATAATTTTCACGAAACACAGACTATTAACATTTTATTAAAACAGTTTTAAAATTGGAGTCCTTCAGAAAATTAATCACTCTGAAAAATTGGAGCAGTCAAAAATTAAAACTACCTTGAAAATTAAAATTTTATACATATATACGCATAGAAAAAAAATCACTAGTTTTGTGCTCTACTAACACCAGTTTAATTTTCTAGGGAGTAATAATATAAGTCAGTCACGTAGGACAAGAAAAACCCTAGACATTCCATACCTACAGGGTAGCTATAATACTGTACATAATTCCCATAAACAGAGAAAAGGGAAGGGAATATGTAAAGAATGTGTATTGGGGACTATGGGGGGGTTAAGTAAACTAAGCTCATAGCTCAGATTCCAGAAATTGAGTATACTCAAAATGTAAATATTTAACATGTAGTATTTACTAGATGAAATGCTGAGAAAATATCTACTCTCATTGGAAATTCTAGGGCTAACTTCCAAGTGTTACCTGTTCCTGGCAAATACCTAAAGTTTCCTTATTGATTTATACTTTGTAAAGAAATATTTCATAATAACAAAGCATATTTATTAAAGGAAAGTTACCTAGCCTGAATATTTAGTTTAACGATAGCTGTAGTTATGTCAACTACTAACAGTTTTTCTTTTGGCAGCTAAGCCCGTAATTGGTTTTGCCTTCTTAGTGGAAGCTATTTCCTAATGATGGTGACTTTCAGCTTGTATCTGCCTGCAGCCACCTACTCTTCCCTCTCTAAATGTATTCTGAAATATGTTGGCAGATTTGAATGGCACTAGAAATATGTAAGAATTTGAATTATCCAGTAGGATAGCTGAAAATGCAAGATGACCTCCTTTATCCCTGATTTCCATGTTCAGAACATACTCTATAATAAACAGTAATAAACTGTGACTTCCAATTGGAAGCTTCATCAAAAATAATCAGCTCTTCACATTAGTCACAAATCAATTACCTAAAGAACAACAAAAAATTAATAACTTTTAGGAACAAGAATATACCAGGGCCTGTCATGCCATTTTGTTAAGGAAAAGGAGCTACTTGAAAACATCACTGATAAGAGAAAAATACTGGTCATCTACATCAAAAGTATCTTACATCCATTTACTTTCCCAAAGTTTTTAACTCTAATATGCTCTGAATTTCACTGCTTTCACCTCCTCTAGGACTTTGCTTCATAATTTATCCCTTCTTAAACTTATTTTATCTTCTACCTTTACTTCTGGGCCTTCCTGCTACCAGGTCACATTATAACAACCATCCTTTGACCACATACACACCTCAACTATCTTCCCTTCACAGACTCAAATAATAACCCACAGTCACTTTCTCTAGTTTACCTCTTTCCAGGAACAACCACCATAAAGTGACTTCCACCGCCCCCCCCACACACCCACAACAGAAATATTTCTTCCTACGTTTATCAGAGATCTAACCTCCAAACCCAAGTGCCATTTTTGGAACTGATCTGCCTCGACCTCTTTGTAATATTATGCATTGTGACCTTTTCCTCCCGTTCTTGCAGCAGGCCATTCCTTGATTTCACTCTCCACGGCTCTTCCTTTCCCTTTCTAGCTTCTTCTCAGTTCTGACATGGGCCTTGCTTCCTCTGCACATTCAGTAAATGTAGGTGTCATACAGGGGTGGCCACAGATTCTTTGTAGCTCCTTCCATTGAGAGATGGAGTCTATTTCTTTTTGCTCGGCTAGACCTTGGGACTAAGTATGGCCAATAGAATATGGTAAAAACCATGTGTGCGAGTTCTAGAGTCCAGGCTTCAAGAAACCTTGCAGCTTCTGCCTTCTTCTTCCTGTAATGCTGTCCTGAGACTGCTGTTTGATGAAAAAGCTTGAGATGAAAGACCACATCGAGAGAGAGAGACCCAGCCATCTCAGTTGTCCCTTCGGAACCTAAGCCTTGACTAACCCACTGCTCGTGAGATAGCCAAAGTAAAACTCAGAAGAACCACCCCAGTTTACTCAGAAAATCATAGCAAATAATACATTGTTGTTTTCAGCCACTCATTTTTATGATGTCTTATTGCCAGTAAGTGATAACTGATACAATAGGCATCCCGCAGGTTTCTATGACTCATTTCTTGTCTCATTATATACACCTTATGGGTGACTGTAATATCACCCACAACTTTATCAACCAACTGAATGATGATAGTTCCCACATTTACTTATTTTTCCCTTGAGCTCCAGACCAATATTCCAAACTTTGTTTTGACATGTTTATTTGATCATTATGTTACTCACTGCCACCTCAAATTTGGCCCATCGAAACTAATTCACCATCCTCTCCTCTCATATCTCAAACTATTCCACCTCTTGATTTCCCATCTTACTAAATGTAATCACTATCTCCCCACCCTTTCTCTCAAGTTTGAAAACTGGGAGTCTTCCTAGACTCCTTTGTCTATCTCATTCCCCTTTAACAACCAGTCCCCATGTCTGTTTTACTCTTTCTCCCAAATGTCTCAAATATACGCCCTCCTATCTATCACCACTACTACAATTCGGACAACTTCCAGTTTTACAGTAAGTTACTGTAATAAGTTAGGACATATTATATTATGATAAACTCCTGCCCACTTCACATTTGTACTCCATAATACTGTCAGGCTTCCCTTTTTAAACTGCAAATCTAGCTGTGTACCTTCCTTGTTTAAAATCTTTAAATGGTTTCCAAGTCCTGCATTTTCAATTTGTTTACCTTTCTTCCTCTCCCTCATCACCCCTCCCCGCTCTGTCTCTGTCTCTCTCTTACTCTCTCTTCTGTTCTCTGTTTCTCTCCTGCCTGTTCCTAGAATTCCTTCCATGATCTGATTCCTCCAACTGATAGCCAAGCACTCTGTAATAGACACCTTGAGCTAGCTATTCCTAGCATCTTGCTGATCTCTGACAGATCTAACGTGAGGGTAACTGGCTGTCACTGTAACATCTATCACCCTATGAATTGCTGGACTGGATTGCACTGTATCTGCCATGCTTTTATTTTTCACTCTGGGCTTTTCCATAACCTATTTCCTTGGCTTGAAACACCTTTTTTCCCCTTTCTTCATCTAACTCTTACTCTGTTTCAAATGTTGCTTCCTCTAGGAAAATTCCCTTATCATCTCTGAATAACCCCATTCCCGCCACTCCAGATGGAAATGGATGCCCATTCTTGATGCTTCTACAGAACCCATTGTACATTGAGTGGTAGCATTTTCTACCTTCGTTTTTTGCTAGTTTGCCAGTCAGGTCCTGGACTGACTCTTTCATCTTTGAAGCCTAAGAGCCTAAGACAATAAATGTTAAATGTTCTTTTATTTTTTGGAGCATGAGAGGAGGAAGGGGGTTCGGGGGGAGGTACATAAAGGGAATTTTTCAGTCAACTAGGGCCTGGCGGTTACCACTATCCCACCATATATTTTTGTAAATAAAATTTTGTTTAAGTACAGTCATGCTCATTTAATTATGTACTGCCTGTGTCTGTTTTCACGCCACATTGACAGAGTTGAGTGGTTGAGACCGTGACATTATGGCTGGAATAACCTAAATATTTATTATGAGGCCTTTTACTCAAAATGTTTGCCAACTCCTGACCTAGATGATTTACCTGCACCAAAAATCTAGATTTTGTTTAGTTAAATACTGAAATGTTATTTGAACTCCAATATCTATGTAATAGTTCTGTGTATTATTCTCTAGGGGACAAGAAAGTAAAAATAATGTGGTCTTTAAACAGAAGAATGTATGATCTCATGGAAGTCACGGCCTTGTTTGGAAGTAATTTCAACCAAAGGCAATGACTGAAGGCTCACTAAGAGGATGGCTGTGAAATGCTTCATGGAGAATGAGTGGGTTTAACATAGGATTAGTCAGCGTGAAGGCCTTGGCTGGGAAACCAGTGTGTTTTGCCTTTAAAGTCCCATTCCAGGTGCAGTGTGTTCCATATTAATCAGTCCCATATGGATGTCAGGAGGGCTGGCAGTAGGTTGGATGAAAGGCTGCTTTCACAGTGCAGTGTGTCCAAACACCAGGTGTTTGGAGGTGGAATATTTGGAAACATTCAAGTGACACCTTGAATTTTTTTACTCTAAACCCTGATGTTCTTCCCTCCCCCGAGTTACCCTTGCCATTTTTTCTGTTCTGTATGATAATGCAACTATATTCCTATTTACTCAGACCCCACATTGTAGTTATCACTGAATCTTTTTTTCCATCCTGATACTTTCTATTGTCCCCATACACTCAGTTTTGAATTCCTATAAATTCCGCCTCTATAGTGACTCTTATAACTGTAATCTCTATCTGAAATTTCCTGTTCATTTATTGTTTCCTTACTGTCTGCCCGTCCACCACTGTACTATAAGCTCAATGAGAACAGAGACCTTGACTGCCTTTCTCATTGCTGTATCCCCAGCACCTAGAATAACATGTAGCACACATTATAAGGTAAATAAATATTTTTTGTTGAATACATGGACTTTATTATGATACTTTAAAATGCCTGCCTTGTATTTTAATTATTTACATATGTCTGTGTGTCTACTAATCAACAAGTTCCTTAAAGTATGGTCCATATCTGATTCACATTTAATCTTAATAAAGCCCTCAAAGTATGAGGTTCATTTGATATTTCTGAATTTTTAAAAATCATCACATAACCAGTATCTTGAGTCCCCAAAAGGGAAATATATACAAGTAGATGCCCAACCTGATACGGTGGGATAGTTTAGAATGTTTTGTTTTAAGATGCTAAGGTAGATAAGAAAGCAATACTATAATATGCTCAGATATGTAAAGCACTATATAGCACAAGCTGCCAGCTTACTTAATTCTCTAAACTGTGACTACAGCAAGGTCTCCTAACTAAAAGTAGAACCACTAAAAACGATCATTTAAAAAAAAATGACTTAGTCTAAGTTTCATGCCGATTATTAATAATTCTAGGAAAATGTTCTTTGACTTTCACTACTAGAGTAAAAGAACAAGCAGTCAAGAAATTAAAGCTAATACTTTGTGGTCCACTGCTGTAAAGTGGCTAACGTCCTGTGCTCTGAAAAAAGATGAAATCTCAAAGGTCCAGTATAGCTTCATAAGTGCTTTTCCTAATGGCGTACAACTCTTTTCTTCATGTGAGACTGTAGTTATTATATGTCTACTCCATGAAGACATCCATGGTTTTTCAATAGCACTTCTCATAGGTTCCACACAAATGTAATTTTATGCAGAGCTAAAAATAGGTATCTTCAGTTTCTACTGTTGAGGACTGTGGTCTCCCCCAAACTGATGTGCTGCTGCTAGATCTTAAAGTACTCTCAGTTAACCATAACTGCAGGGAATTCCAGAAGGATTGACAAATGCCAGAGTAAATGAGGAGTGAATGAGTAACCAAAGGTATTGGAGATGGCTGTAAAATGTCTTAGTCATTGGTTGAGAACAGCAAGCATACACTGTGCAGTCCATCAATAAACCCCAGACACAAAATTCCTACCGATTATATACCATCATTAGTAAGAATAAAAATTTGTTGAAATTGGACCACTGTCTGCATTAGTGGAATTACCATTTAAAAGATCCACAAAATAGAAGAATAACTTAATTCTATAAGCTGATACACTGACTAGTTTAATAGGATTATTAGAACAAATAGCAGTCAATTACAGTTGACTGTAAGTCTATTACTGTTATATAAACACATCCTTAACATTTTTTTCAATTGTAAAATACTGTTTTCACCAACCAAGCAAGATTCTGGATTCTCACCAAACTGACCGTATTACTGCCTGCTTCCTGAATTCTTTTCTTTTGATTATCCTGAGTCATTCCTAGCTTTGTGTGCTTCAGCCCCTCCTACATCTCTCTGTACACCTTGTCGTGTTCCCTTCTCTTGCCCAAGCCTGTCCCCTGTGGAAGTTTCATAAACACTATCTAATGTGATGATGCTCCATTTATTTTTCTTTATCTCCATTCACTTCTCTTATATACTTCTACTTAGAGTCAATCAAAAACATTTAGTGACACCTACTCTATAGAGGAACAGCCTTCCTAAGACATTATACTTTCATTTTATAAATTGTATTATAAATATAACTTTATTTACCCTGTCAACGGTAGTTCCCCATGGAAGAGTGATTTTTTTAAAAGTTCATGCATGAGATACTAAACTATAGTGCTCTTTTCTCAATTAGGAGTTTAATCCCTTAAGAATGAGGTGGTGTCTTTGCATGTTTGGTATAATACAAAACACAGAGTTTACCAGTCCTAAAGAAATAAAATAAAAAGATAGCTACTCCTAACATTCTTATATTTGTATTACTAAACTTAAAATTGTGCTTAGCAAACACTCAATAATTCTTAGATATTATAATTTATAAACTAATCATATGTCTTTATAATTGGAAATAAACACATTTGACTTTTACCGTAATGGTACCTTTCCTGGTGGAGGTTATGTGGCAATGCATCATGTTTAGGTAAAATAAAATTACCAAAAAAATCCTTCTTTCAATTCTATTTTTAAAAGTTTTCTTGAAAAAAAGCAGGACAAGAGAATTAAATTCTACTCTGCAGAGGAAATTTTAAAACCACAGAAGCTTAGAGATGAAAGGGACCTTAAGTATCCAATTCAATCTCTCATATTTTTAGACAAAGATAACACTAAAATATTCAAATTATGTATCCTTTGTTCTTATCAAAAGTCCACAAAGACACATAAGGAACTGTCTCTTAAACTATGCTATGCATTGCAAAATCATTAATAGTCTCATAATTTTGCTCAGATGCGGTGTGAGGATTAAACATAAAAGCTGTCAGAATTGAAATATTTCATCAAGATCCAAGGATAGTATTGCACAACATTTATAGACTCATTTCTAATTATATTCAGTAATTTATAATGTATCTCTTTGTATCCAGGGAGGAAAAGAGATCAGTGATGATCAGGAAAAGAGAACAGAAGTTCTAGTGAGTCAAGGTTGAGACTTTGAAGCCACAAATATCATGTTTAGGTGTTAAAAACTTAGATATACTTCATAACATATTTAATCCAAGAGGCCTGAACAAGGAGTGAATATTTACTGAGCTTTTATTATGTCCTAGCACCATGCTAAATTTTTATATATAATCAGATTTAATCCAAATTCCTGATGGTTTAGGATTAACTCTATTTTAGAGATGAGAAAACTAAATACTAAATAGGCCATACAGAGTAAGGGTTAAGAGCATGGATTCGAATTCTGTCTCTGCCACTTATTAACTGTTGCACTGCTCTGGGTCTTAATGGGCTTACATGTGAAATAGCAGAAGTAGTAGTACCTTCTTCACAGTGTAATTTTTTTTTTTTTTAAAGAAGATGTTGGGGGTAGGAGTTCATTAATTTATTCATTTATTTTTTTTGGCTGTGTTGGGTCTTCGTTTCTGTGCGAGGGCTTTCTCTAGTTGTGGCAAGTGGGGGCCACTGTTCATTGCGGTGCGCGGGCCTCTCACTATGGCGGCCTCTCGTTGCTGAGCACAGGCTCCAGACGCGCAGGCTCAGTAGCTGTGGCTCACGGGCCTAGTTGCTCCGCGACATGTGGGATCCTCCCAGACCAGGGCTCGAACCCGTGTCCCCTGCATTAGCAGGCAGATTCTCAACCACTGCGCCACCAGGGAAGCCCCACAGTGTAATTTTAAGTATTATGTAAATTACTTAGACCAGTGCACATAATAAGTGTTATAAGAAGTATTAGCAGAGGTGGATTTACCCTGAAGCTAATGAAGTTTACGCATAAGGGCTTCCTCATTTGCACAGTCACATTCCGAGGCCCCATAATGACCTTAGTGATATTATTAATCAGAACTTTAAAGAGCAACTTATTTAATACCCATTAAATATGTCAGCATATTTAATACCTATTGCTCATTTTAAAGAGCAACCCCTTCAATTGTCAAACTTAAATTTGCCTTTGCTTGTTGTTATTATTGTTATCGTCGTATTAGAAAGATGAAATATTTGCCCCAGTGCATACAACTAGTAATGGCAAATCTGAGATCTGACCGAAAGTCTAGGTGACTAAAGAGCTGGAGTTTTTAACTAAGATAATTTTCTGCCTGTTTCTAGCATTTTCCCTTTGTCTTATAACTGTAACTATCTTATAGAAAGAGCATAAATCCTCCTTTCATGTGAGAAAATAAGTATTTCCCCAACTGTATTTCCCTCTTACCTCCAGAGAAGGAGGAAATGTTCCACATTCAACAGTGAGTGGGGTCTATAGTAGCCAACTACCATCATCCACCAAACCTCACTCACATACATACATGGTTGCATTCCAGGAGCATGAAAGGAAGTGAGAGCATCCCTAGAGAAGAATGAGTAACCCTGCACCTTGGTTTGTTCTCTACCAGAAGTCCAGTAAAGTCTCTTACAGCATCTATTTCTCAACTATGACCCTTAACCATTTGAAAGCAAGGAGTTAAACCTAGAAGCAGGGGTGATGAGAGCTCAACCTTGAATTTATGGATTCATTCTTTAACTTACCCATGAGTCCATTCACTGCAAATGTACTGATTTACTACTCTGACACAAGTGCTTTATGGGGACCAGCTGTATTTGGAGAGTATATGTTGAATTCATTTGTTCAATCAACAAATATGTATTGAGCATCTACTCACTGTTTATCTAGAAAGAAACAAGATAGATGAGGTCCCTGATCTCACTGAGTGTATACTCAATTTTTTTATAGCTATCTTAAGTCACTTTACTTATAAAAACAGAGGGCATTCTAGCCTGCAGATATAAACCTTTGAGAATAATTTGCCTTGTTTGTCAGCATATTTAATACCCATTGCTCATTTTCATTCTTGAAATATTTTTCTTATCACTGCCAATGCTAAAATGTCTCCCCAAGGCTCTATTCCATTCATATAAGTAATGGTCACTGTTGGGTGACCATTCACATTACTAATCGCTTTAAATTACTATCAACAGATATGCAAACTTTCTCTAGAAGGTGTAGCCTTACAACAGGCTCCACAATAATTGAATCACAATCTATTTTAAAAAGCCAAATAATTGACTCTTAAGAAATCAGTGTTGTATGTGTTATGTGTGTTTTGCCAAAAGGATGTCTTTTAAAACTCCTAAGCAAGTATACATGAAAGAACATTAGCACACAGAAGTATGCTGAACTTTTTCCTTTCACATGTACTTGGTGCAGATGGCATTTTGCCTTATTTTAGAAAGCCAATATGCTAGGGACAAAGAGATCTCTTGTCAAGGACTGGAATACACATTCACCTGGAAGAGGTAAACTCATACTCCTACTTCAACTTTCTTTCATTTTTAGAACTAAAATCAAAAGAAGAGAGCCATACTTTTGTGAATTACCTAGAGCCATTATCAGATCTCCCAAACGACATACCAATCAAATAACATCAAAACTTTCTAAGTTATACAGTCCAGCTAATAAAGAGGCTATGTAAATAAAATTGTTAACCAGCTACAAACTTTTAAAAACTTTTTAAAAATCCTTAAGATTTTCACCTTGACATTCTTCATGTATTGATACGGTACATAATAAAACATCTTATGTAGTGGATTTTAAGTTGGGTTATAGTTTTTTTGAGTGACAATTCAAGATCTAACCTAGAGCTCAATTTCACCGCTGCCACTGCTCTCAGGATATTTTTGCCAGGGATAGAGCATTCCAATCATTGTTCCTAATGCGCTGTCTCTGTCAAGTAATAACTACTTAAGTTACCAGGTATTATCAGGGGAAATCTCTTTCAGGAACACCTGGGAACTAAAAAGATGTATGTACTCAAATATCCAGCATTTCTCAAGCCAATTTCAGGGCTCTTTCAAACATTTATTGGAGGTTAGACAAAACAATACAAAATAATTTCCTGTTCTGCAGAATTCATAAATTACCATACTTCTAATTACAAAGAGAAAACATCCAGCTTGCCAGCAACTTCTACCATGACCTTAAAACTCAATTCTTCCTTCTGATGAAGTAACTGCGGCATGAGGTGCTTAAGAGAGCAATATGAGGCACCTGGTTTTAAAACAACTTGGTTAGATATGTTCTAATTCATTCAAAAGCAAATGCAGATTTTATGTGTCAATTATACAACAATAGAGCTGTGTTATTTACTTCTAATAATTTTATTACAAATATATTTTTTGGAGACTTTTGATTTCAAGTTGATATTAGGACAATGCTTGTTATCACCTGTGATATAGGTATAGGAAAAGCCAAAAGAAAGCCAAGAGCTGACTGAATGGTACCTAACAATAATTATAAGGCCTTATTCACTAAATTAGATCCTTTCGTATTCATTGTTATTATCAATGAATCACCTGAAAGAACAATTCTGATTTTATATATCCAACGAACATATGAAATACTGCTTTAGTCTGGCAATTTTTTGCTCCTAGCAAGGTTTGGTTAAAAAGTCCAACCAATTTTCTGCCCTCAAATTTTATTAATTAAAACACCAAGGAATCGTAACTTACAACCGAGAATCCCCCAGATCTTTAAAGTGACATTCCACTTTTCTGAACTTATAAAAAAAAAATGTTGCTGATTGCTATTTAGAAGCATTAGCTTTTAAAGCAATCATTGTTTTGAAAATAGAACCTACAGATGGAACTTATGTGAATACTTGAATATGTTAATAATCTGAATTCAATTGTTGAATGACCATATGAATGTTGAGTAAATTCATGCTTCATTATTTCCTTCTTTGGGTTTTCTATGAGAAACAAAAGCCACCTAGTGACTTTTAGAAAATATTTTCAGAAACTTGAATAGCTTATTGAAAAGAAAATATCTAGACTCTCCAACGTTTTTATTCTTCACGTGAACATAAAGTTGCTTAAGAAGGTAGTTATCAATCTTTGGGATTCAGTCACAGAACATTTTATTATTATGGAACCAAAGTAAACAATCCATCTCCTGAGACCAAAAGGTCTTCTGAAAATTGTACTCTTCCTATTAAATGTTATGAAAATTAGAAAATTTTTAAAAAATAATTCTGAGCATAAAGATTTTACATTGGCTCCATTTCTTCTATTTGCATGAAAGTTAGAAACGAAAAGCATCAGGGCGGGGGCCGGGTGGGATGAATTGGGAGATTGGGATTGACATATATACACTAATATGTATAAAATAGATAACTAATAAGAACCTGCTGTATAGCACAGGGAACTCCAGTTCGCCGTACAGTAGAAACTAACACAACATTGTCAAACAATAATAATAATAAAAAAAAAAGAAATGAAAAGCATAAAATGTTTGTGTGTCCAAATAAAATCATTTTGTGACCAAGTATTATTTTCAGATTTCCTGAAGACTGTTTTCCAGATTTTTAAATCGAATGATTCTTAACATTTAAAAAATATTTTCTGGTAGGGGAGGATTAGCTTGGTGTCCAAATCCATATAATTATTTGTCCATCTCCCTGGTTTTTGGATTTTATCAAATATCAACCAATCCTTTATAAAGTATTCACTTTTATATAATACCAGCTGATCTCAGATGATGCTAGAGAATAAAATGATTACTGTGTTTTTGATTTGAATACAAATTATAATTTTAGTTTATAAAATTATATAAACAACTGTATTATATACGTCCATCACATACCAGGCACTGCCCTGGGAATTAGAACACAATGGGGACTAGACAGATATGGATGGCCCTGCCCTCCTTAACCTTTACAGTGTGTGTTTTCTAAAAGTTTTTTATGCCTCATACTTTGAAGTTTCATTTGTTTTCCATCCTGTCTCTAAAACTCTCAAATATCCATGTATTATGAGACTATTTACAGAGCTACCTTAGGACGTTCAATCTTGGGTGATAAATATTCTGAGTGAACAAAACTGAAAAGACAGAACAGGATGCAGAAAAGTTCAATAAACTTTCTCAAAATTTTATGATCTCAAAATCCTAATATTCCCTCGAAAAATCCTCATTTTTTCCTGCTGACAAAGATACAATTATATTCAAGTTGTTCTTTTAACTGTATAAATGTTATATCACAATGTATACAAATACATTGCTCAAATTTTTCCTTTACATTCTACAAGGAATTTTATACGATATATTTGAAGAATGCATTGGCTGTTATCAGATAACTGTTTTATCATCAATCGAAGAATGAATCTATCAAAGGATGAATCACTTGTCATTTAAGGAAAGTTATTGGTTTCTATATTTTGGAGTGGAATTATTTAAATCATTATGGAACCCAGGAAATGAAATTGATAAACTTAATCATGTAACTAAGTTTCCTCTGTAGTTTCACCTTTGTGAAGGTGAAAAAACAGACAAAACAAAAATATCTCATCTATATCAAAACTAAACCTTGAAAAAAACAAATATACATTAATTCTATTTCAACACACCATGTGGCTTATTTACTGCTTAGTTTGAAATACCCATATTTTTATGTCCCTAGCTACCCCTGTGGTTTAAGCAACCTTAAGGATTGGAAAAATACAAATCTTTAAAGGGAGGCACTCAGTTATTACAGCAACTCATGCACAGCCTCACTATTACCACTTTCGCCAAAACACACGTTCATAAAAAAGCATCACCTTCAGGAAGCACCATTCCATTTTGTCAGAGCAACTTAAAATACTATTAAGTTCCCCATCTTTTATTGTTTCCTTCCACTTTTTCATAATTTTGCATAGAAAAAATATTTTTAAAATGTTTGTATACTCACCTCCCTGAACAAAAGCTAGTTTTATGGGTAGAGTAGATTTTGCAGTGGCAAATTAAGGCAACAAAAGTGGCCATATGAGAGAAACTCACAGGGGTGCATGCAGTTTTATTGCACTGTTATTTGGCGTACCAATGACAGAATTCTTCAATTAGTTAACACACACACACACAAATACACAACAACTCTGAACTACAGGGATAGTATTCAGAAAGATCACTATGCCAAAAACATAACTTGTTTTGTAATACCATGAACTTTCCTGAAGTAATTTTTTATATATTTTTACAGCATTTAAACAAACACACTTCAAAACCGATGCTACTGAAAAATCCTTTAAAAAGTAGGAAGGATTTTCTTTTGGTAAGGGGAGTTGTCTGAAATATTTTTTAATGCATTGACACTACGAAAATACAAGCCTATTTTTGATAACTATTACTACCATAGTTTTTAATACTACCCAGACATATTTCTTTATTTTAACATACAGTTTCATTAATTATCATAAATACCATATTCGTGACATATCAGATTATTAGAAAATAAAACAGGTTTAGGAAGTTTGATAGTATTGATTATTGCTGCTTTTGTTTCTTAAGCTAGTCAACTAAACCATAAAGACATTGGAATGAGGTAATAACAGAATTTTTCAAGTAGACATTCATGCCCAAAATAAAGTCTGGAGATTTACTTTAAAGTTGTACCACTATATTGTCATGCAGACCCTCTAAAATAATTGTATCATTTCCTACCATGTAATTGTATGCTTTTAAATTGACACTAAGTAAATTATGACAAGTACAAACAGGTGTGATTGAGAGAAGCGTTGTGGAAAAGCGCTTATGCCAAAACAAGTATGTTTAAAAAGTAAAGCCCGTGTCTACAATTAGCCTCACATTTTTTTAGGCATAAAAATGTAGCACTTGAGTTAATAAAATATTTAATAGGACTGATACACACATACTGACTCAAGAAAAATCTGTGTGTGTGTGTGTGAAATATGTTTATTTACACAATGGGCATTGCCGGCTTGAAAACAGCAAATCGAATCAAAGTAAAATAGTAATAATAAGGATTAAGAAGGACAGCTGTTTGAATCCTTTCTTAATGCCTAAAATCACCTAAATTTCTCAAAGATTTTTGAAAGAATGAGTTCACAAAAAGTTTCTCTACAGAGTATTTTCACTTTGGGAACTTTCCAGGTTTTAGGAATGCCCCACTCAAAAAGGGAGCCAAAGCATTGTTTCCGGATTGTATCAGCAGCTCTGTTTTTCTGTTCTAATTAGTGGCTAATAAATTCTAGTTATATCTTCATCAAAATGTTAACTCTTCCTATAATATACTAAAATTCTGTCTAAAGCAAAATAAAACTTGCCATCCCACTACTCTCAAATAGGCGAGGCAACAAACAAGAAGAAGGTGATGCTAGTGGTGGAAACCAGAAGTGGTCAAAGGGAGAAAAAAGGAGTCAAAATAATCCTCCTTTATTTTCAGAGATCCTTGAACTGGTCACTGCAATCATTGTTACTGGAACAATATCCTCACCAGTTGAGTGTACACGCTAGCCCTAACTCCCTAGAGCTTTGTTCCCCAGGAGCAATTTTCATCAGAATCTAACTGCAACAAAACACATACTTTCACAACAGAAGCTCCCGAATACACACACGCTGGACTTTACCTGTTTTTATGCCGAGTCTTCAGCAAGTTCCTTCCAAAGGGAGCCATGGCCCGCCAGGCCAGCGAACAGCAAGGACAGTATCTCAAAGTTCTCTGGGGATGGGGGAGATATCTGGATTTCTAGGGTGAAGGGAAGAGACCTGGAAGCTTCCTCTTCACCTCCTCAGATGCTCCTGGCTTTCAGCTCATTAGTATCCGTCTGAAGGGAGCTGCTGGAAGTTGTGCAACTGTTGCTTAACTTTGAACTGCGGGATTGCTGTGGCTGCTGCACCTTTGGAGACCTGCCCAGCTTCAGCCTCGAAGGAGGCGTCTGGAGGCAGGAAAAGGAAAAGAAAAAAAAAAGAGAGAGAGAACGAGAGGAAGGGAGGAGGACTCTATTGTGTTCTATAGTTATTTGCAGACTTGCTAAAAGAGCTGCCACCCCACAGGCATGGTAATACCCACGGAATGGGAATTTCACTCGCTTTGGAAACCCCCCTCTTCCGCTCTCCACGCCCAACCACACAGGGTGAAGTGAACACACATAAAAGATTTAAAAGTAAATACCTCCACCTCCCATCCAGCTCCAGTCTGTGAAAAGTAATCTGACGGAGGCAAGCAGGAGTGAGGGCCAAGAAGTCTTTGCCCAGCGATTCGACACAAAATTCCCCCGCCCGGGGTGTCAGTGCTGTAACATACATCGAGGAGCGAAGCTGGAGGCTGGATCGAGGGAGACTCCCAGACCCCTGAGGAATCTGAGCCCCGAGTTTCCCCCAACTCCGTCCCTCTACTCTTCAAGGTCATCTTCCAAAAGCTGGAGGACCTGAAGGACCAAAGGGCTCCAGGGCTGAATGATCACAGCACTGGCACAGGAACCAGCCAGGGTTTGGGGTCCCGACCCCGCCGCATCTTTGGCACTTACTGGCCCTTTTAGACCACGGGAGTTTGAACGAAGAGCCAACTGTTGGCTCTCGCCCCTCGAGTAGTAAATTGAGAAAGGACGCGCCGCGAGGACTTCAGGGAACTGAAGTGTGCAGGTCGAGGGGCTGGCTGACATCACCTAGTCTCACGTGATCTCGAACCCTGGCCCACGGCAGCCCCGGCAGAGTTGGGCGAGCGCACGCGGGTGCGGGCGGCAGCGAGCAGCGCGGGAGGAACTCCCCTGCCCCGCGACGCCGTGGGAAAGCGCTGTCCAAGGGCGAGGCCCTGCATAAACTTCCCAAGACATTTTTTCTAGGATTCCGTTTCCACTCCCCTCCTCCGACTCCCCTCTCTTCTGCCCCCGCCCGCTCGCCCCAACTCCTGCCCGCCCCAGGCCCTGCCTGCTGCGCTTCTAATCTTGGGCTTCCGTAGCAGAGGGAGGGAGGGAAAAGAAACTGTGGCTTCACTCTGAATACCACTTCAGGACAGGGGATCTCTGGACCACTAGAAACACGAAAGGCTCAGACTTTCTTTGGGAGCACACCCTCCACCCTCAACAAAAGCAAGCAAAAAAAGTGATCTCAAAGGTTTCTATAATTTTTATATGTCCTGATTTATGCAGAATTATACAGAGCTCAAAAAAATCATTTTTCCAAAGTTTACTAGCATAACTCTTCTCTAGTCCTCTATACTGTATACACATATATGTATTTTATATAACATTATTATCTAAAATTTGTTGTTTATTGTTTGTAATTGTACATAAATATTATATATAAGCCATATATATATATATATATATATATCCCTAACTGTTAGAAATTAGCCAATTTATTACAATAGCCAGTGCTTTAATTCAGTTACCTTTTTTCTACTCCTGGAAGATAGGATAATTTTTTTAAAAAATACAGTCATCTTTTAAATGGATCTGTGGTAGTGGTACCAGAGAAAACCTTTAAAATACTGAAAGTCGTAAGTAGTAATGACATATTTTGTTTTACATGTATGTGTGTATATATATATATATCTCACATATACATACACACTTTACATGCAGCGTAAATAAAACCATATTTAGGGTGTACTTCAGTTTCAGTTCTTGACTTTATTTTACAAGCACATCACAAAAAATCATTTAAACTATCATGGAAACTTGCCCAGTTATTCTAACTTATTCAAAATAGAATCCCCTAAAGCTATACTGCTTGCTTATTAATATGATGGCTGCAGCCAATTTGCAAAGAATGTTGCATTTACAAATATCCCTGCATTTCCTATAGTTTTGGTTCTCCACCCTTATTAACATTATTTGTATATGTAGTTTTCATATAAAACAATTTTTAATAGAGGAGTTTAATGGAACAAGAGGAAACATTCTTTACTAGCATAATCTTATGCTGAGTTTCAAGTTCGCACAAATGAACCTCATTTAGGATGTTATTATTCCTCACATAAAATATTCTATTAATACTATTTATGACAAGCTCTTTGATGTGTAAGAATTAAATATCTCTCAGATATTAAAAGCTGAAAGGAATCAAAAACATGGGCACTAATATCTAAATAGAAAAGTAAGCAAGTAACAATTTGAAAAGAAAATAACAAAACCATGTTTAAAAAAAAACTAGTAACCAGATATTGTATAGGTAAATTGAAATGAGATTTTATTTTGCATCTACCAAATTGCCTGATTTTTAAAATGATTATTCTCAGCTCTGTCAGTATGATGGTCAGAGTAGTGTTGACATATAGTATTAGACAAGGAACTGGCTATTTTTCTTTACAGGGTAGAAAGTAGGTAAAAAATTATCTCAAAGTGAAAATTAGGCAAACTAATGACTGCATGTCCTTTCAGTGATATAATGGAGCCTTGTCTAATAGTTCTTCCCAAAGATAATCCAGTCCCCTGGCAGAATGCAATTTTTTAAACTTACTATTTACTACTGATTAGGCCCAGACTCTGTGAAATTTAGGTTTAAGTTGTGTTTTAAGAAAAAGGAAAGATGCAAGTAGAAAGATAACTCAAAAGGTTATAGTTTTATTGCACTGTAGGACATCAACCAATTTTACATCTAACTTAGTTTTATTTCAGCCTTCTGTCTTTAATTCACTAACTATATATAGCAGTCTTCCCTATCCTCTTTTGGGCCAGTTTTACAATTCTGCTGAGTTCCTCATTAATAAGTCAATCTTTGACACTTGCCCACTATATATTTGTATGAGATTCATAATAGCAGTTTTTTGAAAATTATACTTTGAAAAACTCTGAGCATGCATCTGTCCTTTTCTGAACCAATAGGAAATCTTCATAGAAGAAAGATGGTTACTTATCTGTACAATCCCTATCTTTCCCTATGTGTAAAATGTGTTTTGATGGCAGAAAATAAAATGTTCTTTCAATCATCTCTAAGTATACAGCTCAACCAAAATAAATAGAAAAGGTATATTTCCTTACATATTTAAATTAACATGAAAAATCAACAGGGAGGATGGTACATTATACTTGATAATAAAAGAATGAATATTCTCTTCAATCAAATGAACATTATTTAATCTGTGGTTGAGGTGTTATCAGAAGCTAAACAGTGTTAAAACATGTATTCTGATAGAAAACCCTGTTTTTGAAGGAGGTATAACAGACAAATGTATCAATTTTTGTCTAGTTCATTCATAGCCTCTCTTCACATTAGGAAGTTGTTGGTTTTTGTTTATATTTGCTGCACCACGCAGCATGTGGGATCTTATTTCCCCGACCAGATATCAAACCCATACTCTCTGCAGTGGAAGCACGTGGAGTCCTAACCACTGGACAGCCAGGGAATTCCCTAGGAAATCTTTTTTAAATCGAATTTTTCCAGTGTTATTGAGATATAATTGACCTACATCACTGTATAAGTTTAAGGTGTACAGCATAATGACTTACATATATTGTGAAATGATTCTTGCAATAGGTTTAGCCAGCATCCATCATCTCATAGATACAATAAAAAGAGAAAGAAAAAAAGAAAAACAAATTTTTCTTTTTTGTGATTAGAAGTCAGGATTTACTCTCTTAACGTTAATATACATTATATACCTGTGTTAACTATAGTCGTCATGCTGTTCATTACATCCCTAGTCTTATTTATCTTGTAACTGGAAGTTTGTACCGCCTACCTCCAATTCCCCCTCCCCCCAACCCCATCCTGACTTCTAGTGACCACACTCAAGACATTTTATTATATGAACTTTTCTGACTTTTAGCTTTAGCACAGATGACTTCACTAAAAGGGTAGCAGATATAAGTATAGGGGTTAAGAGCATGAGTTTTGTAGCCACAGAGATCTACGTCATAGTAAAGAGCCTGGCCACTTCCTAGTAAAGATCTTGGATAAATTACTTGATGTGTCTGAGCCTCAGATTTCTGATAATAATAATGCATTCTCAGTTTTCATTAGACGTAAGTTTAGGAGAATTTTAACTTTTTTAAAAAATACTGTCTTGTACAGATGTGTTGTATTCTTATTACTAGAAATTTACTCTTCACATTTTAATGATTAAATTGGCTTACTGGTGTAATTATCATACACATCTGTGCTAGTAAGAGCCAGTTTTCCCCAGGGCCTGCATGAAAAAAATAGCAGGGCTGAGGTTCTAGATCTTGGATTACACACAGGTACTTGACTCTGAGCCAGTTTATCACCACTCATATGGTAATCTGTGAGGAAATAACATACTACAGAGCTTGTTATAATCAATCAGTTTATCTGATTTACTGAAAACCCCATTTTCAATTAAGGGGAAAAGAGTAAGATAGAGAACCTGTTTTGTTTGGACAACAAATAACTCAGAAATAATTAAAACTGGCCAGAAGAGTGGAATCCAAACTTGAATGAGAATCTTTGGACAATCAAGATGTGGCAAAAGGGCACCATGTAGAACAGAGCTGTTTATAGCAAAAGGTAGAAAATCTCAAAAAAGTTAGTGGAGGATACGGTTAAACTGAATTCCAGAGCTATTATTTTTATTCCAATGAGTGTCTATCTTCTAAAGTTCTTTCCTATCTTAAGATTGCTCATGGAAATAGAAAACATGTCTAAAGAGTGGAACAGATGTATTTTTTTGTCACAGAATCTTTTAAATAATGAATGTAGGTGTCATAGGTTATGAAATAACCTCTCTAAAAGTTTTGAGCAAGGAAGAGATAACAATTTTGAATGGTTTAGGAAAAGCCCAGAAGCAGAGATCCCATTTCAGCTCTAGGATTCTATTACTGGCAGTATTCTTTTGATTCTCCAAAAAAAAGTTTAGAATGGCCGTCTAAGCTTTTGTAGGATTTACGTAATCATGTCTAATTAGTCATCCAGCTAATAGGTGGCTCCAAGCTTTTAATTAATTAAACAGTATTTGAATAGCTGGCTGGTTGGGGGTTGGCCAGATACCTGTGTCCTGAATAAAAGGCCAAATTTCTTCACTTGGTAGCCATGGCTATTATTAACTCTAAATGAGATAAAGTGACAAATCCATATAAGGAAGGCTGCTACTAGTAATTGCTCAACTTCATGGGACTTCCCTGGTGGCACAATGGTTAAGAATCTGCCTACCAACGCAGGGGACATGAGTTCGATCCCCGGTCCGGGAAGATCCCACATGCCACAGAGCAGCTAAGCCTGTGCGCCACAACTACTGAGCCCGCGTGCTGCAACTACTGAGCCTCTGTGCCTAGAGCTCATGCTCTGCAACAAGAGAAGCCACTGCAATGAGAAGCCCGCACACCGCAACAAAGAAAGCCCATGCTCAGTAATGAGGATCCAAAGCAGCCAAAAATGTAAAAAAAAATCACTCAACTTCAAAGCAAGTGTTGTGAAACAAAGATACTTTAATAAAATGTGTGCATATGAATATATAAACACCCTCAAATATACATTCACCTGCTATATGAAACAATAGAGTTATAATGTGTTTTGGTGCTTTATGCAAAGCATTTTCATGTCTGATATCTGATTCCACTATGGTCAGCAGAAGAGAAAATATTATTTTAGTTTTATTAATAAGAAAACTGAGGTGTCGAGCCATGTGATGATTTAACTATTACTCAAAACAAAGAACAAACTGGAATCAAAGATGACTTTAGGGCTTCCCTGGTGGCGCAGTGGTTGAGAGTCCGCCTGCCGATGCAGGGGACACGGGTTCGTGCCCCAGTCGGGGAAGATCCCACATGCCGCGGAGCGGCTGGGCCCTTGAGCTATGGCCGCTGAGCCTGCGCGTCCGGAGCCTACGCTCCGCAACGGGAGAGGCCACAACAGTGAGAGGCCCGCGTACTGCAAAAAAAAAAAGGATGACTTTAGTGTAGGTAAGAATCATGGATACCCTCTATTTCAATTGTCTCATTATGTAAATAAAGAAGACAAGACTCAGATATAAATGCACTTGCTCAAAAACTTATGTTAGCATGAAGTAGAACCAAGAACAGACCTTGTTGGCTATACTAATAACTCAGATATACCTTTTCAATTAACATTAAAATAGAACAAAATAAAAAATATAGAGCCTAACATGGACCTTAGAATTCATCCATGCAAGGACTCATTTTACTGCCAAGGACTCTAAGTGCAAAAGAGAATAATTTAATTTCCATACTTCATGCAATATTAGGCTTGAAACTCTGTTCTCCCAGTTCAGTATTCTTTTAAAATTATATAACTGTATGTGCTTAATCTATTTGCAAGCATTTAAATGACTTGGGTTCAAATCTCACAGGCCTAAACTACATCTATTTCACAGTTTATAAAGAAAGAAAATAGTTTTAATCCAGTGACAAGAATTTTCATGTGCTCTTGAAGCACTAGCAGAGTTTTTCTTGAAAAAATAGTGTCTTATAGAGATATATGTTATGCTTATTACTAGAAATTTACTCTTCAAATTTTAACGTGTCAAAGACAATAATTTTGAAATTTGGAGCTCTCTTTTAGTAAATATGAAATGGAATGGATAAGAAAAGGCGATACCATATGTTTCCAGTCAGGATATTAAACACCACTTTAGATCGTTCAAGCCAAGCAAGATTTGATGCAGCGAATTGTTTACAAGGGTGTTAAAAAGAATGGAGAAACATAAGCAGAATACCAAGAAGCTGCTACCGTGCTTGTGCTGAAACCCATGAGCCAGCAACGGCTTCTCAGCTGTTGCAGACACTTCTTCAGCCTTCCACTACTGTTACAACTATTCCAGGTGAAAACCCTGAAGTGTGCACTCCAACAGTGCTGGGTCAGCATTTGCAAATCTCTCAGCTCCTCCCACTTTCCAAACTTCTGCCTGTATTTCTCAATGTGAGGACTTAAGAGAAAGTTGGCACTGAAGCCACTAGCTTGGCAAAGCATCTCAGAAATATAGTTCGTATGCGTCTAACCCTGTCAGCACAGGGGGAAATAGAGAATGATACGGAGTCAAGAACAATTAAATCATACACAGTTTGACATTTGGTAAATAGTTTTTCAGTGTAGAGCTACCTGGAAGATTAGAGAGATAAAAGACATGCTTTCTGTGTATGCACTAAATGGGGGAGAAAAATAATTCAGGAACGTGGTATGTATGTCTAAAAGAGAGAGGCTGAGTAAAGTGTCAGACTGTGGGTATGTCCCATCTTATGACTGATGTAAACAGAAAACTGTAACAGTGGGTGCTCAAGACTTGGTTCATACTGGTAATAAAAGCTCCCAGCCAATATTCCCTTCCTTTCGGGAAGGCTCAAAAGCTCTAAGAGAGAGAATTCTTGTCATGTAATATAATTTCCTAACTAACCTAAATGGATAGAATCCATACCTAATGTGATTATCATGAAAATTAATGTAGTAACAGAGATAACGTTCCAAGTCCATTACACATGGTCAATAAAAGTCAGCTCCATCACCCTGCAGGCCCTACCACTTGGGGTGTGTATGATTCAGGCTAAAATTATCCTCTTGGTTGGATTGTTCTCGACAGAATTGGAATCACCTCTTCTTTTCTTACTTCCTCAACTATTCACACATGAAATTGCTAGAATTATTACTTGTGAAAAATTTAAGTTGGTTGTCAGTCTTCAGGTCTGACTGGGTTATAGATATTATCAGTAAATATTAAAAAAGAGTTTACATTTGTATGCTGAATACAGGAAATAATTAGAGTATCCTTCAATTCAGAGCATTTAAAAAATGTTACAAAGAGCAATCATTTATTGGTTTAAGACTCTGGAGTTTGCCTCAAATATTACTAATACCCAAAATAAAAGCCTGAAATCTGGTTTCTCCTTTGAAATGCATTATGTGAGCGATTCGAATTAATCTGTGGTAATTTTCAGAGAATATTATGGAATGACAAATCTTGATTTTTAACAAAGGTTTAAAATATTTAAATTATTAATGTTAAAAAAGATACAAACATACTAATACATTTGCTGATCAGTATTTCTTACCATTTATGTTTGGCTCATGTTTAACAAGCATGTTGAATTGAGGCTAATTAGTTCTTTGATAAAATAAATGTTTATTGGGCACCTAGAGTATGCAAGACACTGAATTAAAAGTCTACTATTCAGAGATGAGAAGGCACAGTTCTGGTTTTCAAAGAGCTTGAGTTGAATGGGAAAAGCAATTGTAATATAAAGCATCGTTCCTTGAATAGAGCTATGCATAAAGCACAGTGGTGATATGGGAGAGAAGCAATTAAATCTATTAAGGCAAGCTGAGGAAAATCATAATAACACTGAGAACTAGGTATTATTATTGCCATTTTATGAATGTTAGCAATAATGGCTTAGAATTATAATACAATCACTTACATAATCTTTGGAAAAATTTTCCTTAATTGATACTTAATAGATAGTTTATTAAGTAGATTTGGGAATGTTTCCTTTTTAAACTTAGTAAAGACTTTGTGAATGTAATTTTAATTTACCACTATCAACCATCTTTCTTTATGATGTGGAGAACATATTAGCCTCATATGTATCAAAACACCAGTACCAATTGTTATGGACTGAATGGTGTCTTCCCCAAATTAATAAATTGAAGCTCTAACCCCCAATGTGACTGTATTCAAACAGGGCATTTAGGGAATCATCTAAATGAGGTTAAATGAGGTAATAAGAGTAGGGCCCTAATCCCATAGGGCTGGTGTCCTTATAAGAAGAGAAAGAGACACCAGCGCTCTCTCACTCTGCAGGCACGGAGAGGAAAGGTCACGAGGACACAGAGAGAAGGTAGCTGTTTACAAATCAGGATGAGTGTCCTCACCAGAAACAGAATTTACCAGCACTTTGATTTTGAACTTCTAGCTTCCAGAACTCTGAGAAAATGAATTTCTGTTGCTTAAGTGGCCCAGTCTATGGTATTTTGTTATGACAGCCCAAGTAGACTCAGACACCAATAATATGAAGCTGATGAACTTGGACTAATTTTCCTTGGGGAAGAACAAACCAGTACCTTTTTTCCCTTGGAAAAAAGCCACCTCCTTTAATACCCACTGTGTTCTGGTAGTAGAGGTGGGTGAGTTTGCACCTGGATCTGGGAACCTCCTGGGAAGCTCAGGGGTCTCAGTACACATCTTCCCCTTGAGATTTAATGTTATAGAATTTCTCAGTGAATAAAAGTGCCATCTTGGACTGAAAGGCTACCCGGGTTGCCAAAGGTGATTCGAGTCCAACTGGGAGGAAGCTTGCAGGTTGCATGTTTCTCACTAGGGTTCTACAGAAAAACCTGTAGTCTGTGAGGGAGGACTTATCTGCACTTGCTTGTTAGGGCAGTGGGCACAGATCCGACTTTGTGGTTCCAGTTTTTGAGATTGAAACCTTGTGAGAGCCATAGAACAAGGGCAGCTAAAAAACTAGAACTGCAAGTAAGCTGTTCACATTTGCAAAATTTCCTTCCCAGTATTCTCTGTAAGCAGGACTGCTTTGTTTTTACAAAGAAGGAAGGAAGTAAAGGAAAGAGGGAGAGGTGGTGGTATTAGATTTCCTGATAAATATAGGCATTTACTCAAGTGATTGATGGGAGAAATATATTTAAAAATGTGACTCTATTGCTACTCCAATCTAGTGGCTTAGAGCTTGTAGATTTTTCACATGTAACAGAGCCTTAAAACTACAATTCAAAAAAAAATTGTCATTCTTATAAACAGGCAATTCACAGAAAGATTAAAGGAGCTCACTGTTGAAGTGTTAAAAATATGTCCACAGATTCTTTGATGCTCCCCCTTTCAATAGGTGAAAGCTTAATCCCACCTCCCCCTTGTGTGTTGACAGGTCTGGTGACACTCTTCTAACGAACAGCAGTAGGTTCAACTTAGTGACTTCCTTCTAACAAATAATGGCAGAAGTGATGGTGTGTCATTTGCAACATTAGGTTATAAAAAGGCTGTATCTTCTATCTTGCTCTGGGGTAAGTCATGTTGTGAGCAGCCCTCTAGAAAGGCCCACATGATGATAAATTGAAGGCTTCAGCCAGTGGCCACATGGGTGAGCTCAGAAGCAGATGACACCCACCCCTTTCAGAGATTACAGCCCTGGCCAATAGCTTGACTGAAACCTTATGAGAGATCTTGAGACACAACTTTCAGATTCTTCACTCTTAAAACTGTCCGAGTTAATAAAGGTTTTTAGCTGCTAAGTTTTGGGGTAAATTCTTAAACAGAGTACTTGTCTACTGATCACAGTTCCAACATATGGGGGAGGGGGAGTTGCCCGCACACCACCAAGCAATGCTCCAGGCAGATACCAGCTGGGTGTCCTAACATTTTAACTCAATTCTGACACATCTACCCAGAGATAGCATTGGATTCCACAGGTTAAGGGTTTAGTCCTACGAGACTCCACTGACGCCTCACTTCAGGCTCCAGATACAAACCCAGGGTGTCACCTATCCTTTTGATGAACAGCCTGTAAATCAGAGGTTCGCACAACCCCCTTCTTGGGTTTGATTAATTTTTTAGAGTGCTCAGAGAAACAATTTTACTTACTAAATGACTGGTTTATTATAAAAGGTTATAACTCAGGATCAGCCAGGTAGAAGAGAGTATAGGGAAAAGTATGGGGAAAGGGCGCAGTTTCCATGCCCTCTCAGAGTGCTCAACTCTCCCCACATTGCCAAGTGTCCACCAATGCAGATGCTCTCTGAACCTCATCCTTTAAAGATTTTCTGGAGGCTTTCTTACATAGGCATGAATGATTCATGGTGACTGAACTCAGTCTCCAGCCCCTCTCCCCTCCCTGGAGGTGGTAGAGGCCAGGAGACTGAAAGGTCCAACCCTTAAAACAAATGGTTGGTTATTCTGGCAGCCAGCCCCCCATCCTTCAGTGGGGTCCAAAATTCATCTCGTTTATGTTAAAAAAGGCAGACATCTTTACCATTCTCACTTAGTAAATTCAAGTGTTTTAGGACCTCTGAGCCAGAAATGGGGACAAAGGCCAAATATATATTTCTTATTATAAATCACACTATTACACAGAGTTAAACAATTATTATAATCAGACTTACTAGATACCAGAGAAATGCTGAATAAAACAACAAAGTCAAGTACCTTCTTAAACATTAGACTGGCCAAATTTTAAAAATAATAATTCCCAGTATTTTCCAGGGCATACACTTTTTATGGGTATTTAATCAAAATGCTCTGTTTGGGGAATAATTTTGGGTGCAGTGGTTAAGAATCCACCTGCCAATGCAGGGGACAAGAGTTTGAGCCCTAGTCTGGGAAGATCCCCCATGCCGCGAGCAACTAAGCCCGTGTGCCACAACTACTGAGCCTGTGCTCTAGAACTCACAAGCCATAACTACTGAGCCCGCGACCCACAACTACTGAAGCCCACACAGCTAGAGCCCATGCTCCGCAACAAGAGAAGCTACCGCAGTGAGCAGCCCGTGCACTACAACAAAGAGTAGACCCGACTCCCCGCAACTAGAGAAAGCCTGTGTGCAGCAACAAAGAGCCAACACAGCCAAAAATAAATAAAATAAATTTATATAAAAAAAATTATGTAATAACCTCTGTGGGAAAAAGAATGGATATATGTATAACTGAATCACTTTGCTATACACCTGAAACTCACACAACATTGTAAATCAACTATACTCCAGCATAAAACAAAACTTAAATTTTAAAAAAGAAGTAATATAATCACTCCATTTATAGACAACCCTATTAAAAGTAATGTTAGAGCTATATACAGTTTGATGAAATGATATCAGAAATTATTTTCCTTCAAGTTAAGCTACATATTAAAGATTGCTAAGGAAAATGCCTGAAGTTGTTAACAGGTGATGCTAACGAACACAGTGGCCTGGACTGCTCTAGCAGATTGGAACTATGTGAAACGTGGGTCCACTAATTCTAAATTTTATGATTTTTTTTTCAAGAGAATCCATGAAAATTTGATTATTTTAAAATGTGAAATCTTGCCATATTAAACACATAATAAATTAAATTTTTTAAGATTCTAAAGCCAAATATAATATTTCTGAATGCAGACACCACCCACAGTGTTCCAGATTGAGATCACCCTATAAATGAACAATAATGGATTGAGGAGATCCATAATAATGGATTAAGGAGATTAAAACTACCTGAAAAACTTTACTGAAACTTTATTGAATTCATTATCATATCTAAAAAAATAATATCTTAGTCAAAGAGACAGTAGCCAGCCACTGAAACACAGAAAAGTAGAAAGAAAGAAATGTGTCCTCAATGCAGGTACTGCCCATCCCAAGAATCAATATATCAGATCTTGATATATTGTACTCTGTATTGCCCTGTAGCAGAGCAGTTGAGGACTTGGGGTCTTGCGCCAGACTCCATGTGTTTGAATCCCAGCTCTGCCACTTACTAGGTACTCAATCTTTCTGTGACACAGTATCTCTATTTGTAAAACAGGGATTATAACTGTATGTACAACACTGAAATGCTGTGAGAAAGTAATGGCTGAATAAATATTAGCTATTATTACTGTGGAGGTGAAGTATTAGATTACCAGAGACTGGTGCCAGAAACCATTCTTATCATTTAATCTTTGTGCTGATTTCATTCTCACAAAGCAATTGCTGATTATAATAGACTTGTGTAAAATGAAAGAATGCCTTGGTCTGAGGGTGTAAGAGCAGACACTGGGGTAGTTAGAGACCTTAGTATAAATTAAGAGATTGCTATTCTGATTAAAGTACTTTACTCTCGGTGAGTTCAGTTATCGTGAATTAAGTTGCCTGGGATTTGATTATATCTAGAACTAAGACATGATTATTTTTCTGGATCCTAAACCATGGTGAATTCACGAAGACAGACACCAACCAAAGAGAACTCTTGGCATCTAGGCAGTTGGAATGTTCTTTTTTTCACCGTGAGATTTTTCTTTCAGACTTTCTCTCTTAAAACTGTAATAAAAAATTATGTCTCTCTTACTCATTGTTTAATTCCCAATCTTTAGCACAGTGTTTGACAAAAAGTCAATGTTCAATAAATATAAATGATTGAATGAATGAATTTCAAATGAATCAACAATCGAAAAACAGATTTCTTTGTATCAGGTTGTTTGTTGCCATTTACCTTGTTTCAATCGAAGTGTTACTTAGAGAATTACTTCTGGTTCATTGATGGTCCCTTTTAGTTGAGTTCCAAGTATTGAATATTGTGCTGTGTCTTTTACAATTGGAGCAGGAGTTGGAGAGTGGAAAATGAGAAGTGGAAGAAAGGAAAAGCAACTAGCTATTTGAGAGAACATCTTTCATTCATTTGAGGGTAAGGGATTGCAGGAATGAGGTATATACACGGTCAGTTCTGGACACAGCAGAGTAATGAATATCAGGTTTATCTTCCTGACATAAAAATCAACAAAATAGGATAAAATATATGAAACAACTCTTTTCAGGCTTTGGAAAAAACACAGCATATAACTATAATTCCTGAAAGAACGATAACTCCTGAGCTGAGTCCCACATTTACTCTGGTTTTCTGCCTGGGAACGTCTCAAACTGCTGCACAGGGATGAAGAGCCTCCAAAGAAGGCAGCAAACCTGCCGGCCAAAGAAAACAGCGATTCTATTTTGTTGCTGCTGAGGCTGCTGTCTTCCATGGCACAGGGTAGCAGAGATGAGGGAGTTGCACAGAGGAGCCTCAGAAATCTGCATAGTGGCCCCTCCAGATATCTGACTAAACAAACACATGGCAATGATGTACAAGGCTTGACTCCACACACCAGGCAGAGAATAATTGTTGGGAGAATGAGAGCAGAACAGAGATTCTGGAAGTAGCCAGATGCTGGAAGAAATCGGATTTCCAAACTGCTAGAGTGAAGAATCTTCAGAAAGGCTACCCCTTGAGAATAAGAACTGTGCCTGAGAGCAGTGGTCCCTCCAATCTGGTCCTCAGAACAGCAGCCGTAGCATCACCTGGGAACTCGTTGGAAATGCTGATTCTCTGACACCAACCTGATCTACAAAATCAGGAACTCATCAGGTGGGATCCAGCACTCTGTGAATCAAAGAAAAATCCACAAGGAAATTAGAAAATGTTTTTAAATGAATGGTAATGAAAATACAACTTAATCAGAATTAGTGAAAAACAGCTAAAACCACGATCTGATAAGATTTATGTATTTAAATATTTATATTTGAAAAAAAGAAGAGGTCTGAAATTAACGTCCTCAGCCTAACCTTAAAAAGAAAGAAAAGGAAGAATAATTTAAACCAAAAGTAAGTAAAAGGAAACAATAACGGTAAGACTGAAAATCAATAAAATAAAGAACAAATGATGGAAAAAATTAAGGCCCAAAGTTGCTTTTTTGAAAAGTTGAATAAAAATGAAAAATATCTAACAAAATTGATCAAGAAAAAAGAAAAACACAAACAAGATCAACAATGAAAAAGAGAATGTTGCTGTAGAGCCTCCAAGCAATAAAACGATAATAAAGAAATATTATTGATACTAATAAAGGTATATGAATAAGTCTGATAACTTAGATAATTTAGTAAAATTCATTGAAGGGCACTAATCACTAAAACAAGGAAAATTCAATGGGGTTGCATATACACATTTAAGAACAGTGAAGTACTGAGGCAGCATCTCAAACTGGTATTGGGATCACGTTGTCAGAATTAGTAGACAACTTCCTATAATGATCATGATGAAAGACAATTTTTGGGAAGTGTTGGTCTTAGCATTTATGTTCATTTAAACTGTTGGTTATCCATGGCTTAAATAGTCTGTGATACCCCCTCAGAATCTTGCAGACCCACATCAAAATACTTACAAATAAGCGTATGTCATCTTCCATGATTAGTTTAGATAAAATTAGACTGGTGGGGGAAAAAATAGAACATATAAATAGAAGTAGATTTGTTTAAAAATAAAAGAATTTCAAAATTTAAATTTCTCACCAGGCCAAAGTGTTTTCTCTGATAGATTCTAACCAAAGTTAAAACAATAGTACCAATCTTATACAAATTTTTCAGAAGATATAAGAGGGAAGATCACTCCCCACTTCATTTTATGAGACCAGAATAATCCCGATACCAAAATCAGTCAAGTATACTCCAAGAAAAGAAAAGCTACAGAACACTATCTCTCATGAAAAGATATGCAAAAATCCTTAACAAAGCACTAGCAAAACACATACAACAATATATAAAAAGGATAATATGACAAGACATAGCAAGGTTCATCCCAGTAACAAAATGTTGGTTTATTATTTTAAAAAATGAGTACAAATACTCATCACATTAATAGAAAGAAAGAGAAAAATTCATATGATATCTTAATAGATGTGGGAAAGTACTTGACAAAATTGAGCACCCATTCATGATAAAAACTTACAGCAAACTAGGAACAGCAGACACTCACCAAAAAGTACATAATGTTTGATTACCTTTATATGAAGATCAAAAATAGGCAAAATTAAGTGTTTACCTGTGATGTCACAGAAATTTGCTGGGGATGTGTATGAGAAAATTTTCTGGTATGAAGGAAACAATCTTCATCTTTATTGGGTTTTGAATAACACAAGTTCAAACTTTTGTCAAAACTCATCAACCTTTACATTTAGGATCTATGCCTTTCACTGTATGTAAACTATACCTCAATTAAAAACAAGCCACAGGGCTTCCCTGGTGGTGCAGTGGTTGAGAGTCCGCCTGCCGATGCAGGGGACAAAGGATCGTGCCCTGGTCCGGGAAGATCCCACATGCCGCGGAGCGGCTGGGCCCGTGAGCCATGGCCGCTGAGCCTGCGCGTCCGGAGCCTGTGCTCCGCAACGGGAGAGGCCACAACAGTGAGAGGCCCGCGTACCGCAAAAAAAAAACAAGCCACAGGAGGACAAAAGTTATATATTGGACTACCATTAAAACAAAAGAGGGAAAGAACTGGAATGATTTTTAAAAGATTAAAGTATGTGAATACAAAGTAGAAAGTCAGGAGAAATAATAAATGAAGGGCTTCCCTAGTGGCACAGTGGTTAAGAATCTGCCTGCCAATGCAGGGGACATGGGTTTGAGCCCTGGTCCGGGAAGATCCCACATGTCGCGAAGCAACTAAGTCCGTGGGCCACAACTACTGAGCCCACATGCCACAACTACTGAAGTCCACACTCCTAGAGCCATGCTCCGCAACAAGAGAAGCCATTGCGAGAAGCCCGCACACTGCAACAAAGAGTAGCCCCCACTTGCTTCAACCAGAGAAAAGCCCACACACAGCAACAAAGACCCAACACAACCAAAAACAATAAATAAATAAAATAAAATAATAAAATAAATAAATTTATAAAAAAAGAATAAATGGAAAGAGTGTGTGTAACTTATAATCAGATGCACAAGATTTATTGAGTATGTATTACATACACATTTTGTGATATATGCATACCATCTTTTAGATAGTAATTATTTTTATTTTATAGATGATGATAGAGACCAGAGAATTAAAGTCTAAAGCCACAGGTAGAAAGTTATCAGAATAAGACTTATACCAGGGATTAGCAGAATGGTGGATCTCGAGGCTGAGTTCAGTACATAGACATTTCATTTTGTCCGCTTGGTATTGCAAAAGAGAAAATTGAAGTAAATATTTGCATTTAAAGATTGTGACATTTCCATAAAAATCTGAATTTCTGGAAAATACTGAAAATTGGAAGATTTGCCGTGTTGGGCCTATGTTCCCACATGCAGAAAAATCATCTGAAGCTCAGTGTCAAGCAGATGGTCCCCTTAAACAGGACTTAAACAGGACATGTTACCTGCTTGTCTCTGTAAGTGTTTGAGTATGGATACCTAATTGATGACCACGTTTATCTGAATTCAGGTCCAGAGAAGACATAGGAAAAAAGGTGATATTGCACAGTGAAGGGGGGACAAAAGATCATATGAGTAAGGAGTCTATGATTTAGGAGCTAAGGGATTTGTGTTTACTAAAAGATAGCAACAAAACCTGATAATGCCCAAAGCAAGATATTATATAAGAGAAAAACACAAAAAGCAGAGACCTGTCCAAAAGGAAAGTCCATTTTATAGTGACTAATACCCATTGGATGTTTTCCAGCTTGTTGTGGGGATGCTATACTGTAATAGAGAGACTCACAGAAGATAAATTAATTTCTCAAAATTGCTTGACTGTTACTGAAGAATTACCTTCCTCTGGGATAAGAAGTGAGGTTAGACTCTGAGCACTCAGAACCAATGTGATTAAGGGCAGGAAGGTGGAGGAAATTTGTAACCCCCTTAGAGTATCTAGGTCTGTGTTCCCTCCTCTGTAAAATTAAAGCATAATATAAGACTGGTTTTTCCATAACGGACCTTTTCAGTTCCGACATTCTTTGGCTTCATGAATTAGGATGACATTGAAATATGGCCTAGTACCCCAACAGTGCTTGTCTGGTATTTTTATTCTATACATACTAGTGCCTCCACCCAGAGTACAAAGTGGGAAGGGTTCTTCTTTTCAGATCACTCACTACAACTCTCCACGGGTTGCAACCTCAATTAACTTCTTGATTCCTCTTTCATACTTTCAAATTTACTACCCCAGTTAAAACAATTCAATGCATCCAGATCCATTTAGGTTCTACATAGCCCTTATAATAAGCAGTCTGAGGGTTTTTTTTAAGTTTCTTCATTTGTTTAATATGTGTAGCACACCTGAACCTGGAAAGGGAGGGAAACAAGGATAAGTTGTTGAATTAGAATCAACTTGAAAATAGAGTCCAATCTGACTTTTTACTAAATGTACTTTTAGGTTAAAAATATTAGCCTGTCCTTTATTTGGCATAGTATTTTCTACAGCATGTTAACACAAGATTTGTTTTTGACTTGTGCTTGGATCCGGTATTAATATTACAAAGATTAGCTGTTGCTTTAGAAATGAAAGCTGTTCAGTCCTATCTAAGCTCTACTTAATAAGTCCCCTTATCCTTATTTAAACTCTCTATGGCTTTATTATTTTTTTAACCAACACAATGAGAATGATATCATTCTGCAAATCCTGCTTCATAGTATGCTATGTTACATGAAATCAAATTAATCTGGCACGTTGCCTGTCATAGAGTAGGGTTTCAATAAATTAATTTCAAGTTTAATCTTTAGATTGCTCTGAGGCCTGTGGTATTGGTTACGGTGGATGTTTCTAGACTCAGAATGCTATATTGTTGACTCTAGTCCTCTGCCTCTAACAACTTGCCCCTCCTTATTCTTTCTGTACACATTGGCTCACCACGTTGGAAACATCAACACAGTGCCTATAGGACCACCATACTCCCACTCTTCCTTAATGATAACTTACAAAATGTCAATTGCAGTCAAAAATACCATTCAAGACTCTCTTGAAAGGAAGCATTCTCTTATACCATTTGGCTAAAAATCTCTCCAGAAGAGATTTACTTCCTGTGTTTCATTGTTCACAGTTTGGAGAATGAAAATGTCTTTGTGAGAGGTGAAGGAGAAATAGCCACCCTAAAACTATCAGGGAAGGGTGCTTAGAATTTCCCTAGTTCATTAATTCATCCAGTTAACAATATTTACTGAGTCCTTACTATGGAGAAGCATTGTTTTGTGTTCTGAGAATATAAGAAATAAGACCAAAAAACAAAAACATTCCTGCTCTCATTCACAAAAGACAAAAATAAGTGGACAAATAAAGACTATAGAGATTGAATGAAGTAGCAGTGGGATAGGTTTTAAAATAGACAGTTATATCAGTCAACCATTGCCACAAAAATGCTGCATAACAAACTACCCTAAAACTCAGTTACTTAAGACAAATAACTTAATTCTCTTCATATATCTGTGAGTTAGCCAGGGTGATTCTGCCTTCAGCTCAGGAAGCTCTGCTTCACACTGCAGTTTTGCAAGTTGGCTAGTTCGACTGTGCTTCACGTTTCTTCTCATTTGGGGACCACCCAGGAAAAGTTCTTCTTCTGGCAATGGCAGAAGAGGAAGAGGGCGAGCCAGAAGCTGCAAAGTCATGTCGAGTCTTTGTTTTCCTTATGTCTGCCAACATCCCATTAGCTAAAGCAAGCCTCATGGCCAAAATCATGATCAAGAGTGGGGAAGTATATTCTACCCACTCTGGGGAGAGGCAGGGGATGAGTATTTGCTGAACAATAATGTAATTACAACATTCATTGACGATCTCTGAGGAGAAAGGTTGGCATGTTTAGGAAAAAGCCAGAAGACCAGTATGCTTGAAACAGACAGAAGGGGAGAGTGGTAGGATATGACAGCTGAGAGGGAGGCAGAGGCCCCCTCAGGGTAATACAGGCCACAGTCAGGAATTTGTTCTAAGTACAATAGGAAACCTTTAGGGGTTTTACACAGAGAGTAGTAAGAATTGATTTACATTAAAAAACAAAAAACTTCTCTGTGTGGTGACTACATTGAAAGGGACCGAGTCTGTTGGTAAGTATACTATTCACGTTACTCTTGCTGCAGCTCAAGCGGGTGATGATGGCTTAGACCTGCATGGTGATAGTAGGATGATGGCTTGGACCTGGATGGTGATAATGGAGTAAGGAAAAGTACTTGGGCTTGGAATCAATTTTGGTGGCAGACCTGCACCCTAGGGAGTTTCCACCCTTGGAAGTGGTAGGGGAGAGGGAAAAAAGTTGTAAACGGCTGCCAGCTATTTGATCTGTGCAACCCAGTGAATGATGGTGCTAGTAACTGAAATGGGGAGCACTAGGGGAAGATGATATTTTTAGAAAAGTGTTGGAAGGAATCGAAGGTTTTATTATGGGTGCTTGGGGCCGCACCATGACCACCAGGGGAACCCCTGTCACTCTGGAAACAGGAGCAAGCCCTGCTGAAGGCCCTTGTTGTGGACCTGGACATGGAGTGGTGGCAGCGGGACCCACCTTCTCGGGCCGGCAGAGGGTCAGGGGCGTGGACACGTCCTTTGTGAAGGGCGACAATGTCAACACCTGTGCGTCCCTGATGGTGCTCAGCTACCCTGAGCTTGAGGTCCTCCAGTAAGCCCCCTTCATCCTGCAGAACCAGGAGTCGCTCCCAGCACCCTCTTTTTTGTCTTTACCATGCTGGGATGGAACTGACCAGAATATAAGCTCCACGATGGGTGGTAGGGACCAGGCTGTCTTGCCCACTGGTTGTAGCCTTGGCACCTAGTACCATGCGGGGCTCACAGAAGACCCTCGAATAGACACACAAATGAATGAGCAGTGTACCCACGATTCCTTTGGAGTCAACGACTCAGGGAGCATTGGCTAAAGAAGAGCTTGAGAAGGATCCTCTGCAGCTTCGGCATTTCCCCCTCCCTGCTCCTCTGCCGGCTCCCAAAGCTGCCATCCTCCTGCCTCAGTGTCTTTGCGCTTTGCTCAGAAGACCCTTTAGTCCAAATTCAGCAGAAATGTATTGATACCCAACTTACAGTTTGGTGAGGAATAAATGAGATCATGCAGAAAGCAATTTAGCATAACAGGGCTGGGGTAAGCCCTCAATTAAGCCACTGTTAATTCTGAGGATGACTTCTTGCTTTTCAAGACACAATTCACTTGTTCCCATCACTCTGTACCTTTCTCTAGCAGCAGAATTAACCACCCCTTCATCTCTGTCCTAGGCCTCTTTCTTAGGTGTGTGCTATTCCAGTACCTCTCACACTGTATTAAAGTTACTGGTTTAGGAGATACTTGCAGATCTTATGACCTATGTATGATTGGAGCAATCTCCCTATTGCAATAGTCCTCCTACCTTCCTTGCAATAATTGTTTTGAATAAAGTTTCTCCTTACCTCAAATAAAAAAAAGTTTTATTTTGGACAGTAAGGTTACCTAATGATCCTCCAAGTAGAGCTGCTGTGGATGTGATTGGATATGTAATCTGAGTAGTCAGAGATGAAAATTGAGGGGTTACTAGGGAATAGATAGGATCCACAGCCATAAGATTTAACAAGATCAGCAGGGAAAGAATCTAAATTGAAAAAATAATAAGACCAAGGACCAAGACTAATAATATAAACCGTTATGTTCCAAGTTCAGCATCTAATATCTTCTTCAGATAAGGAAAAAATACAGTATTTCACTGAATCTGCTTCTGGTAAATGGTAGCTCAAGTACATTTGTTCTATTTTGTGTATTACAGGTGGTACAGAAATTTTCTTAGATTTTGTAACAATAAAAAAAAAAGCAGAAGCTTTTCTTTAAAAAAAAACTCATTTTTTACTCTAAATAGTTACACTCTAATTTGTAAAACTAAGAAAAATAAAAGTTGAAAATTGTTAAGGACTTCTCCTGTAATGCTTTCATTTTGGTCTTACTCAAAAAGGAGGCTTAGAAGGACAATTACTTGAGCAATACACATAGCGGTGAGTGATTTCATGGACATATCGATATTTTTCTTTGACATGAGAAACAAGATTATAAGTGAGATCAGCAGTACCTACAATATGGAATATCCTTAGTTAAATATGGCAACCCGTTAACATGTGAATCAAAGCTTGTGTTATAATTGGAGTTTAAGTTGCAAAATATGCTTTGACTACAGAAATCCATCATCAATTTTTCCAAATTAATTACCTATACAGATGCGAGAGCAGAGACAGGAAGAGCCAAAGGGAAATGAGCTGGGAATTTATAGAGATTATGGGCAAAGCATGATTACACATAGATTGGAAAATTGGACATTTGGTTTACATTTACCTAACTCTCCAAGGACAGGATTATATGCATTTTGTGTGAAAGATAGTATATGTGGGTGTGGGTCTGTGCATGCATATAACTGTCTGTATGTCTAGAAAATGGACCTTAATTGAACAGAAAAATCAATTGAGTTTACAAAGAGATTGGCATCATTGTTTGTTCAGATGAATCACAGTCACAGTTCCAAACCAGAGACTCATTTAGAGGAATGGAGTAAATGCGCAAGTTATCCTAAGCACTCAACTGGTGAACGCACATGATCCCAGGGTGCTTTCTTAAATATCTTTAATGTTGACTTCCCCAGTCAGGGAGGAAAAGAATGACTAGAGCAAAGTCTCAGAAAACTGACTTAAAGTCTCATATCAAATATTAAGATTAGTGATAACAAAAGAGTTTTTAGTAATTGAAATTAAAGTAGAGATGTGGCTGAAAGGAATGTTACAAGTGGAAACATGGAAAAACAAGTCAGAAATTTTAAATAATCAGCTTTTCAATTCAACCTAGTGAATATGTATTGAGCACTTACAGTCTGTAAGCCTTGGAAGAAGAGGATATACAATGATATGTGAGCATCCTTTCCTTCTAGAAGTTTACAGATGTAGGGGAGGAAAAATAATTTTCCCTCTGCCTTTCTAGGTTCTCGGTTGAGACCGCACCACCATTGCCACCATAGTAACTGATTAACAGTTAAAAACAGAGTTTAGGGTTTCCCTGGTGGTGCAGTGGTTAAGAATCTGCCTGCCAATGCAGGGGACACGGGTTCGAGCCCTTGTCTGGGAAGATCCCACATGCTGTGGAGCAACTAAGCCCGTGAGCCACAACTACTGAGCCCACATGCCACAAATACTGAAGCTCACGCATCTAGAGCCCATGCTCTGCAACAAGAGGAGCCATCGCAATGAGAAGCCTGTGCACCGCGACAAAGAGTAGCCCCCGCTCGCCACCACTAGAGAAAGCCCATGTACAGCAACGAAGACCCAACGCAGCCAAAAATAAAAACAAACAAACAAACAAAAAACAGAAGTTTAATACTAGGTACCCTTCCTGTATCCATGGGAGATACCCAGGAAAACTGAGTGGTTCCCCAAAATGGTCCAACCCACCACCTTAAACACTATCTTTAGCTAAAGACAAAAGAAAGATTTTGGGGAGGGGCTTGGGGAAGGCCTGTTAATGGGAGATAATCAGGCAAAGCACAGTAAACCAGGGTATGATTGTTACAGAGTCCGAGCCTTCTCCACTGAGGTGAGTTTTCAGAGATTTAGTCATCCTTCTCTTCCAGGTGTAGTATAGTGAGGGAGGTACCCTTTCAAACAGAGATTCCCCTTATTAACGTAAAGGTCCCTTATAAAAGGGTAACTTCTAGTCTGTTTTCAGAGCTTCTCTTGCCTTGGCTGTGTCTTAAAAATAACCAGCTCAAGTAATCAATATGCCAAAGAGGCATAATTTGGGGTGGCACATTCTGCTCCCCTTCAGTTTACCACAAACGGCTAGCAGAAACTGGGAAGAGTAGAAGTAGATTAAACTTTTAGGATTCAAACTTGGAAAGGTTCACCTTGAATAGGTCTAAAATAGAATCTTTTAAAAATTAAAGATAAGTCAGAAAGTGAGAGAGCGGTCAAAGGGAAGATGGAGGGCAGATTCCAGATGGTAGAAACACCACAGGGTAAGTTTTGGGGATTACGGTATAAAAAGATGGGCACGTCCAGGAAGCTGTATATAAATGGGATGATGAAGCCTCCGAAGGTACAGGAAGAAATCATCTGAAACTGAAGACACACTATTTATCAAATAGTTTTTGAACTTTCCCATCTCCAAATTAAATGTTTACAGACCACTCTTTCTAATTGCCAATCTTTCAGGCATCTCTGTTGATTTTTTTAAGTAATTAGCTAGCAAAAGTCTGATTTAAGTCACAGTAGAAGCTCAGAAATCTACCTACAGTAGAAATGTAACCTACAGGTACCCAGATAAACCTATTTAGATAGATAAAAAGATAAAACCTATTCAGAGTTAGCTGCTTCATGGTGACCGCAAGCTAGAAGGTCAACACGTGAAGGTTGTCCAAGGGTAATGTTCAAACTCTTCATTAGTATTTTAAGAGCTAAATAAAAATTAGAAGGATTTTAGGCATAAAGGCTTTAGAATAAAGATATTTCACCCATCTCCATAGAAAGGTGCCTGAAATCCTGCATAAAAGGCATCATTGAAGTACTTCCTGAAATACGTTTAAAGGCAAATATCCACAGGTAACTTACTGTCTCTTAAAACAAATTGTTTAATTGGCTTTTCTATAGCTCGAAGGCATTGGAGCTGAAAAGCAAAGGTGTAACAGATGTTTTTAAAAATACCATTTAGAGGTCAAATAAAGTTTATCTATATCATAATTTTACCATAAAAGTTACACATCTTCTTTTTCTCCCAAAAGAAAAGGTAGTGTATAGCATCTATCTGATTTTCAATTATTTGACATTTGCTAACACATTTCCCCCAATTCTTTCAGGCTTATCATTTCTACATCGACAGCTAATGAAGTGATATATTTAAAACAACAAGAATTCCCACTATTAATTCTCCCCCTTTCTTTCTAATTAATTAAGAATAAATTTTGTCAACATTTCCCTGAGCTTCATGTATGAAAGAAGTCAGTTGAGAAAAATAGGACTCACACTTTCTTTTTACCATTAGGCTGCTATCACACATTTTAAAAGATTGTTCTTTGTATTTGCATGTCAAAAGCTCATAAAACAACTAATTTAAATATCATGCAAAGAATATATAATTTCTTGACTTCTTCATTAAAGTGGCTTTGAAAGGATTCTGTCACAAAGATGCTCTGATCATGAGAAGAAAGCATAATGCTCAGAATTCTGATGTGATCAGTCAAGTGAAAATAAAAATCCTTTTAAACATCTATTGCGCCCCCTAGTGGCATAAAGGCAAAAATCGAGTACATATTTCAAATTTCTTTGCCGATTAATTACCCTTTACATATAAAACTTTCCTCAAGTGAGTTGTGTTCAATGCCTGTGTAGTATGTAAGTCTGTAAAACAAACTAAAAGAAGTAAAAAATATCAGCCATTGTTAAATTCCTAAACATTAAGTTACATGAATGACTCCTTGCTATTTTAAATTATTATTACATGTTTGGAATTAGTCCCTCTTCTTAGGTGTAGGATAAAATGGAGAAGTCAATTCCGTAGACATATACCATATGATATAAATCAACTCTCTGTAGACATCAATCCAGACTTCTTTTCTCGATTGTTACTATCTGGTTGATATGTTTAAGAAGTGAACAAGTCTCAGACACATTTACCTTCAAATATTCACATTTTTAACAGCACCATCTTTTCCAGTCATGCCATGTATCCTGAAATACTTAATGCAAGAAGAAAACTTCACTCCAAAAGACATTTTGAGCCATTTTCTTCTGAGAACCCGGGAGAGGGAATGAGTGTCATTGTAACTCATGAAATATGTGAAGATGTGGTCTTAAGAATGCGACTGGTGGACGGTGGTTATTTAAGATTGTCTCCGTTCCAGAAGTACAGTCTCATCTTTATCACTATCACAGGGGAAGAAATCTGATACAATGGCGAAAACCAGTGAAAAGGGGATTATAGACTGAATAGGATGGGGCAGCAAGAATGAATCTAAAGGAGCAGAGCGATGCAGACAGAAAACAAGGAAAGTATCGGAAAACAGCAATCAGTGATACAATAATACATATTTCTGCCTGCTAACAAATAAATTATAGTTGGGTTTTGTAAACATGAAATTGTCTTTCTAAGACACTCAACCATAAATCAGCATACATAATTCAGTCAACCTTTCAGTTACTTAAAATTGACTTTTCAATTTGTTAGGAAATAATACCCTATTGCTTAGAGCTACTAGTCTCTTTTCTTAAAATTGATTCTCTCTCCTTTCTCTAAATTCTTTTGTTTAACCCAATATTATAACTGATTTTCTGCTTATCTTCCACTTGCTTTCTTTTTCTAGCATGTATTGTCTAAGACCTTATCAGTCCTGAAACCACAAAACACTTGTTCAAAAGTATGGGTTATCAGAAAAGAATCCTGACTCTTTAAGAACTTCCAAACCTAAAGAATTACTGATTTTAGGCATTCATCCTGGAGATTTTGATTATATTAGAAATAACAGATCTCATGCTTCACAAAATCAAAATGACAACTTCTTAGAGTCAGAGAATAAGAGGCAATGGGGAAAGAATGGTACTGGAAGTTCTTTTCCAGTATGCTCTGTATGGAATTGCTTTTGAATGACTCCTGCGTGCCGGAAATCTGGAGCAGCAGTGTCAATTAGGGAAGATGTCGCTGTTACTGGAGGTTCAGAAGTGGGGGAGAGGTGGGGGGGGACAAAGAAGAAAGGGAGGAGGAAGTGGGGAGTGGAGGGGAGGGATGGAAATGAAGGGCACATCCTGAAGAGATAATCCCTGTATACTCATGACATCATCCCCTGCATATATATATATATATATATATATATATACATATATATATATACATAGGGAATGGTCAAAGCATCTTTCATAGTTCAGTCACTCCCAAACTCAGCTGGAGGCAAGAGGAAGCACTAGAGAGCCCCCTTCAGCCTGTCTCTGACGTTTATGGACTGGGCTTGCTAGAAGGCTCAAGAAGATGATGGCAGGAATGAAAATCCAACTGGTGTGCATGATACTCCTGGCTTTCAGCTCCTGGAGTCTGTGCTCAGGTAAGCTCAGCTGCATTTCACAACTCCCTGAAGTGATTTCTTTTTCCATTTTTACTGTGTGTTGCCACTTAACGTTAATGTATCTAGGGAGAAGAGTTTCTCCCTTATTCTGGATTTCCTTTTTAGTGATAGAAGCTGGATACTTTCTTTCTCTGTTTTATGATTACAAGAACTGAAAGATTTCTTTTTCCTTTTTAAATCTGCAAGGTAATAAAAGGGATTTCAATGAAACACTTCATGTTCCGCTTTGCAATGTAACCACTAGAAAAAAAAACATGTGAAACAAATCAAGCTGGTCACTCTCTAATGAGAAGTACAGGAGTGGTGACTGTCAAAGTGCAAACCCATAATTAAAACTGATTGCATTTGAAATGTTTTATCTCTTCCTCATTCATTCTCTTAGGACATGGTGGCTTCTCCCTCTCAAATATTATTTTCTTAATTGTGTGTATGTTAAGATAACAAAGTGAAAATTGATGTTTAATGAATAAATGAATAAAGCATTATTTGTAGAAAATTATTTCTAGAAAAATACACAAAATACCAAGCTCTTTTAAGAATACATTTTATATAACTTTTCTGTGTGACAAATAGATGTATTATTAATTTAACTATTTTTTTGCATGTCATTTAAGTTGATACAGAATGTAACTGGAAAATTTTATATTGATAAAAATTATTTCCCTGTAGAGTATTTTGCATGTGATAATTAAGATGAAACCATACTTTGTCAAATATCTATCAATAGGTCACCTTGAAAATAAGATTTAAACTTAAAAGAATAATATGAAATATTATAGTGATTGCCATATGCTCTAATTAATGTTGGAAAATAATTGAATGATCACATCAAGGTGAAAAAAAACAAGGGATAAATGCAGCAAAAATATTTAGCCTGTTTTATACTGTTATATCATAAATATGACACTGAAATGTTTAATTCAAACTCCTGCTATGATTTTATGAATTAACTCAGTATAGTGTTCTATAACTTTATTTCTATTACCTTATAGTAATTTCTAAATTTTTCTTCTCTGTGAAATATTCATTATTGGAAACTGGAAAGAGTATTCTAAAAAAACATCAGAAATCCATTTTCCACACTCTTGTACATGTATTGATGGACAACTCCACTTTTGCTTAAACAATTTCCTTAATAGCCTGTGAAAAAATTGCTAAGTACACGTGATTCTAAATCCTTGTTTAAAGTAGAGAAACAAATCTTTCAAAGTGTGTTTTGTAAAATAGCATCTCAAATTAAACAAATCTCAGTGTCTTTCTTATTCTAAAATTATCAGCAAGCAATTTCCTTTGTTTTTATCTTGAAAAAATGTCTTATACATACCTTTTCATTATGTTGTTTTTAAAATATCAATACATATATATTCTGTATATGTAAACTATTTCCAGTAAAAATTATCCAGCATTTTTGATTAAATCTTTATTTTATCATATAATCAGGTTTTTTTTAAAAATAATGAGATTCAGTGATTAAACAACTCCAAATCATCAATAGCTCTCCTGGCATAAAATCCTGTGTTTATTTTCTTAAAAGTGCTTCTATTATTCTATTCTGTTAGCCTAAAGTAAAACTATAATTGTTTTTTTCCAAATGTTATTCTAAGGAGAATGAATACATAGCAAAGACAATAAACTTCTAAGACAAAGTTTTTTGAGGCTAATCTTAAATCTCTAGGTTATAATATAATTACATGATACGTGATTATACAGTAAACATGTGGTTTTGATTTTACTCAGATTCAGAAGAGGAAATGAAAGCGTTAGAAGCAGATTTATTGACCAATATGCATACATCAAAGGTAACTTTTTCTTTTTTTTTAAACCAAGGACTGAAAAACATATGAACTCTCATTATAAACATGGTGTCCTTTTCCTATAGTAATAACTTCCCATTGAGACTGAAAAGTTCATTGGGAGGCATTTCCTTTATGGGGAAACTTTTCCTTAAGTTCAAAGGACTTAAGGGTGTTGATGTGACAGGGAAAGAAGCTGTATTGATACTGTATAGTGTATCAATCACTATACTGCAAATTTAATTAAGTAGTCACATATTATTTATGTGGACATGCAAATGTATTTTTAAAACTCCTCTTTCCATTCCAGTCATATTGTGTATGATGAAAGGTATATTGGCCTCAAGATAAATACATAAATGAAAATTAAGTGATATTTTTGCCTTTCTTGTACTATTGGGGAGAGTGAAGTGGAGTTCCTAAATTAAGAATTAAAGTTCACGAAACCCATGAAAGAAATGTGGTAGAGAGTAAAGAGCAATAGACTGGCAAACAGAAGCCTTGAGATCTAATCCCACAGCTGTGACTTATGAACTATTTGATCTTAAGCAAGGGGATTAGTTAACATTGCTTGCCTTTGTTTCCTTATTTTTAAACGTTGGGGTTGGAGTTTATGATCTCCTAGACATTTACATTAAGTCCACACCTGGATTTAAATTCTCCTCATAACAGAAGTGTTATTGGTACCTGCTTATTGTTTTTATTGAATCAGGTGAAACTTTGTACTGGACCTTATTATTCCTCTCTTGGGGTCTTGAAAGCAAGGTTTTTAGATTCCAGCCTGTACCTAGGAATAAAACTCAATTAGAATATACCCAATTACCACACTACCACACAATCTTGATTTACCCGGAGTGAGTTAATCAGTGTGTATCTAAATGTAGAGTTGGAGAACAGGGTTCCCAACCAAAAGATGCTTCTCAAAGAAGAACATATCTTGAGGTGAGGCAGTCACCCGGTGCAATCACTGTTGTAATGCTGAGGATTCCACAGGCACTGTGGTAAGAAAGTAAATGCTCAGGACTCCTCCTGCCTCTTCCCTAATTGGATGAGCATGTTCCAGGTGCAACAACCCCTAGCATAGAAGTAGAATTGTGTTCAATAGTGGGTGTGAAGGGGTAATAGCCATTTCTGTGTTTGTATGAGAATGTGGGTCACTGTCATCTCAGAGCTAACAAAGACGTTTTCTACTATGGTCCTTAAAAGGCATTTGGGGAAAATTTAAGTACCTATATATTTCCACAATTGCCCAGATCTACAAAAGTTGAACACATTGAAACCAAATTCTACCATAATTTGGTGGGTTTCCTATCAAGAATGATCAAATTTCATTTAGTCATTAAAACTCAGTGAACAAATACATTTAACCTTAAGATAATGGATCCTTTGTTTAAAACTCAATCAGAATAGCAATGGCTATAATCGCTTCAACTCATAAATAGGAAGACAAGTGAAGTTAATAGTCTGTTTTGAAAAATGGAACAGATTAGTATGCCTTAGTGTCTTGGTAGAGATTTTACCTCTATGATTTCAAGTTTATGTAGACAAATAAAGGTCCTAAATAATCTCCAAAATGTGATATGGTGTGGGGATTGCCAGCTACTTTGCAAAAATGTGGGAGTAGAGGTTATGATTCCTTCCCTGGCCAAGATGCTGCAAGGGAAAAACAATTTCAGTATATGAAGTGGTTTAGTTTTATTCTTAAGAGAAATACGTAGCCAAAGTATAGACAGAATAACATATACCGCTCTCATTCAGTCATGGGATAGATCTCTAAAACAGATCATGGAAGAAAAATTGAATCCCATTGCCTCCTTTTTTACTTGAAATAAGTAAAATACAGACTATGACGAGGAAGCACCCAGAAGCATAATTATCCCAATTTTGCTGCTAGGATGGGAACATAAAGCTCATTTCTTATTTTTTATAAAACTACTATCACTTATTTCTCTGTGATTCAATTAGTTTTTGGTGTGTGTGGTGTTCTATGCAAATGAAAAGTCTAAACTTTTGACCATTTTAACCAATATACTGTATCTAAAATTTTGAAAGAATAGTATTTGTTATTGGTATAACTCCATTATTAAAAGCTTCAGAAAGCTTCAGTTTTCTTCTTTCCACTCTAAAGGTAATTTCAATTTTTAAAGTAAAACTATTTAGACATTGAAATACTAATGTAGAAATACTCTTAAGCAAGAGAAGGCCAAGAGAGATTCCAAAGCTTGAAGAGAAGGGGAAGATAAAGAAATTAGTTCTCGCAATACAATTCTCTTTATTACCAGTGGTAGTGCTTTGGTATAGTTTTATTAAGAAAGAGAACTTTGAAGAAAAGAATATGTTTTCTTTAGGCTCTCAAAAAGCTGCTGGAATGATGTAATTTTCTGTGATCAAATTCAATGCCTTGAATACAGTAAGAGTTTAATAAATATTTATGTACTAACAATAAGAATCTAGGATTTATTACTAGCCCTTACCTTTTGTATTCACCTGTAAGAACTTCAGGGCTCCACCACAGATGACTTTATTTTTACTTAGGTGAAATACTTGAATTCACCATGAATTCACCAATTCACCAATTCAAATGCTTGTAATACATTTGATTTCAGTGTATTATAGATAGTGACCACTAGTAATATAGATTAGGTCCCATTTAATTAAGGAAACCAAAATTTGACCAGGATCTTATTCAGTATTAGGAGTTTAATCAAATAATGCTAAGTAAGAACCACAAATATTCTTGTTTTCCTCATTTTAAAAGCAAGAGAAGACAATATTCTAAATTTCTTATCTATAGGCTTAGGTCTATTATAGACATTTACGTAAAATAATTTAATAGATAAGAATGTTTATTGTTAAAGAAAATTATTCATGACACTTGTTAAAGGTAGCAAGGAAGACTTTATTCAAGAGGAACTATGGTTTTGCAAAGATCAGGCTTAACTCCAAGCACAACAAGGACAAGTGTGGACTTACAGCCAAGGAACAGGGTTGGGGTGGATCATTGTATGGAAAATTACTAAGGAAACTCTAAATCTAGGAGAATTCTTGTTAGACAACTCAATAGAATCCTAGGATGATCAAGTATCAATGGTGGGGCATTTTTGCTAACTTGACTCAGAAGGATTCTTGCTAAAACTGGACTAAGTAGACCAAGGACAGAGCCCAAGTTTGGGACTTCGTCAAGAAGAGGGCTCAGAGGATCCTAACTCAGATTTCATCAAAGACAGAGTCTTTGTCATTTTCTTGAGTGAACTATTTAAACCTTATAAGAAATGTTCTTAAATACATGTCTATTTAGACATCCTATGGTCAAAAGTGCCCTCTCTGCGGTGCTTCCAAAGTATGACAGGCGCTAAGGTGATATTAAATAGTATACTAGTGAGTGATGCAGTGACTGTTTTAACTGGCAGAAGAGAACAAAATGCTTTACTCAGTTTCCTCATCCAAAAAAATAATCAGACAACACAAGTCCTGACAGATACTTTATGAATAAAGCATTATATGGTCAATTAGTTTGGGGAGCATTGGATATTATGTTAGCACCGTTGAAAAGTTACAATGAATATTTGCAAGTAAAAAGCTCAAGAAGCCTTTAAATTTCCTTTAAACTTCCTTTAAACTCAAGTTTTCCAATTCTCTTGGCAGTGGAACTCCTTTTTAAAAACAGTGAGTACAGAGCTAGTGTTCTAAGGAAAACACTCAATCAGATGATCTCTAAAGAGCTTTCCGAATGTAAAATTGTACTATCCCATTAATTGGCAAGACATAAGGTGTTGCTGCCACACAGTGGAGCATGCTGCCTCTAAGTTTCCCATAGCAGAAAAATTCAAGAACAGGCTGATAATCACATTCGAGGGGCATAGTTGAATGTATTTCCAAACTGTTTGAAAACATTATAGTGAATATTTTTGTACTCACAGATTTGCATGTCCCTAAGGTAAAGTCTTAATCAAAGGGTATGCACATTTACAATTTTTATACATATTGCCAAAACACCTTTCAAGAAATTATACCAATATATACTCAGACCAACAAATATTTAGAAGAGAAAGTGTCTGTTTCTCCATATCCTCATAAGTACATCAAGTGTACTTATACTTTTTAGGGTCTTCTGATCTGATAGTAGCCAAGTTGAACATCATTCCACATATTTCTGTTGCATATTTCTTCTTTGATAGCGATTCTGTGACTTGTCTGCTCATATTATTTATCTGCGGTTGAACACTTTTTAAGTGTTTTTTTGTTCTTGTTTTGTTTTGTTTGTTTGTTTTTTAATTGGGGCATTCACCAGTTTCTTTTGGAAGAGCTCCACCTCTGTTAGGTATATTAACATTTTGTGGCAGCTTTTACAGTATGTCTTGCTTTTGATTTTAGTTCAGGCTGTTAATTTTTGAGAGATAATTTACACATTTATGTATTATAAATTATCTTTTCCTTTATGGATTCTGGTTTGGATATTTGCTTAACAATATTTTTCCAAATTTATAAAATAAATTCTATATATTTACATATTTTTATTTTTACTCATATTTAACCCATCTGGATATTGTTAGACTATAATATGTCAATAAAAGTTATAACTAGATCTAAATCCAGATTTCCCCATAGCCAACTGTCCCAAGGACTTCAAATGCAAACTTTGCTATAACGCTCTTCAATCATATTTACTTGGATCAAATTTTGGACATTATATTCTCTTTTGTTGAGTTTTATATTTATGCTTGTTCTATTAATTCACTCTTTGATTACTGCAGCTTTAAGATACATTTTAATATCTGGTAGAGTAAGTCCTTCCTCATTACCTTTTTATTTTTCTAAGTCTTCTTAGTTCTCACATATTCATACTTCCAAATTAACTTCATAATTGTTTTGGTACACTCCTTCCTCTAAACTTCCAGTCTTCCCATATTTTCCAAATTGGAACTTTGATTTGGAATTGCATTGCATTTGGAGAATAATTCACAGAGAATTGACACCAATAAAATTGATACTAATATTTTTGAATCTTCTCATCACAGCTTTGTGGTCATTCAAAAAAGCTTTTTTTATGTTCTTTAGAAAAAATTTATGCTTTTCTTCATCTATGCCCTTTGAGATGCTTGTTAAGTTTTATAAGTTATTTCACACTTAGTTTCTCCAAAAATTGGCAAATGAGAAAGTTGTTAATTATGGTAATAATGGTTTCAGACAAGATCTTATTAGAAAAGGATATTTTAGAAAATATTATAATTTTCAAATAAATAAATTGATCATCTGTGATGCTACCTGTGACAACTATTAATGTGTGGAATAGATTCGTGGTCTCACACTACTGTAATTATCCAAATCTATTAGTATCACCTTGGCCGCTGTTCCATTAGACACTAAACTGAAGTGTAATAAGGAGAGAGTGATATTTTTAATATTTTCACCTGTGATATATACATATATATTTATGTATTTCTACTTACTGTAATTTCTATTTTCTTTCTTGCTTTGCTCATGTATGTGTGTGTTTATGTGTATTAACTTTATTGCATTTGGCAAATAGAGGATATGAAGTATCGACACTATTCAACTTTGTGATATGAAGTTACTAATTAATAACAGTGTTTTTATTTGGCTAGACTAACAATTAGGTCTTAAAAGGTAATGGCTTACTTAGCACAATAGAAATTGATTTCTAACTCTTACAACACAAATTTTAATTGCATTAACTATTTCTTTCTACATTTCAGATCAGTAAAGCAAGTGTTCCCTCTTGGAAAATGAGCCTGCTGAATGTGTGCAGTCTTATAAATAACCAGAACAGCCAAGCCGAGGAAACAGGAGAGTTTCCTGAGGAGGAGCTTATTACAAGAAGGAAATTTCCAACTACCTTAGATGGCTTTAGCTTGGAAGCAATGCTGACAATATACCAGCTCCGAAAAATCTGTCACAGCAGGGCCTTTCAACACTGGGAGGTAAACAAAAACAAAATACGAATATGATTGTGGTTATACTAGTTAACTGTCATTTGTACTGATTTTTTTAATCCTGATCATTATCGTAACAGGAAGAATTACAAATATTAAGGAAGAATAAACCATGTGTTGAGGTTAACATTCCTTCAGATCTTCAAAGTGTCCTGCAAATATTTGGAGTTTAGCAAAATATCTTTTCTTTGGTCTTAAAAGGGGGATCTGTCTTAGGGCAGATTTGGTACATATGCTTTTATTGTGGATGGCATGGTTAGGCAGTTTTTGGTGGTGGTGGTGGCATGCCTAAGAAATTTAGGAAACTCAAAATGTTTTCTTAGAAACACATAAGTCATGTGTGTTTATTTATAAACAAACACAGAACACAAAAGTTTCCAGTTTTATTTGAATATATTAGGCAAATAAAACCAGAATGATAAGGATATATGCATATTTCTATTTTAATTGAATGTGTGGATTGTGGATTTCAATCATCCTTAGAAGCTAAACGAGGTCCACTATGGCTAGTACAGCCCAATTTCATTATCCAGAACTACCACAAAGGACTGGATGAATCAGTTCTATTAAATACTACACTGGTGACTCACCACCTTTGGTTTGGAAATTTTTGGAAGAGAAAAGAGAAATGAAAATGCTTTAAGAAAAAATAAGAAGAAAATTTTAATATTTTCCCAACAAGGGAAATATTTCTTTCAGATTAACCCCGAAGAGAAATTTACTTCATGTTTCATATTCTGGGCTTATACCGACACTGGGGATCTGAGGGTCTGAGGATGCCTTTCCTGCTAATATAACAATCTCTATAACACACTGTCCCAGAGATACCCTGTGGAAAAGAGGAAATGAAATGCAGAACTTCTAGTGTTTATTCTAACTTGTAAACAAAATGATATTTTCCAGATTAAAAAAAAAAATCTAGTTTTAATTTTTCTTGCTGGACTGTTTATCCCTTAATTCCAATTCCAGCTAAATGATTTTCTCTTTAAAATATTACATCAATAAAACTTGAAAAATACTAATTTTAACATAGGGAAATATCAATTATGTGCTGTTTATCCAGGAAAAAAAAAACCCTCAATAAACTATAATACAGACAAATCAGGTGCACATAAGATTAAAACTTTTGCTATTTTAAATGTTGTTGAGTGATTTAAAATAAAATGATGGTATTATTCAGAGTGTAGTACAATTACAGACTATGTGCACAGAGAAACAAAAGATTAAGAAACTAGATTGTCTGACAGTAGCTGTTTTTCCTTCTATGAAATTGAACAGCTGTGGGTTGAAATAAAGTACTTGTGATACGATTCAATGCATACGGGTTATGATTAAAAACTTACTCTGCTGTCAGTATTAGTTATAGTCACCCCAAAGTTTAGAAGACATTCACAGATATGAATACAGTTCTTACCTTGAGCGTTGATTTTAAAAAAAATTTTGTGTAAATCATGTGCAAAACTCTGGAAAGAGTTCCTAAATATTTTATGCCAGCGGAACATTTGAATCAGAACAGTACTATCAGAAAAAGTGTTTGGAACTAATTTTAGAATGCAGCATATTTGATGAGGTATTAGACAAGATTCTACATAGAGATTAACTCCCTTGAGTTTTTGAATGTGAACTTGCTTTTAATGATTAACTATTAAACAGCACAATCTAAAGATCTTTACCATTTAAACAGAGCTTTCACATATGTTAATTTCTACAACAGCTGAACAAGTAAGCAGAACAAGCATTCCTCTCTCTTTGACTGAGAAATAGATCTTTAGAATGGCTTTCAAGTCAAATCAGTAATTAACTTAATTGAATATAAAATTCTATTGATCTTTGAGGCCAAACCTGGTTTACTAGATTCAAAACTTTGTATTTGTTGTGATTTATGATATATTTCCATCTTTTGGTCTACCATAAATTAAAGAAAAATACTCAAAATTATATTAAGTGTGTTCCTTCATTTGGAGGTATTAATATATGGCCTTGACAAATATAGAAAGCAAATTTTAAAGGCTGGCCTGATGAACTAAGAGCACAGAACAGAGAATCAGAAAAATCATGTTCTCATCCTGTCTCAGCCACTTGATAGCCACCTGTTCTTGGGCAAAACATTTAATTGTTGTGAACTGCATACATCTCATCCACATATATCTTACTGTCTGAATAGCAAATGAGATAAAAGGTAGACAAATACTCTGAAATGGAAGACTTTATGCATGTATGTTTCATTCATATTCGGTCTATCTTGCAGTTGATTCAGGAAGAGGTTCTTGATACTGGAAATGACAGAAATGAAAAGGAAGAAGTTATAAAGAGAAAAATTCCTTACATTCTGAAACGGCAGCTGTATGAGAATAAACCCAGAAGACCCTACATACTCAAAAGAGGTTCTTACTACTACTGAGAGGATATTTTATTTACATGTGATTGTGATTTACCATCCTTTAATTAAATATCAAATTATATTTGTGTGGAAATATGACAGAACACAATTATTTTGTCTCTGCTACAATTGTGGTTTATTAGATGTGATTTTTCTGCATTAATATAAATTGGACTAAGTGTTTTCAAATAAATCTAGGTCTTGAGCATGATGTGTTGTGTATAACTGGAGTAGATATGAATTAAGTCATATGTAGAACGTTTTGTCATTTTGCAAAGCACTTAATGGGTTGTTGAAACAGTCAAAATGTTTGACATTCTAAACCAAATTATAAGAGATTAGAACAGAGTCTTATGGCAAAGTCTAGCTTACATGTCATTAACCCCAAACAAAATAATAGCACCTGTTTTATTATCTGACTGAATGTTTTATCGAATTAAAAGAAATATGTGCTCTCTTCTAAGACTTACTCATGAATCTCTCAGATATGGGGAAGGTAATAGTAGTAAAATAGGACCATCTTCAAAGAATGTTTAATGAATTATTGTTAATTCTGCTTATCTTAATGAATGATCTTCAACTGAATTTGTTTTTCTGTTAAATAAACTTAATAGCTAACAAAAAAAACAACAAGCCATCAGAACCATGTTTCTTTGCAGATTTACTATCATTAGAAGAGTTACCCTTTATTGACATTTTTCCCTCACATCCAGTAAATGATAGCTTTATTTTTAACCTCACTGAGGAATTTATGTGACTAATATTTTTCCCACTTAGGAGACCATTTCTGAGGCAAAAGGCATATTTGAAATAACTCCTCATGAATTTCCTTAAACACTGTACTTACAGTCTCATAAGCCCTCACAGCCCTTACACCCCACCATGAGCAGTGGCCTCCTAGACTCCTGCTCTGACAGGGGGCCTAGGAGGACCTCTCTTTACAGGTTGCATCCTAGTCCCATAGTCATCTATGAAGGAAGATATCAGGATTTGACTTATTCTAGAATTAAGGAGTTTTGAGAACTCTATGGCCTTTAGATGAGATCGCCCCCTCCCCCAGGCTAAACCCCACTTGGTAGGATTTAAGTGTAGCTCACCAATCTCTGAGTTTTTCTGATAAAACCATGACTTCTCACAACTACCTCCCTACCATCTTTTATAGTCCTAACAGCTTCAACATTAAATAGTGCTCAAGGGCTTCCCTGGTGGCGCAGTGGTTGGGAGTCCGCCTGCCGATGCAGGGGACGCGGGTTCGTGCCCCGGTCTGGGAAGATCCCACGTGCCGCGAAGCGGCTGGGCCCGTGAGCCATGGCTGCTGAGCCTGCGTGTCCAGAGCCTGTGCTCCGCGGCGGGAGAGGCCACGGCAGTGAGAGGCCCACATATCGCAAAAAAAAAAAAAAAAAAAAAATAGTGCTCAAGGCACTGATCCTAAGAAGGAAACTACTCCATAGTGATTAAGAGTGTCTACTCTGGAGTCAGAAGGCCCAGATTCAGCTCCACTGTTCACTAGTAATCTTGGACAATTTAATTAACCTCTCTGTTTCCTCAGCTACTAAATGTGCGGTCTGGAGGACGGTAAAGTAGTCTGATATGGTGTAAAATGCTTACAACGGTACCTGGAATAGATTAATAACACACTAAATTTAACAGTTCTTCTGGCCACTTTCCTACTGGTTTTCCTTTCTTCTTCACAAACTACAGAGCATAACACAGTTTCATATGCTAACCCTCTGTGTTTTGAACAACTGCTGATCTCCTTTTTACTTGCTTCATTCATTATCCTTGAGGACTTCCACATACACGTGCAAGATCCCTCCATAATCTCCCTTCTCAGTCCCTGACATCTTCACTTCCAATAATAAACATTATATCCATTTCACCTCATCCCATCACTTCCATGGTCCTTCCATAGTACTTCTCACTCCCAATAAATTCAACCTCTCCAAAAATCTCGATTTCAAGCACTCTCCTCTCTACACGTCATCTTCTCTCTCCAGTTCACATAATCTATCACTCTCTAACATTTATGATTCCATCTAATACATTGTCCCCACTTCTTTTCACTCTTCACCTTCTAATCATGCCCTTACTTTGCACTTTACTTGGCTTAGATTCTATCGTGTAAAATTAAAATCACTCCCTTATTACCCTCAATTTCCTGTCCTTCTACATTATAGTAGCCTGTGGGAACACCATCAGTTAAACTGAAATCTCCCCCTGATCGTGACCTGACCTGAGAAGCTGAACATAGCTGGAGAAAAGCACCCAAACCGTTGAAGTGTCACACTTAAAATTTGTGATCGCAAATCTCAAGAGGGTCCTTAGTACTGCCCAATATTCCTACTCTGTTTGCATGATAAATTTTGCCTCCAGTTCTCACTAATGGTTGTTTTATATCTTCTCTTCTTCCCTAAATTGCAACACTCGTCATTCTCCTGACATTCGTCAGATGACTTTCTAATGATCTCACCCAAAATACAAAGCAATAAGAAGAAAACCATATTTCCCTACCACTGAATGTAACAATTCCCTTGCATTTATGCCTTACTCTCTTACATTTCAACAGAGGAACTGTCTCTTCTCTTCTGAGGTTTACTCCTTTATTTCCCCATGTCAGTGAACGGTCCCACCAACTGCTCAGGCCAAAAATCTAGTAGTAATTCTTAACTCCTCTCTTTAATACGAACCTGCCATTTCATCTGTTAAGAACTTTTGTTGGCTTTGCTTTTCAAAAACATCTCAAATCTGTCTGCTTCTTGCCATATCCACCACTACTGCCCTAATCCACACATTTTCCTCCCCCCCCGGGACTGTGACAGTTTCTTCCCAGCTGCTTTATTCTTATCGTCTTATTCATCTATATCCTCATAGAGGAATAAAATTTTTAAAAATATTAATTAGATTATGCCATGCGTCTCTCCTCAAAATTCCACAGTGTCTTTCCCTTGCATTTTGGATTAAATCCAAATTCTGTCTTAAAAAGCCTGAAATGCTGCAGCATTGGTTTACTTCTCTGTTTAATTTCACTCATTCCCCTCCAGTCATATTGGCCTTTTTGTTATTCTTATATCCAGCTTGTTTCTGCTCCAGAAACAAAAAACAGTTGCTGAAACCTCTTTTCTGGAAAGGTCTTCTGGTTGAAAATCCTTTTTCCTGGGTACACAGGACATCCACTTAAAGATTACATTTTCAGCATCTCTTGTCATAGGAACGGCTAAGTCGGAACCAATGGGATAATGGGTGGTAAAAATGTGTATAACTTGTGGGTCTGTAATAACTTAAAGAGAAACTTCATTCCCTGAACTTTGACTTTTTCCTCATTTTGTTTTTTTGGTCTTAAATGTGAATTTATTTTAACCACACAAGTGAATACCATTGTCTTGAGCATGACGCTGATTGATAGAGCTTGTAGAGCAAAGCTGCCTCACCGGCCTGGACCAACCACATTGTTACTTGAAAGAGAAATGCATTTCTAACTTATTTAAGCCACTGTATTTTTCAGCCTCATTGTTACAATGCCTCAACCATTATTCTAATTGTTACAATCTTCTCATGGTTTATTTTTCACATAATTTAGATCTCTGCACATATGGCATATGTACAGTGAGGACTTTTCTTAAATAACCTTCATCCCTGAGTCAATATCCATCTCACTTGCTTTATTTGTCTACAGCCATACCACCCTGAATGCATCTGATCTCATCTCATTTACATTCCTATATTTTTCTTCATATTTGAAAAAGAAAAAAAAAAGCAGCCATTGACAGCAATCAGCTGGGAGCTGGCCTGGCACCAACAGCTAGGCTATGGTGCCCTCCAGTTAAACACAGACAATTTCATAGAATAAAACTTCAGAAAGGGTCATTCTAACCATGATGGCAAAAGACAATAAACATGACCACGCTATAATCGTGTCTGAGCAAAAACAAGGGCACCACAAACCAGAGAAGTGATCTAACATCCTCCTTTCCCACATAATTTGAGTGACTACTGCTTTAACTAAGCTCTATTTTTCTACCTCTAGCATAAAAACCACTATAATACCCAATCAAAGAAATACCCTCACTTTCTGAAAACACCCAAACCAGAGCAAAACCACACTTTCAGAATATTCTTCAAATCACAAGTCTAAATCCTGTAAAAGCCCCCTACATATGCCCTGTTATTGGGAGGTCCCATGGTTTTCCATTGAATGAGATCTCCAGGACCAACAAACCCGACCTTGTGGGAGAGTGCTGTCTGTGGTCTTTGGCTGGTAGACATCAACACAGCACATATCATAACTTGAAATTATATAGTAATGTATTTGTTTACTTGTTCATAATTTTTCACCCCCGCTCGAACGTGTAACCTTTGTGAAGACAAGGATTTTGTTTTTCTTATTCATAGTTGTATTCCCAAGGTTGAGCACCAGGCCTGGTAACTGTTAGGAAGGATTTGTTTAATGAATGAATAAATTAGCAGCAGAATCGCCTTTTCTCTTCTAATAAGAGGTTTTAGACATAGTTTCTACACATTTTTAAGCCCCTTCTTAGAGATTACACTTCAGAAAGACTGGTTATGAGCTCAGATATCCACACAAAGTCCCTGGTCTTTTGTGAAACATCACAGAAGGTAGGAGGTTAAAGCTCACCTTCACTAACAGTGGCCACCTGGGGAGATGAGGCTTCATTTTTTGTCTCTTAGATTCCCTTCTGTGAGGAAAACAAACAAAAATGCCAAAGTGAAATTGGCAGTACAGTTGACCCTTCCTTGAACAACATGGGGGTTAGGGGCACTGACTCCCTGTGGAGTTGGAAATTCATATATAACTTTACAGTCAGCCTTCCTTATCCATGGTTTCGCATCTGCAGGTTCAACCAGTAGTATATTCATTGAAAAAAAATCCATGTGTGAGTGGATCTGTGCATCTCAATCTCATGTTGTTCAGGGTCAACCGTAGTTAAAAGGGGAAGGAATGGATTTATGAAATATAAAGAGAAAGCACTAACATGAACTGGTACTTGAATGTAGGAGGAAAGAAGAAAGGAATATTCTAGATTATTTTGAGATTTCAAGTCGGGAACCTTGTTCTATATTTGCAAATTTTGAGATTTCCCTTAGTTTGAGCTATGTGAAACTTAAATATTTAAATCCAGTCCCTGCCTAGGAGTCCACCAAGATGACAACATCGAAGGCTTCTGAAATCCTTTCCCATAGGCACGCCAAATTAACAAGCACCCATGGAGCCATTTCCTCTGAAAGAAATCCAGAGACTAGCTGAGCAACTTCTACACATTGGGCAAATGAGAAAATACCCAGATTGAAACAGGTAGGAAAGGCTGAGGCATGCCCTCACCATACAACTCACCCTGGCACCGTGCTATACAGTTGGGAGGGAATGCCCAACTCCTAGTGTCACCTTCAGAAGCAAAAGATTTGGACTGTACATCTGGTGCCCCTACTTTAAGGCTCCCATTTGAGGGACAGGCTCCCCCAAAACACTCAGCCCTGAAAGCCAACATGACTTATGTCCATGAGACCCATAAGACTATGATAAACAAAAGAGCAGTTCTTAACAGGCGTGCTCACGCTTGCGCTTGCGCAGTGTTGTGTACTTGTTTGATATGATCTAGAATCCACTTGCCTTTTGTTCTAAGAATGAAGTTGTTTACACTGAGAAAGCTGTGTCAGGATATCATCATTAGCATGAACACTCAGTAGCTCAGCAATTGACAGGCACAGCTGGGGGCTTATTGATAAGAACTGTTGTGAAAGAGTGACTCTGGCTGGGGGATTTTAAGCTTTAAATACTAAGAGGTTTGACCAGCAACTCAAAAGTGTTTAGTCTGGGCAAGGCTACCCTGTGCTAATCGAAACAGCTTTCCAAAGATCTCCTGGCTGGGCAAGGCGACTCCTTGCCAGGCAGTGGTGAAAACTATGCAGAGGCCCTGAGAGGGATATCATCTTTCCCGTCAACACTGGCATCTTTGTTCCCAGCAATGGCTCTAGTAACAAGGGACTTTTGCTTTGGCACTGGCAGCTGGCTAAGCTGACCCTCCCAAGAACAACTCGTAGAAAGGTACACCTCACCTAAATTTGGGCTTTATTCCTTTTCTCTCCCCCTTGCCTGAAACAATATTGTGATTAATCTATTGTTGGTTTGGAGGACATGGAATCAACCTAAGTGTCCATCGACAGATGAATGGATAAAGAAGAAGTGGCACATATATACAATGGAATATTACTCAGCCATAAAAAGAAACGAAATTGAGTTATTTGTAGTGAGGTGGATGGATCTAGAGTCTGTCATAAAGAGTGAAGTCAGTCAGAAAGAGAAAAACAAATACCATATGCTAACGCATATATATAGAATCTTAAAAAAAAAAAAAAAGGTTCTGAAGAACCTAGGGGCAGGACAGGAATAAAGACACAGACGTAGAGAATGGACTTGAGGACACAGGGAGGGGGAAGGGTAAGCTGGGACAAAGTAAGAGAGTGGCATGGACATATATACACTACCAAATGTAAAATAGATAGCTAGTGGGAAGAGGCCGCATAGCACAGGGAGATCAGCTCAGTCCTTTGTGACCACCTAGAGGGGTGGGATAGGGAGGGTGGGAGGGAGACGCAAGAGGGAGGAGATATGGGGACATAAGTATATGTATAGCTGATTCACTTTGTTATACACCAGCAACTAATACAACAATGTAAAGCAATTATACTCCAATAAAGATGTTAAAAAAAAAAAAAGGAGTAGGTTATTTCTTTACTGGCTTATTAAGAGACATTATCCTGTATACTATTGGCTTGTGAAATTATCATCATTCCCACAGTGAACCTGTGCTAGATAATTTATTGGCAAAGCAATCTCAGTGTCTGAATATAATTTGCCACCAGCCAAAGCACGTGACTATCCCCCCCAGGGCTCAGTATAGAGAGAGCAGGCAAAACCGCCCCTCTCTCATTCTTTCCCTACAAAGGGTCTGTCTTCATACTAATTTTATTTTATTTTTTTTCTCCACTTTTTTTTTTGGCTGTGCTGTGCCACTTTCCCCAACCAGGAATCAAACCTGTTGTCCTTGCAGTGGAAGCTCTGAGTCCTAACCACTGGACCATCAGGGAATTCCCTGACTTCTAATTTTAGCAAAAATTTAGGGGCTGGCCGTGATCCTCCCCAGAGAACAGGGAAACTTGTGGACATTTTCCCTACCTCTCCTCCTGGCTCACTGCAACAATAAAACGAAGCTGCCAGTATCTCCCCGATGGAGTTTACACACACTTCTGGTGCCCCAGGCTTTGTAGCTGCTGCCTGAGGGGATGGATTCCCCAAACCACTTCCAAGCTTATCTCTATGCTATAATTATTTTTGGAAGTCTGAATTAATATTGGACAAAATCGTAAATAAGCCACCCATCTTTTATCATTGTTTCGTCCTCTGAGTGACAACCTTATAATGTGGCTCTCAGACCATTTCATTCCCCCTAGTAAATTTATTAACATGATTTTAATTATTTTTCTTGGAATCAAACCTTCACCTGAAGGAAAGAATCTCATATTTGGAAATCATTCATAGCAGCTACAGAAATATTGAAACAAATTAGTCCAATTTATTCATTTACTCAACAAATATTTCCTGAGCTTATTCCAGGTATTGGGGTAGGCACAGGGGATAAATCTGTGAACAGGACAGACTAGGTTGTCTGCATAATGAGCTTCAAGCTCTTGTGCAAAGCCCTCTTCCCCTACCTTTCAGGTTCTGCTTTCTCTGCCCTTTTGCTGATCATGCAACATAAAGCCGTGGATGAACAGTTCCCTCTGAAACAGCTTCTCCTCCTGTTGAAGAGAGGGTATGTGTGCTGGTAATTACCATGTTGTCTTTGGTTGGCTGGGGAGGAAAGAGATCTGTGACCGTTCCTATATGATATGTTTAACTTCTTCTCATTCTGTATTGAGGTACAGAGTATTGAAGTAACAGGTTTTAGGGCCACAGAGCTAATTCATTACAGAACAGGGATTAGAAACAAGGTGCATTTATTCTTTACGTAAGCTCTTCATCAAGAAAGACTTCCCAGTTGTGGCATGCGAACTCTCAGTTGTGGCATGCATGTGGGATCTAGTTCCCTGACCAGGGATCTAACCCAGGCCCTCTGCATTAGGAGCATGGAGTCTGGAGCCACACCTAAAGAGCCCGCCTGCTGCGACTAAGGACCCCGCCTGCCGCAACTGAGACCTGGTGTAACCCAATTAATTAATTAATTTAATTAATTAAATAAATAAAGACAGACTTCCCAGGGCAAATAAAGCTAGTCTATTACAAAGTATCAAACTACTCTGCTGGGCTGAGCTTACTTAGAAATGGAGAGCGCCAAGTCCCCAGTTGGAGCCAGGGAACTTGAGAGGAATTTCATGTTACTGTGGCTCACAGATCTCTAGACCAGCATTTCTCAAATGAGGGTTGGTTTCTTCATCCGAGTAAAAAATACAGATTCTATGACTCTACTGCAGATTTAGTAACTCAGAATCTGTGAGGGGGAAGTTTGATATTTGTATTTTAATAAGCTACACAGGTGATTTGGATACAAAGTCAAATTTGGGCAACAGTTTGCTATTTGTCATTTTAGAGACTTATTTTTCCACCCAGTAATCTGTTTGTTTTAAATAAATTTTCTTTGTATCAAGTTTCAGGCTAAATAAAAAACTTAGTATTAACTCCGATAAGGAAACAGATGACAAGAACTAGAGTTGTTTTAAAATTTCCTAGTCTTTCTTACAGGGTTATATAAAGACATATGCAAAAGTACTAGAAACCCTAAAATCATGAAATAAAGCTTTATTATGTTGCCCTCCATTACCACTCACAAATATTTATTATTAACTTATTAATATACATTGAGGAGGGAATGGGGGGCCCATTTTACTTTATCTGCCCTGATTTCTTACTCCATAAACCCTCCACCTCATACTAAGATAGGAAATCTGACAGGGTGCCACATCTGGGGGCATAATTTCATTCTGGTAACTGATTTTTCAGTTTTCATCTGAATTATTGTTGATGGTATAGAAGTACTCTTTTTTAAAAATGAATTTATTTATTTATTGTTGGCTGCATTGGGTCTTCGTTGCTGCGCATGGTCTTTCTTTAGTTGTGGCGAGCAGAGGCTACTCTTTGTTGCAGTGTACGGGCTTCCCATTGCTGTGCCTTCTCTTGTGGCGGAGCACGGGCTCTAGGCACGTGGGCTTCAGTAGTTGTGGCACGCGGGCTCAGCAGTTGTGGCTCACAGGCTCTAGAGCACAGGCTCAGTAGTTGTGGCACACGGACTTTTGTTGCTCCGCGGCATGTGGGATCTTCCCAGACTGGGGCTCGAACCCGTGTCCCCTGCACTGGCAGGTGGATTCTTAACCACTGAGCCACCAGGAAGTCCCAGAAGTACTCCTGAAGTCAAAGGAACTTGATGTAACGAATCAGCCATTTCACAGGATCAGAACAGTGCAAGGCTTTAAAGTTGTGTCACTGATAAAATGTAAAACTATAATGAAAATGAACCTGAATTCACCTTCTGCTCTGCATTTATTTAAGTGTAAAAATACATCTAAATAAGCCACACAGCGTCCAGCATGGCACACACTAATGCTTGGTGTATGACCTATCTCCTTGGCTTCATCTTCCCTCATATTCACATGCTCCAAATCACTCTGTGATGTTTCTCTTGTGCTTTTTGCTCCACACCTTTTCTCTTGCCATTTCTTCTACTTAGGATTTACTTCTACCCTTGTCCAATTGATGACGTCCCATTCTTTTTGAAATTTAGATGACATCCCATTTCTTGGAAACATTTTCTAACCTACCAACTCACCATCCAAAGCTCAGTTAGGTCTCCTCTGTATTTGTCCTCTGTGCTACTATAATCCCTTGTTTATGTCCCTGTTAGCACGTTTCCTGCATGGTATAATAGATTGCATACTTCTCTGAAAATAGCTCAAACTTCTTTAAGTTAGATATTATGCCTAGTTCATCTCTATATCCTGTTGCAGATCCTGGCACGCCCAGGAAGATGTTTTCTTTTTTTTGCTGTACATGGGCCTCTCACTGTTGTGGCCTCTCCCGTTGTGGAGCACAGGCTCCGGACACGCAGGCTCAGTGGCCATGGTTCATGGGCCTAGCTGCTCCGTGGCATGTGGGATCTTCCCGGACCGGGGCACGAACCTGCGTCCCCCGCATCGGCAGGCGGACTCTCAACCACTGTGCCACCAGGGAAGCCTGGAAGATGTTTTTTGAATGAATAAACCATTGCTTAGCTGAGATAAGCAGTGATTGCAATCTCTTACTTTCATCCCACTCCTTTGAGGATAACCCTCTAGACAGATGACCCCAGAACCAAATCTATCGCTTTGTAGACTCAACTATAAGATTATCTGTGGATACAGGGAATCTACTTATAGCAGTTATTATGTTCTTACTTCACAAGGGCAGTGGAGCTCTTCCCAGATTTGGAGTGCCCTGAGCATTTTAATGATCTAGTGGCTTCAGGGATTCACTTATCCAGCTCAGTGTGTGATAAGTAGCATACAAAGTGAAGTCCTTGAGAGAGAGCGATCCTACCTGTCTGATATCCATCCAGGAAGCATCCCTGATGTCCATCCAGGAAGCATTGGAAGCTTACTCTTTTCTTATAGAGCCCAGCTACCCTGGACAAGAAGTTGGTTCCTTCCACCAGGCATTGCTACCCTGACCAAGATCAACACAAACCAGTTTTTCTCTAATTAAGAACAACAGCCTAGGGCTTCCCTGGTGGCGCAGTGGTTGAGAGTCCGCCTGCCGATGCGGGGGACGCAGGTTCGTGCCCCGGTCCGGGAAGATCCCACATAGCGCGGAGCGGCTGGGCCCGTGAGCCATGGCCGCTGAGCCTGTGCGTCCGGAACCTGTGCTCCGCAACGGGAGAGGCCACAATGGTGAGGGGCCCGCGTACCGCAAAAAAAAAAAAAAAGAACAACAGCCTAAATACAGTTAGGATTTCTGTGATGGAAAATCTTTCAGTGCTTTGAAGATTTTTGCAAAGCTTCATTAGATTGCATCTGATTTTACCTTGTTCCAATTTAAATCACTTCAGACTTTTATAGGGCATCCAATATATGGACTTCCACTTTAGGGGAAGAATTGAGATGAATACTGAAATACTAGCAACTGGAAATCTGTGCAAATGAATCTAAGTAAGAGTTTTTGAGTGTTCTCAGCAAGGTCCTGGGGAAAACTAAAGTGAGGGAATTTAACCCATGTCTTGTGATCTCATTGGTAACTTTTTTTTGTTTTGTTTTGTTTTTGCGGTACGCGGGCCTCTCACTGTTGTGGCCTCTCCCGTTGCGGAACACAGGCTCCGGACGCGCAGGCTCAGCGGCCATGGCTCACGGGCCCAGCCGCTCCGCGGCATGTGGGATTTTCCCGGACCGGGGCACGAACCCATGTCCTCTGCATCAGCAGGCGGACTCTCAACCACTGCGCCACCAGGGAAGCCCTTATTGGTGACTTTTAAAAGGAGGTGTGAAGCGACACACTGTGCGTCTGCATTTACCATGGCACAGCCTCATGAAAGACAAGGCATCTGGCGTTTACAAGAGAAGCCTTCATGTTTCTGGATTTAAATTCAATAAGTGTTAAAACACCCTCAGTGTCATACTTGTAAAGCTTAATTTCTGTTCACTTAAGAATTTCCCACTTCTTTAGTAGATAGAAGCCTGCTGTTTAACTGTCCTGAAGGAAGCAATCTGACTCATCTGCTGTTCCTAATCAATTTTTAATCAAGAGAAAGCTGCCTACAGACAGCAGTTTAGAGCTGTTCCATTTATTTCTTCCTGCAATATCTTCCTGATATCTAAAATATGCTGAAATGAAACTGACAAAGGACTGTCAAAATATTTTCATGAAATCTCTGGGAAACAGTCACAAAGATACTACAGTAAGTTCCATATCCATATTAGCTTTCTAAGAACATCATTCTTTCAGATTTAAAGTCCTGAGATTTTGTTTTATTTTCAGAATTTTTCCCAAGAACTCTGATTCTTATTTCATCCAGATAGAAGTCAGAGTTACAGTTATTAAATTAATTTGTTTACTCTTTTAATTAACAAATATTTCCTCAGTACCTACTCTCTGAGGCACTGTGCAAAGCATTGGGACAGCAAGTCAAAGACATACTTCCTGTGTACACATAATATCTTTCCAAATCACATGCTATGTCCATGTGACTAAATTGGCCACTGGGATGCAAGCAAAACTGTTAACGTGATGCCTTCCTAGAATCTCCTTGAAGAGACAACTGACACAAGTCTTTATACCTCGTGTTTGATCTTTCCTCCATCCTGCCCTCCTGGAACACAAATACCATCTTGGACTTTAATGTCCAAGTGTGGCACTAAGTGTGGCACAGTGACCTGGAAGGAGCTTAAGTCCCTGAGAAGCGGAGCTAATTTACCAGCATTGGATCGTGCACTTCTGCATTTACACATGAGAAAAAAACCCCAGTTGTTTATGTTTTGTTTAGCTGATGGTAATTTTAAGGTTTTCTGTTCCTGCAGCTAAAATCAATACTTTACAAATCAACTTCTCATCCCCTTTTGCTTTATAAATCCTTCATGATGTAGACCAGAAATCATGGTTCCAGAAAGCATTCCCTGACCAAGACCAACAAAATCAACTAAAATGTAAAATAAAATAAATGATCAATCATGTAGCATAAATAGAAAATGTGATAGAAAGTTAAGAAACATAGAGGATTGCAAAAATGGGGAAGCACTTAACTATTTGAAAAGATTTCCAAAAACTTACAAAAAGTTTAATAAATTTTATGCAGGGTAAAGAAAAAGATATTTATATCTAGACAATTATTAGTGAGGCTTCAGGGCACAAAGAGAAGATCTTCAAAGCAGCAAGCAATTCCTACCTCCACAAGATCAAATCACCTACACAAAAGTTAGCTAATAGACTGAGCTCAGTTCTCAATGGCAACAATAGAAGTTAAAAGATCTCGAATGATGTCTTCAGTGTACCAAGAGAAATAATCTCTGCTTAGATTTCTATGCCCAGTAATAGGACTTTCCAAGAGCAGTTGTGAAATAAAGACAATTTATTTAATTTAGAGATTTGACACCATAAAAAATGATTTGCTAAAGAAAATAATCCCATAAAAAAACCTGAGATGCAAGGAGTAGTGACTAGAGATATTGGTAAATATGGAGGTAAATCAAAACACCAATACACTATTTTAATGAGAGTAATAAATATATACTTCCAAGACTTTTTTTTTTTAAAACCTTAACAGAATGAAAATACTGGTCAGCAGTATCATACTAGAAAAAAGGGGCTTGGGGTCAAAGCCTTTAAAGTTCTTGAACTATTTGAGAAGATCTTAATATTCTGAACAATGTATGATTTATTAAAGTATTAAATACCAAGATAAGGAGTATAGAGAGAATAGCTTCAAAGTTGGTAAAAAAAAAAGGGGGGGGGGATGAGATAAGCAAATAAAGGGAAAAATAAGCTTAGTAAATCCTGAGGATGGCTTTAAAAGAAAAAGAAGAGAAAAATAAATAGGAAATACAAAAAAAAAAAAATCAGTAGTCAGAAGTGGACGTTTCTGGAATGGTGTTGTGAGGTGCTCTGTGAAACCTCTTTCTCAGAGACACATTTTATAAAATTGGTCAAAATATCAAAAACAGTCATTCAAAATCTGTACAAATTGATTAAAGGGATTATAATAAATTGAGATGCATTTATTCAACAAAAGCTACAAAACTTAGTAAGAACAGGGGGCTGCCATGACATTCAAACTAAGGGCTGAACCCCTCTCTCCACAACTCTGTATTGTGGGAGAGCTGTTCTGTTCAGCTGGACCACAGAGTAGCAGTTCCCTCTTTCTCCAGCTTCTGGATGGACTCAGCAACAGGTAAACATGGACAGATCCCATGGGACACATCACCATCAATTGATGAATAGGTAAACAAAATGTGGTACATCTCAAAAATATTATGCTAAATAAAGAAGCCAGTTACAAATATCAATAACTACATATTAAATGATTGTAATTATATGAAATAATATTGTACAACAGGTGTACAACACAGTGATTAGATATTTTTATAGATTATACTCCATTTAAAGTTATTATAAATTATTGGCTATATTCCTTGGGCTGTACAATATATCCTTGTAGCTTATTTATTTTATACATTGTAGTTTGTATCTCTTAATCCCATACCCCTATCTAGCCTCTCCCTCCTTGTCTCCCCACTGACAACCACTAGTTTTTTCTCTATGTCTGTGAGTCTATTTCTGTTTTATTACATTCACTCATTTGTTTTAATTTTTTAGATTCCACATATAAGTGATAACATACAGTATTTGTCTTTCTGTCTGACATTTCACTAAGCATAACTCCCTCCAGGTCCATCCATATTATTGCCACTTCATTCTTTTTGATAGCTGAGTAATACTCCATTGTATGTATATAATTTTTATCTCAATGTCAACTTTTTTCACTGAATAAAAATTTAACTGGGTCAAGAAAATAGTCTTTGAAAATCCACTCTCTACATGTGTCTCAAGTTGTCCTTTAGTGTGCAATAAAGACAGTTAATACAGTATATATGTGTATATATATATATATATATATATATATATATATATATGCCAAATCTTCTTTATCCGCTCATCTGTTGGTGGACACTTAGGTTGCTTCCGTATCATGGCTATTGTGAATAATGCTGCTATGAACATTGGGGCACATGTATGTTTTCATTTTTTTCAGATTTATACCCAGGAGTGGAATTGCTGGATCATATGGTAACTCTGAGGAACCTCCATACTGTTTTCCAAAGTGGCTGCACCAGTTTACATTTCCATCAACAGTGTAGGAGGGTTCCCTTTTCTCCACATCCTTGTCAACATTTGTTATTTGTAAACTCTTTGTTGATAGCCATTCTGACAGGTGTGAGGTGATACCTCATTGTGGTTTTGATTTGTGTTTCTCTGATGATTAGTGATGTTGAGCAGCTTTTCATGTGCCTGTTGGCCATCTGTATATTTTCTTTGGAAGAATGTCTATTCGGGTCTTCTGCCCATTTTTTAGTTGAGTCTTTTTTTTTTTAATATTGAGCTGTATGAGCTGTTTATATAGTTTGGATATTAACCCCTTATTGGTAAAATGATGCAAATATTTTCTCCCTTTCAGTAGGTTGTCTTTTTGTTTTGTCAATGGTTCAAATTAAGAACTTTAACAAACTAAAATTTCATGCAGAAGAAGGTTGAATTGTCTTGTTTCCCTAGTGAGTGGAATCAGAATGGCTTCTAGGATTCCAGCCTGAGGAATTAGGGACACTAAAAGACAGCAATGTTGTTTTGTTTTCTGTTCAGTGGTTACTGTTGATTCCTTTGGGTGGGTAGGTAGATGTACTAATTTCCTAGGGTTGCTGGAACAAAGTATCACAAATTAAATGGCTTAAAGAGCAGACATTTATAGTCTCCCAGTCTGGAGGCTCGAAGTTCTAGCTTAAGGTATGTGCAGGATAGGCACCTTCTGAGGGCTATGAGGAAGAATCTGCCTCTCCTCTAGCTTCTAATTGTTTGCTAACAATTTTTGGCACTCCTTGGCTTGTGGAAACATCAGCCTGAGCTCTACCTTCATCTTCACTGGCATCTTCCTCTGTGTGTATGTGTATGGCCAAATGTCCCCTTTTTATAAGGACACCATCACACTGGATGAGGGGCCCACAGTACTCCATTATGACCTCAGTTCAACTTATTACAATTAAGTCTAATGGCAATCGCCCTATTTCCAAATAAGTTCACATTCTGAGTTATTAGGGCTAGAACTTCAACATAGGATTTTTGAAGGGACACAATTCAACCCATAACAATAGGAAAGCCACAGTTCAGGAGTTGACATTGACTCATATTGGGTTTCATATATGTTCGAGACATCCTTTGATATTCCCAAATGTAAATTGTCTGGTAAGTGGTTGAATATAGGAGATAGCACTTAAAGGAGAGGTCAAGCTGGAGGTAAAAATTAAAAATCATAATTATATAAATAGTATTTAATGGCGTATGCATTTCTGATATTAATTAGGGAATGAGAATAAAGAGAAGAGAACTGGGGACTGTACATTGAACTTTGTTGAAGGAAAATGAGGAGTATCACATTCATTCATAATATCATTATTCAACTATCTGTAAGGGTATAGGGAAAGTATTGTATGGAAGACAGAGACATGAAACTCATTAATTAAAGGAAACACTAAAATGGTTTTACCTTTCAGAACAAAATATAAAGGTAATATAGTCTGACCTTCATCCTTTTATACTGTTGTTCTTTCTCTTTCTCTCTCATTCCAATAACAATCAATTTAAAAATAAATTTCTTACATAACACTTTGTGTATTTATGTGTCAGATTGACTGGAGCTATAGAGGGGAAGATTTGGAATAAGAGTATTTTGAATGGAAACTTCTAAAAAAAAACTTTAGGTTGGAGAACTTCTAGAGTTATTCCAAACTAATTTTGTTTTCCACCAGCCACTGATGATCTTTTCATTTTTAGTTCAGTTTTTCAATCCTAGTTTTGGAAATAATGTATTAAGTAAATGTGCTGAGACCAGAGTCAGAATCTCTATATATTTATGGACAAAGAACCAACATGTATTTTGGACATTTATGTGAACTACAAAGGAGCATGATGCCTTCAAAAAATCTATGATTTGATGCAAAGAGACTATTGTGAATCTTAGTTTGCCCTCTTCCCAGGAATCCAAACAGTCTTTGAAATAAGTACACAGTTCGATTTGGATCCTTCAGCAAGATGCAAAGATGAAAACTACCCAGTACATTGCTGCCTAGCTCTTTGAAAGGAATCTCTCATCTCTTTGCGGTGGGCTATACTTCAACCTGGGTCATTCCTATGCTTTTGGCAATGGGTGATTTCTGAGAATCATTCTGACTGTAGCTCTTATTGAAGCAATCACCATGCTGCATCAATCCAGAGGAGTTATCAGTAATGACGCAAAACCTTCTGTTGCCTCCATTATTTGTCACTAAAAGCTAGGGAAAACTGCTCCTAGAACCATTCTGCCTCTGCAACAAGGTCATACTCATTAACTAACTGGTAGAATTATACATTTAGCCCAATGCTCTGGCCTATGGGTCAGAAAGGTTGCCGTAAATAGCCTCTGTGATTTTATAAGGGAGTAGGGAAATTTATGCCAATTTGGGAGTGAAGGAAAAAAGCTTTTTTTCCTTTCTATAGCTCAGAGACAGGAAGTGATGAAATCACTCAACCTTACAATATGAAAAGGAAAAGTGAATGAAATACAAAGTTCAGTATATTTTGAAGATTTTTTTCTCAAATAATAAAGAGTGATCCAATTTTTACCTCTAGATTGGGATGGCCTGAAAAATATCAAGTTAATTGTCATTGACTACATTTACATGACAGAAAAATATATAAGTAAAAATTGAGATGCTGTCAATATATTTTCACCTAAAGTTTAAACAGAATACATTTTCAGTAAAAAAAAATATTCAGTTAATGTATACACATTCATTGCATTGCCTAGTCAAGTGTTTCCAAAGTATTTATATGTAACACTAGTTCCCTGAGATATTAATGTTTGTTTCAAAAACAAAAAGGGTTTCCAGACCTAGTACGGTCACTCCCTTCAAGACATTGTACATAAACAATTGTACATGTCCTGCGACTGCTCATTACATTGTAGGTTCAATTTTGATGCCTGATCGCACTTATAAGTAGTTTCCTATGGCTGGGACCATGGGAAGCAATTACACTCCAAAGCCAGATGTGAAATCCAGGAGATATAACTTGCAAAAATTAGCTTTTGCACCAATATAAGGTAATTGTGCTGAGGTTTCATGGTGACATGTAAGAGATTTGAAAACACCCACTCAGTTTTCAACGACCAGAAAGACCTCTTTCAGGGCAAGCAGACTAGCACTGCCAGCTATTCCTCTGTGTCTTCTAGGAGGAATTGGGAACTTGGGAAGTCATTTCCACTAAACATTTCCACAGTCTGCTAACTCCTGTATGTTTTGCTGAGTCTGTCACAACTTCTTTAGTATGTATTTGTCAGACTGCTCATTTTTGGCAAGCCTCTGGTCTGCTACTCAGAAATTTCACACAAAATTTGGAAAATGCTCTGCTAAGCAATGTTAAACAATTTGTTTTACTTTAGGATTCTGTACAGCCCTTAGGATGCTGATGTATATTGAATATCACCATGAGGAAAATATAAGATATAGGATTTCCTAAAGTTATTGAACTAGAGAACCTCCTTTAATGGAATGTTTCTTGACAATGCCCACGTACACGTTTTGAAAAATATCACCCGCATCAGCACTAACTTATTTCCTGTACTTCTAGTACGTGCCAGACAAGGTCGTAGGTACTAAGAATCAAGGAGAATAGCTATCCAAGGTCACTGCTCTGTGGAGCCTCTTTTCTACACCTGGGAACAAAGACAATAATAAATAAGGAAACGAAGGAACTAACAATAAAATTTAACCTAGTAAGTAGGTCTGTGAAAAAAATAAAACAAAATTACATGGAAAATTACGTGGGCAAATTTAGGATGGGTGATCAGATCCACCGAAAGATATGAAGTGGCTACTTCCTGGTATCTAAAATTTCAACTTCAGATACCCCATAGACTCAAGTTAATTATATAAGTCTTTGTAAATCTTTGGTAGAAAGTTTGACAAATTTCTATTCTCCTTGGTAAATGCAATACAAGAGCAAGATGAGAATAAATGTATTTTTTATGTTTAAAAATTTTACTGGGAAATATGATGCATAACCATGCAGAAGATCTAAAAATACAGCTTCATGAATTATTATAAAGTAAAAACTTTTGTAAAGACCGTCTAGTTGAAGAAATAAAACACTGCCAGAGCCCCAGAATCCCTAGCCTGGACCTATCCCTAAGGGTAATCACTATCCTAACTCTTGTAGTAACTTTCATCTTTTTAAAATATATTTTTATCACCAAAATATGTTTCTCTAAACACTATCTTATCTTAGCTGTGCTGATCTTACACATGGAATCATGCACAACATATTCAACTGTGTCTTGCTTCCTTTGTGTGGCATTAATTTGTGAGTCATCCATATTGTATGGGACTGTAGTTCATTTATTTTTTAATTTTTACATTATTTTTATAAATTTATTTACTTTATTTTTGGCTGCGTTGGGTCTTCGTTGCTGCACACGATGTTTCTCTAGTTGCAGCGAGCGAGGGCTACTCTTGTTGCAATGCACGGGCTTCTCATTGCGGTGGCTTCTCTTGTTGCAGAGCATGGGCTCTAGACACACGGGCTTCAGTAGTTGTGGTGTGTGGGCTTAGTAGTTGTAGCGCACAGGCTTAGCTGCTCCGCAGCATGTGGGATCTTCCCGGACCAGGGCTCGAATCCGTGTCCCCTGCTTTGACAGGCAGATTCTTAACCACTGCGCCACCACGGCAGCCCAGTTCATTTATTTTTATTGCCAAATATATGTCACCACAAATATCCACTTTCCCTTTGGTGGACATTTGGACTATTAAAAATCTTTTGTTACCACAAATAATGCTGCTATAAATATTTTTAAATGTTTCTCGGTGCACACAGTTACATATTTATTTAGACTAGAGCATAGGAGTCGAGTTACTGGCTGCGTTTCTTCAGTTTTCTATGGAGACCACACTGCTTCCTAAAGATGTCATATCAATTTATAATCCCAACAGTAATGTATGAAACTTCTACGTCCTCGTCAACATTTATTAGCCTCAGTCTTTTTAATCGTAGCCATTCTCAGTATACACAGTGATACTGCACTTTGTTTTCAGTTTGCATTTCTTTGATGACTAATGAAATTGAAGACATTTTTATATCTTTACTGGCCATTAAAAAATCCTCATTTTGACATTTATTACTTAGAAATCAATTATATATATAAATATATATATTGCATTGTAATGTAAATATCTTTTTAGTAGAATTTCTGGTGACTTTCATTTTCATTCTCATAATGGTGTTTTTAAAGAAAGAATTATTTTTAATTCTATTGTAGTCACATTTGAAAATATTTTCTTTACCATTAATCCTGCTTGTGTTTAAGAATCATTCACTGTCTTGTCACAGATGTAGAGAACAAATATATGGACGCAAAGGGGGGAAAGTGGGTGGTGGTGGTGGTGTGATGAATTGGGAGATTGGGATTGACATATATACACTAATATGTATAAAATAGATAACTAATAAAAAAGAAATCATTTATGGTCTTGTAAATTTTTTGGTAATTTTCTAAAGGCTTTAGTATTTTACCCTTCTTATATAGAGCCAAAATCCACCTTGAAATAACTTTTTTTTTTTTGCGGTATGCGGACCTCTCACTGTTGTGGCCTCTCCCGTTGCGGAGCACAGGCTCCGGACGCGCAGGCTCAGCGGCCATGGCTCAAGGGCCCAGCCGCTCCGCGGCATGTGGGATCTTCCCGGACTGGGGCACGAACCCGTGTCCCCTGCATCGGCAGGCGGACTCCCAAACACTGCACCACCAGGGAAGCCCTGAAATAACTTTTGTATACATGTAGGGTAAGGATAAATTTTCTTTTTTTTATATGGATATTCATTTTTCCTAGCATTTATTAAGAGTCTTTACTTCCCCTCCTGCTCTAAAGTGCCAATTTTATCAAGAATTAAGTGTTTCCTTATGGTCTGGAATCTCTACTCAGTTCCAATGGTCAATTTTTTGTCCTTGAAGCAAATATTGCACTGTCATAATTACTGTAACTTTGTAATAGCTCATTAAACAAGTCCTTTTTTTTCTTCCTAAAGCGTGTTAGTTATTCCTGGACCTTTGCATCCCATTGCAAATTTAGAATTAGTTTGCCAAGAACCACACATACACACAAACACACAAAACTTGTAAGTATTTTTATAGATTGCATCAAATCTGCAGATCAATTTTGGAAAAATTGGCAACTTTATGATATTGAGTCTTCAAACCCATCTACATGATTGAGTCTTCCAATCCTTTTAACTAATTCTCCTTTAATCCCTGTTAATAATATATTTAACAGAACTTTTACAGAGAGGTCTTGCAAAGTTTTGTTAAATTTATTCCTAAATATTTCATATTATTATTGCTCTTATAAAGAATAACTTTTAATTGTTTCACTGCTTCATAGAGATATAATTATTTTTTATTGAGTTATAAGAAATACAATTGGTTTTTAAAAATATGTTCACCTATATAATTCCTCTGTCCATTCTTGTATTGAATTGTTTGTTTTTTGTGAGTTTAAAAGTTCTCCTTATATTCTGGATATTAATCCCTTATCAGATATGTGATTTGTAAGTATTTTCTTCCATTCTGTGGGTTGCTTTTTTTCTCTGTTAATGGTGTCCTTTGATGCACAAACATTTTTAATTTGATGAAGTCAAATTTGTTTTTATTTTTTCTTTTGTAGCTTGAGCTTTTGGTGTCATATCCAAGAAATCATTACCAAATCCAATGTCATGAAGTTTCCCCCTATATCTTCTTTTTAAAGTTTTATGGTTTTAGCTTTTATGTGTATGGCTTTGATCCATCTTAAGTTAATTTTTGTAAATGATGTTAGAAAAGGGTCTGACTTCATTCTTTTGCAGGTAGGTATTCAGTTTTTCCTGCACCATTTGTTGAAGAGATGATCCTTTTCCCATTTAATACTCTTGGTGCCCCTCTTCAAATTATTTGATCAGCTGTATGAGCATTTAATTTTGAACTCTCTATCCTTTCCCATTGCTCTATATGCCTGTCTTTATGCCAGTACCACACTGTTTTGATTACTGTAGATTTGAAGTAAGTTTTGAAATCAGGACATGTGCACGCTCCAACCCTCCAACTTTGTTCTTTATCAGGATTGCTTTGGCTATTCAGGGTCTCTTGAAATTCCATACGAATTTTAGGATGGATTTTTTTATTTCTGCAAAAATTCTTATTGAGATTTTGGTACGGATTGCTTTGAATATGTAGATCATTTTGGGTAGTATTGACATCTTAATGATGTTGTCTTCCAGTCCATAAACATGGATATCTTTCCATTTATTTATGTCTTCTTTAACTTCTTTCTGCAATATTTTGTAGTCTTTCATCTCCTTAAAATGGAACTGTTTTCTTAATTTCCTTGTTGGATTGTTCATTGTTAGTTTGTAGAAGTGCAACTGATTTTCATGTGTTGGTTTTGTACTCTGCCTCTTTGCTAAATTCATTCATTAGTCCTAACAGTTTTTTGGTGTGGAATCTTTTGTGTTTTCTATTGATACATATAAGATCATGTCACCTGCAATAGGACTGTGGAGCCACAACCATTTACCCTAACCATGTTTCCATTTTCTCCAATACTTTTCTAGCAGTGAAACTGGGCTAAAATGAATATTTGTGGACAATTTTAAAGGGTTAATAAATCATTAAAGTTAATTTGAAGAATATTGGTAGACATGTGATAGATTATCTAAACACATCTACCTTGTAGGTTAAGAGACTTAATGTGTTTAAAAACTTTGAACTCCCCGACTATGGAATTCATCTGTGCTGCTCAGTTGACTGCTGTTCTGAGTCACAGTGAATCTTGGGACCTAATTCACATGCATCCTGGAGGGTCACTAAGATCCTCTATTAGAATAATTAAGATGAGTTAAAGGAGAGAATATTCTTATAGCTTTTCAATTATCTTAGAAATTAGTCTTATGTGATTACTTTCTTAAAAATGCAAAACACGAACTCCATTTCTTGATCTTTCCAGAAATAAGGACCTGTAACTTATATTTACACATTCTAGTATTCCTTGTTACATCATCATATGTTCCATTTTAAAAGAATCATTAGTACAACTTTCTGTTTTAATTGTCTATCTAGAAATTATTTCATATTCAGGAATATAAGGCAGATGGTTTTTCTTGAATATTTCATAATTTTAACACCATGACAGGAGGCAAGAAAAGATACAAAGATGGATGCATAGATTATAGGATCTTATTATTGAATTAAAGATAAATTTCAGGGAAGTACAGAACATATTCATAAGACTATTTGCGAGGAAAAGCGAATCCAGAAATTCCTTTTTAAACATTTCAATTTTTGCCTTATAGTGCCACCTAATGGTGATAAGTGGTATGATGAGCAAAGCATTTATAACACCTAGATGTCAGGAAACCTTATCATAGTCAATAAATACGGAAAATTGACAAAAGATAAATATAATATCCATATCCTTTGGTAGATTACCCTTAAATTAATCAAAGATTGGTTATATATTTGCAGATTGGTTGGAGAATTATTCGATTTTAGAACACACACATATTTATGAGTATGTTACTGTGCCCTCAATTCTTAACTCTTTATCGTAAAACTGGATCCTTAGAATCTTGGCCAGATCCAGGAAAGGGATAGAGAAATATATTAGAGGAGCTGAAAACATGGTGATTCCACAATTGAGCTTTAAGCCTTTCTTAATCTTTCTGAAAAAAATCACTTTACTGAAAGATCAGTGAATTGCTGCAAACTCTTCCATATTTTGGTGGAGAATAAAATGCATTTTCAGATAAACATGAGCATTTTGGTTGAAGAGCTTATTATTAGAATTAAAGCTTGACTAATCAGTAGTCTGTTAACTAATTGTATCATTTTCCTTACTTTTATCTCCTTTTGTGCCAGCAGTTTTTAAAAAATCTTTTCATTTATATATTATTGAATTTGGTATTTTTAACTTGAATTGACCTTAATACACATTTTTAAGACACATCTCTTTGTGCCATCCAGAAGTTTTTCTAGTTACCCTCAAGAGGAGACAAAAGGGGACATCAGAGAATGGGCTTAAAGTTTCCCAGGCAAGAGTCTCTTTCCTTCTCCATGGTGGGGGAGGGTCTCTGAGCTCCCCCAGGCTCCACTAGAGGAGGTCCAGCCCCAGTGGTTCCCCAGCTGATGAGGGTGAGCACTGACTCTGCTCTGCCTGCCTCAAGCTCACGCACACACTGAACTCTGTTAGAGACATAAGAAGTCCTTCAATGAAGGGTTAATATGAGTACTCAAAAACTGCCCAGAGTAGAAGTTGTCATCATTGAGAGAACGTATATCCTTGGGCTTCATAAGTGTATATGCAGAGGGTAAGAGGAGGGAGAAGTGGGAGAAGAAGAATATTCTCTTGTTCCCTTAATTTTCCCTCTATTCCAAAATTCATCCCCAGCATTACTCACAGTTTTTTCTTTAATCCCACCATCATCCATTTGAAGACGTTATCACTCTTCACAGGATAGGAGAAATCCATTCTCATGTCCCTTCTTGTTTCTTGCACATATTAATGTTCTTCTTTTTTTTTTTCTGTTCATCAGCTTACGGAGGTAAGTACTGGTCCTATGGAAGGTAGGAGGGGAAATGGTTCAGGATCAGCCCACCAGCAGTGAATATGGTTTAATTTCTACTTAATTACTTACCTAAAGACAAACATACACCATTATCATGAACAATAATTTCTTTACAAAGACTAGAGAGTATTTGATAAGAATATATCTCCTATTAAAAAAACCTCTGGCTTTTTATGCTAATGGAGTATTTATCTTATTGATTACAAGAACATTTATATTACCTGAGAATTCTCCTGATGGACCACAAGAAGAAAAATGGTACTAATACCAAATATTCTCCCCTGCCTTGAAATTTCTCAACTCGTTTGAGAAGAGGGGTGTCTATTCATTCTATCACACTGTGAACCAGAATTTCTTGTGTTATATTATAGGTAATAGAATTTGAGTTGAATATATGCTGACCATAAATCACATGATATAGTTTAAATTTTAAAAGTATTGCTATTTGCATCTTCCTTTGCACCATTATTTCATATTTGAAATAAAAGTTTTCATTTAACAGAAGTTTAATTGTACATATTGTACTATAAAACCATTTTTGAGTTGCCTAACTCCTTACTTAATAGTATATAAAGTTCATATATTATATGTAGGATTTTCTGATGCTTAGAGGAGAAAGAAACCCTGGAAATTATAATACACTTAGAAAACCTGGTACATGTCCAGAGAAGTAGATCTTGGTAATACATAATAAGCCTTTATTAAGTATTTATTAAATAAGTCAAAGAATGACTAAATGAATAAATAAATAGATGGATGGCCAGAAGGAGTGGCAAACATCTATGAAAAGGATATTTCCCTCCAGGAGTTTAAGTAATAGGCATTAAAGTTCTCATAATTTTTCCATAGGTGGAACAATTTTTTAAAAAATGTCCATGCTTTTTCTATGAAGGCCCAATGGTGCTGCTCTTAAGAATTTTGGGGGAAAAGGTTTCCACTTAAAGTGGCAGTTGCCCATGATAGCCACCCTGATAATTCTCTGCATATCCAGGCAGACCTTGGAGATACTGCGGATTCTGTTCCAGACCACTGCAATAAATTGAATATCGCAATACAGCAAATCACTCAAGTTTTTTGGTTTCTCAGTGCATATAAATGTTATGTTTACACTATAGTGTAGTCTACTAAGTGTGTAATAGCATTATGTCTAAAAAAAAAAACAACGTATATACCTAATTTAAAAATACTCTATTGCTAAAAAATGCTAACCATCATCTGAGCAATAGTAACATCGAAGATCACTGATCACAGATCACCATAACAAATATGATAATAATGAAAAAGTTCGAAATGTTGTGAGAATTACCAAAATGTGACACAGAGACACAAAGTGGGCAAAAGCTGTTTGAACAATACTGCCCATGATGCTGAACACAGCGTTGCCACAAACCTCCATTTATAAGAACGCAGTATCTGTCAAGAGCAATAACACGAAGTGCAGTAAAACTAGGTATGCCTGGAACAACCTGCTATCAAAAGTGGCAATACATAGTTTATTATAAATATATATTTATAATTATGGATGTCATCTACATCTATATCTATACAGAACCCCAGTGCAGTGGAATCCCCCTGTGACTGATTCTGGCCCGGGACATGGCAGCAGCAGGAGACTGCTGCTCAGTACCTGCTGTAATGACTTAAAAAACAGAAGAAACACACTGATAAAAAGCCTTAAAAACCAAAGTAAGACTGTATTGGTAAATATCTAAATTTTTGTAAGAAAATTTAAAAATTAACAAAGAACAAAAAGAAAGAAAGAAAGAAAAAAAGCTGTCTGTGGATGGCTGGCTTTACCAAATGTTCTGTGACTGTGGAGGTCATTATCTGTGCTCTACAAATGATGATGTATATGAATATCCAGTGGTTGTGCTTTGCTGAAAACTATACAAAGAGAAAATTATTGCAAGGGCTTTAGGTTTCAAAGGTGATAGTGGTGGTGGTGCTGGTGGTCATGGTGATGGTGACGGTGACAGTGATGGTGATGGTGATGGTGATGGTGTGTGTGTGTGTGTGTGTGTGTGTACTTATAAGCTTCTTACATCTTTCTTACCACTTCACAGGACCTTCTTAAATTACCTTATTCTCTGTTCTGGCAAGCATTCTCAGTGCCCTGGTGCTCTCTGCAGTGTAGGACTTCTGAAAGTCTCTACTGATTAACTCCTTGTTAAGCTGGACACTTTTTAACAAGATGGACTACAATATACAATAAGAAAAGGATAAAAAGGGGGATCCTTGGCATGGAAGGCAGGCCCAGGACCAGTGAGGTATTTCCAGTGGGTACATGATGCCAGGGAATCATTTGGAATGAAGGCCTTCTAAATAACATGTGTAAAGATAATACTAACAGTTAGGTGGAAACTTCTGTCAACATTTCTTCTAATAAACCACCCTAATAGAGATCTAGAATTTCAAGATTAAAAAGTAACTTTTAAGGAAAATGCTTAATAAATGTTTATCTTTTTTCCTTATGAATACTAATGACAAAATATCAAAATCAATTCAGAACTAAAATCCTCAGTGAAATCACAGGGCTATTCTGGCTCAAATAAAAACCATCATTGCTCTACAAATAGCAATTTGTAGCAAAGTATTTGTATAATTTTCTCTTCCTGATGTAGCAAATGTCCACGAATCTAGCATCTTAAAACAATACAAATTTATTATCTTACTGTTCTGAAGGCAAGAATTCTGAAATCAGTTTTATTAGGCTAAGTCAGGGTATTTGCAGGCTGGTTCCTTCCGGAGGCTCTGAGGGGAGCATCTGTTTCCTTGTCTTTTCCAGCTTCAAGTGGTTGCTTATATTCCTTGCGTGTGTAGCCCTGTAGCCAGCCCTTCCACTCCAAAGCTCATCACTCCAACTTCTGCATCCCTTATTATGTTGTTTTCTCTGCTGTGTGTTTTTCCTCCTGCCACCCTTTTATAACAACTCTTGCAATATCACTGGGCTCACCCAGATAATCCAAAATAGTCTCTGGATGGTACAATCCTTAACTTATTCCCATCTGCAAAGTCCCACTTGCCATATAACACAACATTTACAAGCTCTGGGGAACATGATGTGGACATATTTGAGAGCCATTATTCAGCCTACCACCCTCCCCATGTAGCTGAAGTAGATAGCTAAGAATATTCATTTTGAGGGCGATGATTTTGGGGTCTGTTGACAACTTAATGATCTTAAAGATATTTATGAACATTGATAGTTATCAATATTAATCTCCGATTCAAATGTTCAAAATATTGAACAATAGATTGTGAGTACTTACATTTTTAGTACATTTTTTGTTTAATTCTTACTGTCTTTTACATTTCATTTTTTAATTCTATCAAAATTAATTTATCTAAATCAGAGTGCAGATTAAAAATATTCAGTTGACCCTTGAATGACACGGGTTTGAACTACGTGGGTCCACTTATAGACAGATTTTTTTCAATGGTAAGTATGACAGTACTACATGATATGTAGTTAGTTGAATCCATGAATGCAGAAGTCTGGATGCAGAGAACCGAGTATATGGAGACCAGCTATAAATTGTATTCGGATTTTCAACTTTGCAGAGTGTCCGTGCCCCTGACCCCCCATGTTTTTCAAGGTCAACTGTATATTGTTTTCTTATATTCTCATATATTTCTGCTATTTTCTTTTTAAGTAAATAAGCTCTCATGGATTTAAAATACTTTACTTTTATTGAAAATTCAAAACTCTAAATTATAAAGAAAGAATATGCTCAAGGAAATAAAATTAACAAGAAAGAGGCAGATGTGAGGCATCTACATTAAAGAACAATGAGGGAAGCATAAATATTTTTGACCACTAGGTGGTACTCCTAATTCACAGAACTATAATAAAACAGCTCTCTAAAGATCTCATTTCTTTTAGTTTAGGCATTTTATTATTCAATATTTGTGGCCTAATTTTGTTGTTGTTGTTGTTGTTGTTTTGCGGTACGCGGGCCTCTCACTGTTGTGGCCTCTCCCGTTGCGGAGCACAGGCTCCGGACGCGCAGGCTCAGCAGCCATGGCTCACGGGCCTAGCCACTCTGCGACATGTGGGTATCTCCCCAGCCTGGGGCACGAACCCGCGTCGCCTGCATCAGCAGGCGGACTCTCAACCACTGCGCCACCAGGGAAGCCCCCTATTCGTAGTTTTTTAAGGAACCTCCATACTGTTCTCCATAGTGATTTTATCAATTTACATTCCCAAGGGCCTAAATGGGTTTTAAGGGTGTGTTTATGTATGTGTGTGTGTCTCTGTGTGTCCTTTTGTCTTTCTCAGAATGAGATGGCTTTGACCCCATTTGCTAATTCCAGGAAACAGTTGTAGCCTCTCAGTGGCCTCAGAAGTGTAGAAGTCCCAAAATCCTTTCCTAATTTTTCTGACTGGTCTCATTTGTTGGAGCAGGAAGTCCTTCTGGGCTGTATTTATTGAGTTGGACTCTGAAGACAATATGAGAAGAACAGGACTAGATACGCCTAGCATTCAAGTTAGGTTGAATCTGAATCATTGGGCCATTTCTTTTTGGAACATGCTAAGAAGGAAAGTGGAAGAAACTTTTAGTCATTAAGAGACAGTTAAGTTGATTTTTCAGTTATTATTTCATATTAAAATAAATAATTGGAATTTCTTAATGAAAATTTCTTAGTTAAAATCCATATGAATATTTACTTTTTCTTATGGAATATTAGCAATTCAATTTATCCTCTAACTTAAAATTTAAAATGTTGCTAAAAATTCAGATTCAATCTTGTCTGCCCCTGTATCTACTCAGGGCTATTTCAATTCCAACGAAAACATCCAGTTTCACAAAAGGTTACTCCATGACTTGCAAGAAAGCCACTATGTACTTGAAGTAGAATTACCTAGAGAAAAATTATTATCAAGAGAAAAATGCTTTTTGAATCAGCTTACTCTTTATTAAGAACAATTACCTTTATGATGTTTGATGAAACAGTACTATTAATATCAAACTCCATTAGTGTTTTCATTTATAAACTTTGAATAACGTTGACTGAGTGTTGCATGCTTTTACATTTTAGTATGCAATTTTTTCATGCCATACTCTTTTTCATCTTTCTATTTTTTTAAGTTAATACTAAAATGGTAGAACTGGAAGTGCAACAAAACAAAATTCTTGTTTTACGTGATGCAATTGTTGATTTACATATCTATGCTTTTTCTTTTTTAAGTAAATACGTGGTTACAGGATTAGAATACTTTTCAGATACCTTCATAAAAAAATCAGAACTTCTGAAATGATAAACAAAAAGTATATTCAAAATAAAACACCAGGAAGAGGGGTCTTTGGGCCTTCATAGTGGGAATGTGAAATTTGACCACTAGATGGTGCATCAATTCCAAGTATCTAATTGAACAGGCCTCACAAGATCTTCCCATAACGTTTGGAAATCGAGTCATTTTTAAATTTTAAGTCAACTTTTCCTTTTAATTGCGTAAAACTTTTAATTCAGCATATTAGACAGTTATGGTGATATTTTCCATCAATTTTACTCTCAGATGGGAATGTTTTAATGCCCACCTGATTTAGAATGAAAGAATAGAAATAACAGAATAGATATTTTCTTCCCATTTCAGTTCATAAGATTCTCTTGTTGATCACCTTTACAGTTATGCTTAAGACAAATGACAGCTTTTCTTTCTTTTGGGGACAAGTACAAGATTCAGTTGATGAAAACAGATATTTATAGAAAGTATACACAATGTTTTTGTTTGTTTTTTGCATTACGCGGGCCTCTCACTGTTGTGGCCTCTCCCGTTGCGGAGCACAGGCTCCGGACGCGCAGGCTCAGCGGCCATGGCTCACGGGCCCAGACGCTCCGCGGCATGTGGGATTTTCCCGGACCGGGGCACGAACCCGTGTCTCCTGCACCGGCAGGCGGACTCTCAACCACTGCGCCACCAGGAAAGCCCTACACAATGTTTTTATGTTGTTCAGTCTTCACAATTTTTAACAATTCTCAATTTGCTGCTTCAAATGAACAATAAATTGCAAGCATGGGTATAAAAACAGCAAGCATACTACTTCACCATGTTACAGACTCTAAAAAAATACATGACACAGATTAACAATAATTATTTGTGCTACCTAGTGAAGAAAACATCTAGATCATTAGTTTTACATATTTTATATATGCATACATTTCAATCGGTAAAGGTTGACCATGGGATCGGTATGAGACTCATTAGGGCACAATAAATATTACTATCTTTGATGAAATTAAGTCCCTGAACACATAAAGTAGTTTCTCAACCAGCTTAACAGAAGTGTGATTTTTATAAAACCAGATTCACGAAAAAAAAACCACAACTAAAACCTCTCTTCCAAATGACAGATGAGATCTCAGTGGTAGGTAGTTTTGATGAATTGGATTAAAAAAAAAATTTGGACATAATCTTCAACTTTTTGTGGAGAAAACAGTGGGAATTGCAATAATTTTTTGAAAACTCTCTTTGTCTATGCAAACATACAAGCATCACATTTTCAATCAAACTACTTGGCGGCCATCTGTGACACTGGCAGAGAAAGGAAATTGTGGATTGCTCTATTACTCAGTTTTGTTGAAGAAACTATTTATACTAGCATGAGAATCCCTTCTCTATAGGTTTGGTATTTTGTTTGTGCTGAGATAACAGAAATAATATATACATTATGTTTACATTTCAGACACCTCAAACTTAAGGTTTTAAAGTTGTTGAAGCAATTTGATAAACTTTCTAAAATATTATTTCAAAATTTGAGAAAGTTCATAGACTTGAGAAAGTTACACCTAGTCCTTAGAAAAGATTTAATTCAATTAAACAGCAATACTTTGTTTAAAAAAAAAATGCCATTAAAATTTTTAGTTTTCAGCTTGTGTAAGATTTAACCCAAACCCCAGGGGACAAACCACATAGTTAAATAATGAATCATGAGGCCTAGTTCTATCCTCAGCCAATGCTAATCATGCAAATATGAAACAGAGTCAGAGACTAGGGAAACACATAATTTATGACATGAAATTAAAAAAGAAACTAAGTCCACAGAATTTTGTTTTTCTTTTCCCATTGCCCAAATTATTTTTGGAGTAACCTTGCTTAGAAAGCTTTGTTGAGTTGACACAAAGAAACATAGAAATATACCCTTAAGCAAATACCAAAGTAAATTTTGAAATGTTACAAACTGCTCAGTGGAGGTCTTCCTATTATGAAAGCTGATTTCATGGTTACAGGTCTTTAAGCAGGTGTGGAATCACTGGTTGGTGAGACAAAATGGTGACAGAATGTAGGTGAAAGCACTTTGCCAGTGTCATAGCTTAAAAAGTATAAGCTGTTATTTTGTTGTCATCTATATTTCCTCAAAGCAGTCTACTTATTCAGCATTTAGTTTCTTATCAAAGAAATAGTGATAACATCCTACCTGGCTCTAAGCAAGGAGATGTGCTATGTCTGTGCTTAATTTTTATTTTTTTCTGTTTTCTGAACTATGTTTATGATTAATATTTATTTTAATTTTTTTCATCTGTACATGAAAGCATATTATTTGTGAAGGACCCAGACCAAGGATCTTACAGGTATTTCTGCAATGAGGTCATGTCACTTTATTCATTGCAAAAGTTTCAAAAGTTAGTCATATTTAGGTCTTTTTCAAGGGCATGGGTCAGAAGTATATGTATAGAAATTGTTTTTCCAGGCTTCCTATCACCATACACATGAATTCCGGTAGTAGCTAGAAGGGAATTAACCATTTTGGAGGTTGAGCAACAGTTCTTAAGACATACTTTTAAGTATCCTGCAAATATCAGTGAGCTATGAAGGAAGAAGCAAATGGACCTTTATCCTAGTCTCCTTCCTCTGAATATAGCTGAAGAGAGTTCTGTTGTGTCAAAGAAAATCAGGGATTTTCCTTTTATTGCAGTGTTGAATGAGAAAGCAAGAAATCTATCAGTCATGAAAAGAGTGAGTCCAGACAGATCATACGGTAAAAATACATACTGAAATCCTTCAGCAAAGATTTCATCTGTTCAGGGGAGTGTAGATGGTACGAGAACTTTCAAGTTTAAGATATTAAAGTAGGTCCTGGGTAAAGGGAGCCACCATTGTGTATTGGCTTCTGTTGCTTTGTTTTCCATGTACATTTGGAACTTATTTACTTGGATTCAAATTATTTCACTTGGATTATGTGAGGGACTTGTCATTAGCCTACAGCAGAATACACAACTCAACTTTTTCCAAATATGAGACTGAAGTTAAGTGTTCAAATTTTTTGGATATTTCAAATTGTGTAAGTTTAAAAAGTCAAACATACTCACTCATGTCTCAAATCTATTTAACTTCTCTGTGGCTCAATCTTCTTATGTCCTCAGAGATAGAAATTATCATAATACTTCACATTGAGTGTCTACAATTGACTATACACTGTGAAGAACAGAAATATATGTGAGGAGCAGTTAATATTTAAAAACGAACTCGGAAACACCAAGTTATTTACTGTTAAATAAGCAAAGGATAATTCTATTTATTTGTCCAGTGAGTGTGGATAGGTATTAATTCATCTTTAAAAAAGTTATTTAGAACTATCAATTTTAAAGATACTTATTACTAAATTGAACCTCCTTCAAAAACTGATAAGCATATTCTTAGAGGTAAAAACTTAAGCATGGCAGTGGCATGAATATTCAATTTAGCTAAGCTTAATTAAATAATACCCAACTAATTGTCAGATTGTTAATTGCACATAATCTTACAAAATCTATGTTTTGGTATATACCTATCCTTTTCACATTTTGAAATAAGAAAAATACATGTGAATTGGGCCGAAGAGAAGGTTAGATTACTTTTGCTATATCATTAAATTTCTACTAACCATTTAATACAATATATGTAGACTCAGTAGCCAAACTTTATTCTTCAAGTTTTATTTCATAATATGGTAGAACAAAGAGGAACTCGTTCAGAATTTTGTTTAATTATAATCATATGATTCATATCTAATCTACGAGAAGTCTTAAACTTGAAATATCAATATAAACAACAGAAAAGCTGGAAAATCTCATGAGGATTAGATTTATACTTCTAAGAAATTCTTCTAGTTTTTTGAGGTATGCTAATAAAAGAAGAGGTGTAGTATCTAAAGATTGGCAAGTGTATGAAATCTTTGCTTTTCAGGCTTCAAGTTACAGATTTTTCTCTTCTCTCTCTACCCTCTTCCTTCCTTCCTCCCTCCCTCATTTCTTTTCTTCTTTCCTTTCCTTTTCTTTTCTCTCTCTCCCTTTCCTTCCTGTTCATTTCTGTAATTTCTTCTCAGAAGTTCCTATAATTTTAAAGTTTGAATATTTGATTGGATTCAAGGAGGAAAATCCATATCTGGCTTTATTCTAAGTGTATTTTACTATTGTAGACAAATGGAGGAAACTCTATTCAAAAAAGTAATTGAAACTGTTTTTAAGCCTGACACTGACATATGAATAAATACGTTGTGCTGTAGTTTCACAGAGCAACTTTGCCTGTCCATCACTCACCTTAACCATTTCTCATGGTTTCTGCATTTTTCTATTTTTTACTTGCTGAATTTGAGATCAATATTTATTTTCTTCTAGCACTCCTTAAAGTTAACTGAAACAACAAAATTACTTTAAAGTGTTAATGTTGATTTATTAAATTTACTATGTCTTGTGCTTATAAAAGTATTAAACTTCACCTCTAAATCAAATACACTTCAATTTAAAAAAAAAAAAAAAGGACATCTAGTTGTCCTATCAAAGAAAAAAAAATCACTGCCAAATCCTTTTAGGTCAGGGCCAATATTTTATTCCTCTGTAAAACTGTAAAAATAATATCATGCTTTCCCTATCTTGCAGTTTTATTGTGATAATTCGTGCAAAATTGCCTTATAAGCTGCAATTCAGTTTCAAAGGAAGTTGTTGCATTGACTGCATTGATTGGGGTCTGATGTTAGTGAGATATAGATTGTTATTTCAGTTATTTTATTCTGCTACTTCTGGTGGCCATCGTATATTGCTAGCTAGTCCCAGGCAGGCTTACAAAGGACTACCCATTCAGAACAAAAACATGATACAACTGGAAGATATTTTCAGCAAACATCTTTGTTCTATCTCCTTGTTACACAGGAAATGATACAACCAAAAAAGAAATGACTTTCTCATTGAGTAACAAAATTAGAACCAGCATGCAGGGCATCTCAATTTGGGGGAGAAATTGACAAAGGGAAGATGCAGAATCTTTAAGTCTGAATCTCAACTCTATTACTAAGTACTGTGTCCTCACTGGTTAGAATAAAGATAACTAACCTTCCACACAAATTTGTGGTTTGAATCAGGTGAGAGAAATAGATGAAAAATCTAGAACAAGGATAAGCAGAAGGCAAACTCTCAGCAAATCAATCCTTCACTCCCTTCCTCTCTCCCTTCTTCTTTAACCTTCAAACTAATTTTGGGGGATAATTATTGTTTTGTGCGCAGTCCATAATTCATAGGCAGAATGAGCTGTACTGTTCTATATTTGGAAATACTTTGTGAAGTGAATAGGGAAACGACTCTGAAGGCTGTCTTGAATGAATTGAAGGCTGACTTTTTATAGTTGGTGTTTCTTTGCATATGACACGAATGGGCCCATACTGTATACTCTTATTAAACTACATTTCCAAAAAATAATAATTTGATGTGAAAATCATAAGTTGAAACAATTTCCTCCTCCTACTAGCTTGATTTTTACTGAAACTGTATTTATTTATATAAGATATGACACTTTATTTTATAAAACTACATCTCGCTTAAAAGAAATCATTTTATTCACACAAATTTATAGTGCTGTATGCATTTTTTAATAAGACAATGAACTTAATACCTATTTCAAGAACAGAATCTTAGTCACTCCAATGACTTTCTGACTATAAATTAGAAAACAATATTCTTTTTGTAATATATGGGTGGCCACCAAGGCAAGAATTACAAATTGGTAGCAGGTAAGAAAATGGCTGTTGACTTTCATTAATATTCTAGTCCTGCTGCAGTCAGATTTACAAAGTGTGACACATAGCGTCTAACTCCATCATTTTATAATAATTCTTGAGACTGTCAACTGTATGGGCATTGTTTAGCAGCCTCAAAACACTGAGATTTTTACCATCTTATAACAGAGAAAAGCCAACTAAATGATAAAAATAAACTTTTACGAGATCAGAAAAAATGCATGACATGAATATTTAGACATCTCTTTTTTTTGTTATTTCCATTTCAGAGAGCGAGAAAAGTTAAGAAACAAAGGGGATATGTCTGGGGATGGTACTAGTGAACAATGAAATTATATGATTTAGATTATAGTCAGAAGAATTATATATAGTATATATTACATATATATATAGTTTATTTTCTAATTTACAGTCATCCTCCACAAAAAATTCCTCCTTTATTTTCTTTTTCTATGTCTTACTACCTCAGGAATATTTCATGTGTTTGTCTCCATACACACTTCACTCTAAGGAAATTTCCATGCTAGATACAATATGAGCAATTGACAAAAACAGCAAAACACAGTCTCCTATTTTCTTGAGTTCCCCTTTTTACCCTGACTTTGCTTATGTAAGAATTCATACTCACTTCATACTATATATAGACAAATTGATATACACTTTTCATTGACCTTAAAATAATGGGGAGGCTCAGACTGGCAGCATTAAATACAATTTAAAGCTCCAGGAATTCATTAGGATTTCAAGGTTATTCTGTGATGATGGAGCTCAAGCAATAAGAATTGACTACCTATTGTCAAAATCACTCCCTATCATCAAAACAGAATAGTAAGACTATGGACTATGTCCGGTTTTTTTCACTATCTTTGTATACCTCAATGAGATGTGTGGAAAACATAACCATAGAATATGATTACAGTCCCCTTAGCAACTATTAAAACTGTAATTATAAAAGTCATCTGAAGACTTTAAAAGAGTTGATTAGGAAAGAATAAGTTTCCTTGTCAGTGAGCTTTATATGCTTTGTGGGTCCCCAAGGATTTTATGGTAACATTGGCCATCGAATCTTGGAATGATAGTTATGGAGAGAATTTAGAGATTTTTTATACCTGGATGAACTAATAGTATCATTCTATTTCAGGACCTAAAGCAACATCCATTAAACTAAAAAGATATCTTGATTAAACTATGCTTTTAACCATAAGGGGGAATCCAAGCGAAGGAAATTGACTAGATGAGGGTAATTATATTTACTGATACAGAGAACATTATCTATTTATGGAATACCCTTATCTAATATATAGGCCAGAAAAACTGCAACTCCTCTGAAAACTACAATTATTTTTTCCCATTACTGCAGCTAGGTTTTAAGCTTTCACCTACTGTTTCTTCTGACACTTCAATGATAAAGGAGAAACTATTAGCAGCAATAATTTTTTTTTCCCTACAGAGTCAGCCATATGGATAAGTAGAATTAGTTGCCACCTAGGTAGTGTGATTTGTTAAAAGTCCTCCATCCCAAAATAGATACCCCAGCTGCGGACTGATGCCTGAAATTCCTATCATTATACTCACTTTTCAGGTAAGATCCTGAGGCTCCAGAAAGCCCTTGAGAAATGCAAATGTACTATCACTGATCTCCCTTGGATTATTATGTAGAGTTTGGAGGCTTTTATTTTCTGTCAAATGTGGAAGTTATTCATGAATACTTCCTAGTTACCTTGGCGGAAGGCTCATGAAATCTGCGTTAACTTCTGTAGACATATTCTCTTTCAATTAAAGAGAGTTGTTGAACGTTGAGTGAAGATTCTTTATAAAATCTATTGCTTTTAATATTTCTTGTTACTTCCTTACTGCTATGAAAATTGTGAACTTGGGAAAAAGGACACTCTGAACAATTGGATGAGAACCACACTTAGAGCCGGAGAAGGAATAATTATGAACAAATGTGACTTTCATGAAGTGAAAACTTGAATTTGAAGCAGAACTTGTCCTATACTCTGAATGATTAGAACATTCAGCTATTTATTAAATTTACTTAAAATGGACATTTATTGTCCATGTGTGTACCATGGTTCATGCCAAGTCTACAGATCTAAGATTGTCAGATTAATCACCTTTTCAATTATCTGAATTGTTTCAACATTTCAAAATAGACAGATTTTCATAGACTATTTCTATTTAATAAATGTGCACAAAACTGACTTGTAAGGCTATGCTAAGAAAGGGACATGCCTGGAATGCAGAGAGTGCTCACTAAATAGCTGACAAACAAATGACATTTAGCTGCACTGAATAAATTATCAGTGCTTATTTTTCTACTTTCTATTATCCAGAAATTTTGTGTTATGGTTATATTATCTATGATTGTATCCAAAATAATTTATGAAACATTCATTTTTATATTATCAAAAGTTTAAACAATAATACCAAGACAAAAAAATGATGTCCTATCATTTAGTTATTAATTTGAAGGCTTTTCTTTATTCATTCATATTTATCCCTATCTGATTTGGCCACATTCTCTCACTTTCTTTTATTTTTGCTAAGCTTATGGATGGAGCTGTAGGTCTCTTTTTCTAAAACTGACATACCTATCTGTCTATCTACTTAACCCATCACCAGCACCTACCTAGTTTGAAACTTCTAGAATATAAGGGTACTTAGTCAAAGTAGTCATCTTATCGTTTGTTAGTGAAATTATTAAACCCAACTGTTCCATTCTACTGTGCACCTGAGTACATAAGCAAAGGTAATCTTCTTTAATCTTAGTTCTTTGAATGTATATATATTTTTTGAATTTGCAAATTTGATGAATCTCAGAGCATTGCCTGAAGAAACAACACTGATTTGTATTTTTGTCTTTGGTATTAACTAGCAATGAAACTTTGAACAAATTTTTTAAACTGTCTGGCATTTCAGATTCATAATCAATCGAGAGTATTTAATTATAAATCCTTTGATTTAAATGGTGTTTGACAAAGAACAAGTTTCATTTCATCTTAGAGGAAAATGTTATTTCTTCTATACTAATCAATGGAAAGTTTAAAGATAAAATTGGTTATCCTGAGACTATCAAATAACTATAAGAAATCTCTATATGTTGTATTTTAAGTATATATGGTCCCCTAAATTCAAGCTTGATAGCTAACATTTCCAGTAATGTTTGCAAAGAGAAAATAAGTCATACAAATGAGTGTTCCTGAAACTAATTTTATGTAGATCAAATCTGAAAATCCTGTGAGTCCAAAATAAAAATTGGCCTCAGAATATTATTTATGAGATCTCTTCATTCATGAAAAAGTACTTCATTTTAGCTAGAGACCTTGCGGAGAAAAAGATTACATTTGGAATAAGACAAAACATCAACATATGAATGTATTGATTCATCTCAAAAAGATTAAGTGACCAGATTTCTTTTACACATGAATTTAATTAGACATGATTCTCTTCAGCCAGATAATAATGAGAATTTGTGAGCTGGAATTAATGTACGCGACTCCTTGGAACTATGCATGAATGTGTGTGTAAAAGTATGTGTGTGTGTGTGCATAATTTATTCTATTCATTGCCTTTGCTTTTTTTGGCTCAATCAGCCATCACCAAGGTTTCTGACACTTTACAGGTATTTGAGTAAGGACTTTAATTTCTCTGTGGGAATATATATCAAGGCTTATATCAATAACCCGAAACTCTCTAAACACTCAGAGCAAGACAGTGTGTTCTCTATCTGTTATATGAAATTTGAAAACTTAACAAATATAAATACATTTTTAAAGTACCCAGTTCCTGGAAAAAGAAAAATAAATAAATTAGAGATTTGGATAATATGGGCTATGACTGCATGAGGAAAGACATATTTGTTGACATTTGGAGAATTTATTTATTTATGGAAAAGATGAAAAAAGTTTAACTAAGTGGTAGTTGTTCTCCCTTTCTTAAATGAGTTTACTTAAGTTTATGGAAAGAAGGAAGGTAATTCAGCTTACATTAAAAAAAATACATTCTTGTATTTTAACAAATTAAAAAGATGTATTAAGATGAAGATTATATTTTATGTATTATATTTTATGTATTAAGATGAAGATTCCTAGGTTTTAATTAATAAAATGTATATGCCAAGACCCATATAAAAATTACTTATGCAGTTTTTAAAAAATCTATAATCCTATGCTCAACATCACTAATCGTTAGAGAAATGCAAGTCAATACTACAATGAGGTATCACCTCACACCAGTCAGAATGGTCATCATCAAAAATCTACAAACAATAAATGCTGGAGAGGGTGTGGAGAAAAGGGAACCCTCTTGCACTGTTGGTGGGAATGTAAATTGATACAGCCACTATGGAGAACAGTATGGAGGTCCCTCAAAAAACTAAAAATAGAACTACCATATGATCCAGCAATCCCACTACTGGGCGTATACCCAGAGAAAACCATAATTCAAAAAAAGTCATGTACCACAATATTCATTGCAGCTCTATTTACAATATCCACGACATGGAAGCAACCTAAGTGTCCATCGACACATTTTATATTTTTTTAATTTTTAAATTTATTTTTTGGCTGTGTTGGGCCTTTGTTGCTGCGTGCAGGCTTTCTCTAGTTGCAGTGAGCGGGGGCTACTCTTTATTGTGGTGTGTGGGCTTCTCATTGTGGTGGCTTCTCTTGTTGTGGAGCACGGGCTCTAGGGCTGTTGGGCTTCAGTAGTTGTGGGTCACAGGCTCTAGAGCGCAGGCTCAGTAGTTGTGCACGGGCTTAGTTGCTCTACGGCATGTGGGATCTTCCCAGATCAGAGCTCGAACCCGTGTCCCCTGTATTGGCAGGTGGATTCTTAACCTCTGCGCCACCAGGGAAGTTTATCTTTATCCATGAATGGATAAAGAAGATGTGGCACATATATACAATGGGATATTACTCAGCCATAAAAAGGAACGAAATTGGGTCATTTGTAGTGACCTGGATGGACCTAGAGTCTGTCATACAGAGTGAAGGAAGTCAGAAAGAGAAAAACAAATACCGTATGCTAAGACATATATATGGAATCTAAAAAAAAATGGTTCTGAAGAACATAGGGGCAGGACAGGAATAAAGACACAGACATAGAGAATGGACTTGAGGACAAGGGGAGGGGGAAGGGTAAGCTGGAACGAAGTGAGAGAGTGGCATGGACATATGTACACTACCAAATGTAAAATAGATAGCTAGCTGGAAGCAGCCACAAAGCACAGGGAGATCATCTCGGTGCTTTGTGACCACTTAGAGGGGTGGGATAGGGAGGGTGGGAGGGAGACACAAGAGGGAGGAGATAAGGGGATATATGTATATGTATAGCTGATTCACTTTGTTATAAAGCAGAAACTAACACACCATTGTAAAGCAATTATATTCCAATAAGATGTTTAAAAAAACAAAACAAAACTACAATGCTAGATTCAATAGAAAGGCATGTATGATGATCTCTATAGACCCAACAAGGCAATAAGAAGTTGGCTGGAGCTTGTATTTTTCAATCCAACTCTAATAGTATTGAAATGAACTGCAAGGGCAGGGAGAGAAAAACAAAGGAAAATCTACACCTTCTATCTCATTTCTTAATCTATGGCCTTTCCAACTTGGATAAATGAGAAACTTTGGAATTTTACTGAGGTACAGTGATTTTCAATTGTTCTCCATTGTTGCACATTAGAATTGCTTAGGAATTTTTTTTTAAAATACTGATTCCTGGAAACCACAGAACACTTACGATAGACTCTCTGAGAGAGGAGCTGAGGAATGAGCAAAATACTTCCCTGGTGATGTTAACAAGCAACAAGACTTAAAAGCTACTAATTTAGGTAAATATAAGTAAAGAATAATAGTGTTCATAAGAATTGGGTTTAGGGTTTCACTCTCAAGGTCAGAGTTTTGATCCAGCTCGACTGTGTGATCTTGAGCAAATTGCGTAACTCTAACTTGAGATACCTCATCTCTGAAGTAGGAATAATAGTCATTCCTACTTAATAGAGCTGCAAGGATTTAATGCAGTATTTCTGAAAGGAGTTCATGCACCATCTGCATCAGTGTTAACTGGACTACATTAAAATTAACAATTCCTAGACTCATACTATGTGTACCATAAGAATACAATAGTCTGATATACGCATTTTCAGTGAACTATCCAGGTGATTCTTTCTCATAACGACTTGTAAAAATCATTGTTTTAATAAGTAACAGAAGTACCTATTAGGAGAATACCCCATACATACTAAGCACCCAGTACATGTAAGCTGATAATGTAACTTTAAAGTTTGTTGGTGTTTTCCAACCTTTCCAAAATATTTACTGAAAATTTAAAAAATTCAGTTAATCAACCAAAAATATTTCACACATATTGCCAAACTACCAATTAGGCAGATTTGGGGTTGGCGTTATGAAAGACTATCATATAAGGCAGTAATTCAAATTTACTATTTTGGGAGTCCTTTAATACACCCAGAGTCCATAAGTTTTGTTTCTTTCTCAAATAACTGGAATTAGAAAAAACAAAACAAAACAAAACAATTAAACCAAACAACCTTAGACTTCCAGGCTGTGGCTGAGTACAGTAAAATAAATTGTAGAAACATCTTAGATGTTCAAATTTTTTTTAAATGAGAAAAAGCATTTCATATGAAAGAACTTCAATCTAAATTCAGTTTTAGACTTTTATATTATTTTTAATATAGTCATATCTCCTAAATAATCACTTTATAGCCATATGCATTCATTGTCAATGAATGCATCATAATTAGGAGGTGATTTACAGTAGTGGTTAAGAGCATGGACTTTTGAATTACACAGACCTGAGACAGAATCTCTTTTCCATCACATATTAGTTACTTGACCGTGGACAAGTTACTAAACTCCAATTTCCTCATATGCTGTTAGTTTAATAATAGTTCGTGTCTTACATGATTGTTTCAATTATTAAATAAGATAATGAAATGTACATGAAGTCATTAAACCATTGTTTCACAGTTGCTCAGAACATGTTATTTACATGTAAGCACTGTTTTAGATGCTGAGACTATACAAATAATCTATAAATTAGAGACTTGTTTTGTTTTCTTATCAGCCCAGGTGCCTTTTCTTTGGAACCTAGATAACTTTGTCTCACTTTCTGTCTTCCTCTTTTACCCTCCATTAAATATGAATTATTAACATCATGATTTAATCACTCAGTTTGTAAGGAAATATTTAATTTGTTAAAATTGTCAATAGATGAAACAATGCCTTTCCTACATCACTCAAATTTCATTAAGGAATGAATCAACTGGTAAATTTTGAATTCTATGGTAGATTCATTAACATAATTAATAAATTCTATCCAAAAAAACCCCTGAATTTTTCCCAAAATTGAAAAAATTAGGTTTTTTTCCCTTGTATTTCTTGGAAATAGAACCTACATTCTTTGGTCAAGTCAGTGAAAGCTGTTAAAGTGATATGAATGTAGACACATTACTTAAAAATCCTCCTAGATTACTTTAAAACCTATGAATACTTTGTCAGTATAGTCCAGCTTAACACGACCATATGTTTCTTGTCATTTTTAGGTCTATTTGGACACAACTGATTTCCTTGTGTGCACTCATTTTAATAAATTGTCTTGAATATATTCTGAAGAAAATTATTGGTTTAACAAATCACATTTACTATTCTTAGACTATTCCAAATTCCTATTGCTTTCACAATCCAGACTCTATTTTGCTTTGAAACCAAATGGAGAAATTGTAAGCAATTTAAATTAAAATGATTAATGTTATACATTATATTTTATATGGTAAGACCAATAAATTAACTTATCAAGAATGTTGACATAGTATGTAAACCTAGTTCCCTAATTCACCCAAAAGGTATCTTTGTACCTGTACAATCTCTATGTCTATGACTCCTAAAATGGCTAAAAAAGCAAAATTAATCACATAAATTATGAGATTAAAACAGTGAAGCAGTGGCATGGAGATTGTTATTGTGTTAAGTAAAAGTGCACCTTGTAAAATCTTTTAGGTATTGTGAGAGTGATGTATAAACTTTATTGCAGCAATTATTAAATTTACTGATGAAAATCAGAAAAATGGTGAAAATTAATATATTTATAATAAATTTAATTATTCATAGTAATACAATTTACATTAATAGTAAATAAGTATATCTGAAAGAATAAAATAGGCATCAAAAGAATTTAACTAATGTCACTTTCTTCTTACAAAACAGAATACTAATTGTTAGGGTGACACTGTATGAATGGAATTTATGACAGCTATTTTTAGTAGTGCATCAGATCGCTACTTATTAAGTACCTACTTATTAGTGGTGTGTTGATTGATAATGTGTAGCTATAAATACATTAACTTGAATTTTCCAGTTGAAAGATTTATCAGAAAAAAATATTACAAAATATCTTTTTACTTTTCAAAGATGATCAGTTTAGTTTGCTTTAACTAGAAGGGCACTTATATTTTTTTAATTGATTTTATAGGAAACACATGACTCAGATTCATCATTGTTCATATTAATTTGGACCTCCTGTTGTAACATCCCATAGCAGAAAACAGTTTATCCATTTTATAAAATAGCAAATAAAATACAGCTTTGAGTTTAATCTGGAATTTTGATTTCATTAAAAGTGAGCTTGATCTATTTGGTCAAGTAATATTGTCTTTTGACAGTCTCAAGAATCAAATTTTGATTTGCAGGAGCAAAAATTTGATGAGTATTGTAGACTAAAAAGTTGAGCCATGGTAATTTGTAACGCTGACAGGAAAGATAACTTGCTTTAGGCAAAATCATGAAGCAAAGATTTTCAGTCTGAATCCTTCCAGCTCTTTTCCGCCGCGGAGCACAGGCTCCGGACGCGCAGGCCCAGCGGCCATGGCTCACGGGCACAGCCGCTCCACGGCATTTGGGATCTTCCCGGACCGGGGCACGAGCCCGCGTCCCCTGCATCGGCAGGCAGACTCTCAACCACTGCGCCACCAGGGAAGCCCCCTTCCAGCTCTTGTATGCGGTATTTCCTGTTGTGATTTTTACATTCTTTGGTTGCCCAGCAACCTCTCCTTACCACAATATTTGAAAGGATTATCTCATCAATTGTCAAAGTTCAATTAGCAATCAGTTATTATTATCACTCATTTCATAGCAATTTGATATGATGGAGAATATTTTGAGAGGATGTGTTTTGACCACTCTGAGAATGGTTACAAGGAATCAGCAGAAAGTGAGGGTAGAAATATGTGCTTTGGTGCATGAATTTAACTGAACAAATCTGCAAGCATTAAATTACAGATACTTCAAATACACACTTAAGTCTTAGAAATCTTCTTGACTATTAGTGACACATTTTCCAAATGTTTGTCCAAAATAATTGGATATTCTAAGTGATTTTTAAGGACACTAATAAGGTCATGATTGATTATCAAATTATGGTGGATAAAGATAACACATGAATAAACAAAATTTTTGTGCTCAGTTATATATGATTTAGAGCTTGAGAAATGTTGATAATAGAAGTACAAATTGCATTAACATAATTAAATTTTTTTTAATTTGGATATTTACTCAAATGGGAAAGCCTCTTTATTGTAATTCTATAAAAAGCTAAGGTTATAAATATTTTCATTTAGGGAAAAGCCATTGTTCATTCCATTAGCAGAGATCAGTTTGCCCTTTTGAAAATAACTGACTTAGATAGGTTGATTTATGAATCAAAGAAATTAGTTTTTAGGGAATTATTCTTCTTAAATTTATCCTTTTATTAATAGTATAATTATTTGTAGGTAGGGAATTCTAATTCAAGAATAGATCCAATGTGTTATAAAAAGAAACGTGTAGGGCTTCCCTGGTGGCGCAGTGGTTGAGAGTCCACCTGCCGCTGCAGGGGACACGGGTTCATGCCCTGGTCCGGGAAGATCCCACGTGCCGCGGAGTGGCTGGGCCCGTGAGCCATGGCCGCTGAGCCTGCGTGTCCGGAGCCTGTGCTCCGCAACGGGAGAGACCACAACAGTGAGAGGCCCGCGTACGGCAAAAAAAAAAAAAAGAAAGAAATGTGTAAACCCTCAATACTGTTCAACAGTACTCATTGTTAAAATGCAAGCTGTAGTTTGTTAATGTGTTTATTTTCGAATACGAATGAAAAACTTCTGCCAACTATTGACACTGTCTCATGTGGTGCACAACTGTAAGATTACAGATGTAATTTGTAGTCAAAACCAGACTACTTTAAAAGAGAAGAAGTTCGTAGAATTGAGATCATTATTTTAACTTTTTAGAAATATACTCTCACTTACTGATAAAGTAAAAAATGTAAAATAACTGTGTGGCAAAATATAAATATATTTAAAAGTTGGAGTGAATTATATAGATTATTTTAAAACGGGAATATAGGAAATGTCAAACATTTAAACCAATGTGAGGTATTTCATGGGGAAAAATGCATATAATATTTTAAGAGTTTAAAACCTTGGAGATTGAAAATGGGATTGCCATTTATCTCTGTGTGGTACTTCGGGCACTCTGTTTCCTCGGTGACACAAAGTGAAGTGAGGGAGGAGGAGGTAGATAGAAGGAAAACTTCTCTACATCTCTTCCAGACCTTTGAGTATACCATAAATTAAATATTTTTGCTATAATTAGCTTTCAATTATGAGTGCTAACAGCCTCCATTGCTTTATTTATGCATTGACTTTTGGTGACTTTTATACATTAAAATTGTATTTATCTGCAGTTAGGCAGAAAGATTATAGGTTATGTTGGCTATTGTGGTTTAAGTTGTATTAACAAACACGTAGTATTTTGAAAGTATAGACTCAGTTTCTAAATATTTTTTATTCACTGTCATTGTTTACCCTTAAACAATTAAAGTGATAATTAAATTTAATGAGCATATGTCTCATGAAAATTTTCATTTAATAGAAAAGGTATTGAGAATCTTTTCACTGTATGTTTGATTGAACCATTTTAAAGAGCTGGCTATTTAGGGTATTGCTTTTTCCTCCTATAAGACACGAAATTTGAACATTCTATGTTCTTAATATGATTGTATTTTTTATGAGCATATACAACTTACATATTTTCTCACATAGTGAATTTAACTTTTGAGTAATTCTTCGAAGAGAATATCTAGACAGAGTGACATGGGAAGCTGAAGCAACTGTTCAAATAAAAAACTACTTTGGTCTCAAATATGTTTTTCAGAATAGATGTCCATATCCAATTATCCAGAACATGGTCTCAAATCTACATTTCAGTCTCAATGTTAAAAACAGAAGAGTAAATCATCTCAGAAGATTTGGGGATTAATGAAATGATTTCTACTCTGGACTTAAATTGGAGTAACTAACTGATGATGAACAGATTAATGAGGTGGAAGGGATTAGAATTTTGGGGATTCATGATCTTGTTATCTGTGTATCTTTATAGTTTGGAAATACAACCCCTTGAAACTCATATTTTAACCTTCAAATTTTATTTAAATTCAAAGGAATTTAAATTAAAAAATAAGGAATTTAAAGAATCCAAACAGTTGCACAAAATCTCTAATAAGAAATATTTTCGGAGGATGTCATGTATAAAATATGTGGTAAGGACAAGTAACCAAAAGCCAGTTCAGAAGGGGAACATAACCAGGAAGACAGTGTGTCATAAAAGCTAAAGCCAAGAATAAGTGGAAGTGTGGAAGCTAAAAATAATGCAAAGGATATACATCTCTCTCTTTCATCTATATAGGTACACGTGTACAAATACATATATATACACACACAGATATATACATATAAACATGTATATGCATGTATGTTTGTGTATATACACACACACATAAATATATATATATAGAGAGAGTACTCATGACAGATGTGTAGATACACACACGTGCAATGATTTTGGAACATATAAAAAATAATAAAGAAGATGTTTTCTCGGGGTAGATAAAAAATACAGTTAAAAGCAAAGGAAAAACATGGGACTTCCCTGGTGGCGCAGTGGTTAAGAATCCGCCTGCCAATGCAGGGGACACGGGTTCGAGCCCTGGTCTGGGAAGATCCCACATGCCGCGGAGCAACTAAGCCCGTGCGCCACAACTGCTGAGCCTGCGCTCTAGAGCCCACGCTCTAGAGCCCAACTACTAAGCCCACGTGCCACAACTACTGAAGCCCGCACACCTAGAGCCCGTGCTCTGCAACAAGAGAAGCCACTGCAATGAGAAGCCCGCGTACCGCAACAAAGAGTAGCCCCCACTCACTGCAACTAGAGAAAGCCCGCATGCAGCAACAAAGATCCAACGCAGCCAAAAATAAATAAATGAATTTATATTAAAAAAAAAGCAAAGGAAAATCAAAAAGTAAGAACTAATCAAATCACGTTGCATTACAGCCTTTTCCCTCCTAACAAGAATAATTCTGAAATGAATAGAGAAGAAATTCAAAGCAGTAGAAATACAAACACTGAAATTCAAGGTAGTCAAGGGGATAAACTGCTTATTTCCAAGTTTGAACATCATGGATTGGGTCACTTATATCATTGCACTGGTCACATTTGCCAGTAATGGGAAAGATACCAGAGAACAGGAAGTCAACATTAAAAATATTTTTTTTGAAAACCACAGCTCTATGAGCTTAATAAAGATTCTAAGTAAAATTTTAGAAATTACAAAAAGCCTTTCTTTTTCTTTATTTTCCAAAGTAAATGAATTTAGATTTCTTAAAAAAATGGTCATTAATATTTACAATGGGAACATTAGGAACAAATGTTACAAATTTTGAATAAGATTTCTAAAGTAATAGATTAGAATGACAGAAATATATCTTGATTTTAGGAAGGCATTTACATAATTCTACATGACATTCTTTTGGTCATAATCTAAAAAGGAGGGTGGATAACATATTTAATGTGTAGTCAAGTTTATGATTCCTATTGATCAGGATGAAGGTCTCTGGTAGTGTTTTGAAGGGCCATATCCTTTTACATATGTATAGCATGGCTAAAAAGGAAACATAAGTTTCTTGATGAGTTTATGTTATCTGATTTCCAGCTCTAACATCCTTCAAGGTAAAATTATTCCAATTTCACAGAAAAGTGAACTGAGTTTCAAAGAGATTAAATAACTTTGATCACATCTAGAGACTAGTTACTGTAGATCTGGGTTTCAAACTCAGGTCTGCATGACTCTTCCATTGTATCTCCTATGAAGACAAAAGACATACATATTAAATTATGGTAACTCAAATTTGGGAGGCTATGTTAAAACACTGAATGACAGAATCAAGAACTGGAAAGTGTGGGATCGTGGGTCAGAAGAAAAAAAATGAAATTCTTTTGAAATTAATATTAAACTTTAGAAGAAATATTCAAAGAATCAATTGAACATGTACAAAATGGCAAATCATGTTTTATCAGTAGATCATGTAATATAAAGTTTGAGTGTGGGCTCTATTAGTCAGTAGTGTGGTGATAAAAAATGTGTTGCGTTAATGGATATATTGATGAGGCCAAAGAAGAGAATTACATTTTCATCTTCAACTGCTAGAGGAGATTGAGAGCAGTGTTTTCAGCGTTAATCCTGGGAGCAATGTTCTAAAGGACATGCTGCAAACTGGCAAATATTGAGTGAAATGTGCCATACGGACATCTAGAAGAGCAAGTGCTTTCTCTGCCATATCATATATTTCATATATGTTTGTTTCATTTATACACCATTATTGTACAGCCAGTTTTTCTATGATAGCTTTATAAAAATTCCCCAAGAATACTGGCTCAGTAAGAAATGGAATGTTCCAATGTCGTGAGTGTAGCTGTATGACAGAAATAGTTCTAAATGACACATTGGTTTCGATTATATTTTTATAACTGGAAAATATCTACTTTATAAATTGCACAAGGTTATAGTTTTTCAATGAGAATGTAAAAGTGCTTGCATTAACAAGTTTTATGTACTTGTTTTATATCCACACTTGTTATTGCCGCTAAAATGTGTATTTTCCGAAAATGTTTATTTTCCAAATTTGTATTGTGCTTTTCCAAGATGCTTTTCTTTGATGTCCATAAATGCTGAAAAGGCTCCCTTAAGAAGAATTTTAAGTGTAAGTAATCTTTCAGTCAGTTTAAAGTATAAAAATAGAGGTTATTTACAGTCATACCATATTTTGTGCTTGAAATCTGTCAGCGTCTTATTTTCATAGCAATTAAATAACTCAGCTATTCATGTCACATTCCAGTCTTTTTCAATGGGTACTCGTAACAAAGAATTTAATATATGTATTTTTTAAATTATTGCAAAGACAGAGATCTCACATAATTCTTAATAACAGAATATAATTAAACCTGTCTTTTTTGCTTTGTGTTTCTGAGACAAGATTATTAGAGCCTTATTCAGAATTTTAAAATATAGGATATACAGCATTGAACCATGTAAAGATAAAGAATGTTTGGTCAGGTTATTTTTATAAAGAGAAAGGTTATTTGTCCCCCTGATCCATAATGGAGAAGCTTTCTTTGTCAAAGTCTTTTCTTAGAAAGTTGACCCACAGTCAACCTGTAAAGAAAACATAGAGACAGTCTTAGTTGATTGATCAGCTCAAACCCAGTTTTAGTAATGAAAGGATCAAATTTAAGATGAAATGTGATCCCTTTGGTTCACATTAGCATTTGCAATTCTCCAGCAAACATCCAATTTCACTGTTATCTTAAGTAATCTTTCTTGAAGCATTTTCCAGAAGTCGATGTCAATGGCTGGTCTTTGGAAACGCTCCCAGAAGAATATGTAAAAGCTTACAACTCACCTCATGGAGTCTACCTAGGTCTTGGTATTATATGTCTTTATTGTGTACCTTTTATCATTCAAAGTGCAGAAAAGTTTTTTCTGATTTCTGAGGTATGCATAGAATACTATATATATTAGCCAGTTAATAAAAGAGGGTGAGAAAAGCCAAGAAAACAGAATATTTTTAAGTATCTGGCAAGCATCCTCCAAATGAAAGCAAAAGTTATTACCGTTAGTTTAGTTTAGTGGCAGTATTCATCTTTTCTTTGGACTTTAAGACTTAGATGTGCCACAGAATATTAATACTTATAGGTTCATTGTTTTCTCTAACACTATAGCAACTGGGTGCAAAGAAAATACACAGTAGCTATTGTATCAATAAAAGAAAATATTTCCCAATTTTTAAGTCTGAGTTTCTAATTTAATTGATTTGAATAGAATTAATAAAATACTTTCCATTCTTTTTTTGGACTGTATCATACCAGTGAGTCCTAAGGATTTTGTTTCAGGGTGGAAGCAAGAACAAGAGGAATTCCTATTCCTTCTCATTATCCCAAGTCTAATATCTCTCTCTCTTGTGCTCTCTCTCTCTCTCTCTATATATATATATGTATATATTTGTCTATATAATAGTATATTTGAGTCTTTCCATAAACATCCATGAAGTACTCTTTATTTCTCTTCATAATAAACCCCTTCACCTTTGCTGTTTGTCAAAAAATAAAAGGATGAGACAAGCTCAGGACATTCTGAAAAAACAATGATTTTAGGATGCACTAAGGTGTCCTGAATTGCTTTAATGGACCCATGGTATGGATACTATTGTCAAGTCCCTCATGGTAAAATTTTGACAAGTTTGCTTACCATTTGGGTGCATATACCACAAGAGCATCATTTAGCACACTTTAGGATTATTTTACAGAATGATAACATGACTTACAGAAGAATTATACAAGCTATTTCCAATAGAATAACTTATTATCTGAGACTCACGTACCAGAGAACCAAAAGCATAAATTATGTGAAGACTAATCTCTACATAAGGGAAAGAACATTGTCTGGATATCAGAACATCCGATCTCTCATTCTAGCTTTGCTATGAACTAGCTCTGTGTGTAGAAGAAGTGACTGATTTCTGTTTCTTACTTCTGTCCTTCATTAAGATGTCCATTTGAACTCCAAAAAAGTATATGATAAATCACAATGGTTTCAATCATATGAATTTTAATACAAAACATATAAAATCAATTTCAAAAATTTTCTGCATATACTGAAAATGTTCATTAAGAATGGAATAACTATAAGCCTTCTTTAATTTCTTCTATTAAATGCAGGTACCCAATGGAACCTGAAAATATTGAGCATAACTTCTTCTTTGCAAAAGGGAAAGTAGAAAAAGACTGCTTCCCACAGAAAATTTATTGACAATAGGTGTTCAAGTTTTTATACATTGAACAATGTCCCCTTTTATATAGTCAGGGGAAGATATTTTTTAAGTCTTTTTTTTTTCTTTCCATCACCCCACCTACACACAAAATTCTGTTGTAAAGACATCACTTCTATAAGGAGGTATTCATTGTAGATGTACAGAAGTCTATGGAAACCTAAGTTTACAAGAAAAAAAAATTATCATTCTAACCAACTGCATAGTCACAGAGATGCTTAATAAAAGTTATCTGATGATATAATGAAGTCACTTCTTAACTAAATGCATACAGTGGCAACCATTTTTCAAGATTCACCATCCAACAAACTACGTTTTCTCATTTGAAATCCTTCATGTCACTTTTTGACATTCAGATGAAATTTTGAAAGTAATATGATAACATTAAAATATAAACAAAAGTAGCATTAACTGTGAACTGATACTCAACTTCAGAAGTTAAAATAAATGTTAAGTGTGTATTAGAGTAAAAGTATGCTGACTATGTGTAAATCAAAACTGCCAAAATGAGTTTTTGAACATCTGATCCATTGTTTTCCCTCCAGAGGATAAAGGGAGCAAAAGAGGAAGGTAGCCAAAAAGGAAACAGGAAGACCTGCTTCAGTAACTGGACATATTGATTTAATTGGCTAAGAAGTCCATATGCTAATACTCCTAATAATCAGCCATTCCTTTTGTGTTTTGGTAACATATATCCTCATACAATGTATATCAAATGGAATTTTTTGATTTACATCGGATACTTCAAAGTTTCCATTTTTGAATTCCCCTAGTCTTACGTAAGTAACACATTGTCTATTTTGTTTAAAATATCTAATATCTCCCCCAACATCTAGGGCTCCATGATGCAAAATGTCATTTTGTCGATCTTCTGTTCCAGTATTCACTTTAATTCTTTTGATTACAATTGGATTTTCAAATATAATCACAAAGACATCTCCTGTTGACGGTGATTTTCCCCAAAAGTATTCATCAACACTACTATAAGCCTTGCTTGCATCATAATTTTCAAAAACACTCATGTTGGTATATAGACTTGCAGGAGGGTTATCTGGGATATCAAATGGCTCCTCTTCAAAATCATCATCCTTCAGCTTATTCTCAGTTCCTTTATATGATGAGTAATAACCCATGTGCTGAAAGAGAGATGGTTTAAAACGAATCACATTTTTCTGAGCCAACAGACCGCGGAAATGATTTAGTAGCCAATCACAAGGCATTTCTTGATAAAACATTAATAAAAAGTGCGCCAAACGTGGGAGATCATGAGAATGATAAAGTTTTCCAATATAGCCAAGCTTAGAGAATTCAAGGGTTACCCAGTAAGTTCCTACTAGGGATGTAATGACTTTCTTGATGGCAGTAAAGAAATTTTTTGAACAGCGAACATCATCTTCAAGCATTACATAATAGTCTGAAATATTGGCACAAAAATTAAGCAAAAAAGCATAATCTACATTTTGCTTGGAACGAAATCTCACTCTGTCTTCTGGATCATTGTAATTTCTTTTAAGGCCACTCAGGATTGGGTAATATTCCTCTGGAGCATGTATAACCATTAATCTTCCTGCAATAATATGGTGGGCAAATTTCTGTGTAATATCCTGTAACATGACCTCACGCCAGGATGAATTAAAGTCAGCTAGATGAACCACCACTGAAATTTCCTTCAACTCTTCGTAGCTGGATTGCTCAAAAATTGACTTGATTGTCTCAAGTAAATAATTTCCTTTTTTTCGTCTCACTGATGAAAGTCCAATTGTAAGAAACCCTGAACAAAAGAATTCAGAAGGAAGACAAATTAAATGTGAAATTAGGTTTTGAATAACATAAAAAAAAGATAAAAGTTCTTTTCTCTTTAAGCTTGCTACTCTATTAAGTAAATCTAAGTGAATGATTATATATAGAACATTTTGTCATTAAAGACTTATGCTAAATATATAAAGGTTATAGTACTTTATATATAATCGATATTTTCTATGGAAAAACTGCACCTTAAGCACAATGTTGTATGAGCTCTATTGCTTAAACATTTGTTTATGAAATAAGATATATGGTTTAAAGTGTTCTGCAGCTTAATATTCTCATATATGCCCATTAGAGAAGATAGATATTTAAATAACATTGACACTGTTTTTTTTTTAAAAAAAAAAAACCCTGCAAAATGAGATAGGAATTCATCCAGTTAAGAATGACAAACTAGTCTCAAATGATGAAAAAGAAAATTAAGGGTCACTCATTCTTTTAATCACCTTTAAGTTTTTCATAGAAAACATGCCATATATTTGCATCTTTCTTTAATCACTGTGATTATTTTGTACCAGAATAATTCATAACTGGACTTCACAATTTTATTTTGAAATTTATCTAGTATGTTAATTAGAATGAAAACAATATCATAGGCTATTTTTGAAAACCTGCATTATTGCTTAAACGTATGATGTATTGTTCTAAGACATAAATATTACTGATTTCTTTTTTTTTTAGCTGCCAACACTTAAAGCTTTAGGATATTTTAAAAAATAATCCTTAAGGCCAACTTTTACTAAAAATTCAAAATATCTGGTAACACTGTGTCTTCAATATAGAAAGCAACATTTATCTTGGGCCAGGTAAAGTTATATCCTCAAGACAGGCCATGTTTTCTCCAATTTACTATAGAACTCACCAGGTTCACTCTCATCCTGTTACTATAGGTCTCTAGATTTTCCATCTCTGTTTTAATGGGTTTTGTCATCAACTGTAAGACTGAACCATCAGGCGTGGTTGTGCTCCTACCAGACATTGTCTGGATGTACCACAGCTTTCTTATCCATTTATCTACTGAAGGACATCTTGGCTGCTTCCAAGTTTTTACAATTGTGAATAAAACTGCTATAAACATCCATGTGCAGGTTTTTGTGTGACATAAGTTTTCAACTCCTTTGGGTAAATAACAAGGGATGTGCTTGCTAGATCATGTCATAAGGGTATGTCTAGTTTTGGAAGAAACTGCCAAACTCTCTTCCAAAGGGGCTGTACCATTTTGCATTCCCACCAACAACAGAGGAGATTTCATGTTGCTCCACATCCTTGCCAGCATTTGGTGTTATCAATGTTTTGCACTTTGTTCATTCTAAAAGGTGTTTAGTGCTGATTGTTTTAATTTGTACTTCCCTGATGATACATGATGTAGAACATTTTTGAATATGTTTTTCTGACATCTGTGTATATTCTTTGATAAAATATCTGTTAATGGACCAAAGACCTTAACAAAGACCTTAACAGATATTTCAACTGATTTCTTTATTGTAAAACACATTTTGTAGTAATTTTGTCTGGTGAAATTTTTATTCAGATATTTGAAACCTAAAATTAGAAATTAGGTATTTTTAGAGAATAAAATAAAACCCTGTGAAATGGCAGTTCACCTCTGAGAAGCGTTAGATGTCTTCTAATTAAAATGTTTTCACTTTTTAAAGCTCTCATTCTCACCATGACTCAGAACTGAATAAAATTTCAGAGCCACCATTTGGAAAATAGGGAAATGTTTATATTCACCAAGATCACTGTTTCAAGACAGACACCTACATGATTTGATTTGCGCGATACTGAAAAAGCCCCTTCCAAGAAAAATCTTTTTTACTAGTCTATTAGAGAGGTGGAAATTTACATGTTTCATTGAAATACCTGGGCTTACGATCCTGTCTTCTACTGAAAAGCTAACATGTTATCTGCTACAATTTAACTCAAGACACCAGCCCTCATTAATACTCAATAACAGCCAATACTTATAGAATACTTTCTACATAAAAGGCAGAAGTCTGAGTATTTTACATGTAATATGCATCTTGAATATTCAAAACAGTCTTTTGAGATAGCTTTGCACTTATCAACATTCCTGTTTTATAGATAAGGAAACTAAGTCACAGTGAGATGAGGAAACTCGTGCAAGGTGTAATACCTAGTAAGTAGTGTGTAACAGCAGTAGACATTTGAAATGGAAGAAAGAAAGATCTAAAGAAAGCTGAATTGTTACAATTTCCTCAACCTGGTGATCACAAACTCATTTGCATAAACACTTCTTAACAGGGAACTCAATTTTTGTGGTCTCCACACGATCTACTAAGAAGTTCATGATATCATGGTGTATCACTTATTCTAAAACTCATATTTTTCACACAGAAATATTTTAAAATCAGGTTGTATATCACAACTGATGGCATCTTACAACTTAAAACTGATAATGCTTATACTTTCTTAGTGGTACATCAATTAGATCATGATACTTTCTGTAATCTATAATGTCTTGAAATCCATGAAATGTAGTATGTTACTTCTTGGATCCAAAGTGCCTATAGTGGATTGAATAGTTTCCTCCAAAATTTCATGTCTACCTGGAACTTCAGACTGTGACCTTATTTGGAAATAGTCTTTGAAGATGTAATTAGTTGAGGATCTTGAGATGAAATCGTATCGGATTCAGATTAGGCCCTAAATTCAATGACTAGTGTCCTTATAAAAATAGGAGAGGACACAGAGAGACAAGAGAGACAAAGGGACGAAGGCCATGTGAAGATAGTGGCAGTGATTGCAGTTTTGTTGCCACAAACTAAGGAATGCCAAGAGCGACCAGAAACTGAAAGAGGCAAGGAAGGATTCCCCCCTACACGGAATGTGGTGCTGCCAGCACCTTGGTTTCAGACTTCTGGCTTCCAGAAACATGAGAGAATAAATTTCTGTTGTTTTAAACCACTAGTTTGTGATATTTGTTATGGTATCTTAGGAAACAAATATAATGACTTTCACTACTTCAAGCTGGTGGCATGTAATAAAAACCAAACCAATGTTTGAAACAGTATTACTATGGGAATAATTTTTTTTTTTTGCGGTACGCGGGCCTCTCACTGTTGTGGCCTCTCCCGTTGCAGAGCACAGGCTCCGGACGTGCAGGCTCAGCGGCCATGGCTAACGGGCCTAGCCGCTCCGCGGCATGTGGGATCTTTCCGGACCGGGGCACGAACCCGTGTCCCCTGCATCAGCAGGTGGACTCTCAACCACTGCGCCACCAGGGAAGCCCGGGCATAATTATTTTTAAAAGCTAACTTTAAAAATGTTAAGTTAATTGATTTTTCCTAGTCTCTCTTCATGGTACTATAGCAAACTGTTAAAAAGTTCATGTCACAATTAGGCATTTAATTTTTTTGTTGTTATTAATGGAATTGGATCGGTGAATAATTGCAATTTGTGAAGAAACACTGAACTATTTCCCAAAGAATATTTTATATTAGTAAAACCCATAAAGTTTTATTGTTATACAAATGAAGAAAGTTATCATTTTAAAACAAAATATTTTATTGTTCTTGATTTTAAAAGTCTAAGGATACTTACGCTTTCTTTGTAAAGGCATGACAGCTAAGAAGCGATAGGTGACATTGATGGCTCCTGAAAAATTAGATAAATCTTTGAAAGTATGCACATAGCGTTCTGGATTCAGTTGATGTGTAGATGTTTCCCTTACAAGTTGTTTGTCTCCTTCCTGAATGCCAAGAAGAAGGCAGAGAAAACAAATAAATAACAGATGGTCATGGATTAAATAAACTTTCTCCTTACACAATAAATATATGGGTCTGATACATAATATGGGTATTATATAAATCTCAGTTACTGGCACCACAAGCTGTAGATAATTATCTTTACCCCGAATTCCTACCTAGAGTCTCTGTTCCAGTTATATTCCACTTTTTATACTGTGCTTACAATTGCTTTTTCTACAGCATACATCAATAGTGGCATTCTCTTGATAATAATAAAACATTCTCTTGATAATAATAAAAAAAAAAATCTCTATTTGAAACTCTCACTGCCTTCATGTTAAAATTCAAATTCTTTACAATAATTTAAGGATCTTAAAACTTGACAGTAATCTCTTTTACAGTTTCATGTAAAGCTAATTTTCACTAGATTCCCCATATTTCAGTCATATTAAACTATTTACTCTTCTTCAAGCCCTTTCAAATAAAAGACCACACATTATTTCTATGATTTTGAAATTTTAGGAATGATTAGGAGGATGCAGCAGTGAACATAACAGTTGGAGTCTGGATAAATTATTAATCAAAAAATTTTAGTCAGTCACTTATGTGGCCACTATAATTGAAGGCTGTTGAGAATGGACAGACATGGTCCTTGTGACATGGTAGTATTTTTTTCAAATGTCTTCAAGATAACTCAATTAGGATACATTTGTACAAAGTCTTCAAGGAAATGTCTTTAGACCTTATACTAGTCTTTTCCATGATGTTTTCTTGTGGGTGTAGAGGGGGAGAGGGAGTATTCCGACGGAGGTGAAGTTTGGTCCTTTTTTATTTAAGACCCTCATTATCGATCTGATACTGGAATTATGTCATCAATCTTCAGGATGGTTTATATTCAAGAAAACGTTCATATTCAGCTTTAAAAATATCCTGTCAATCAGTAATTGCTTTGTTTTATCTCTCTTTAATATAAGTTCAGTTGTAGATTTTGATTATCTAATCACCATTGATCAAGCCTCTGTTGGTTATACATTACTAGCAAAATGACTTGCTTGGCTTTTGTATATGGTTTAGTGCCACTGGTAGAATATTAGGGCAACTAATTAGGAAGAAATGTTTCTTTTTTGGCAAAGTGTCTATTGTGCTGTGTGAGTTATGTGGATATTTCTACTATTCAGTATAAGAATGGCAGGTCAGGCATGGGCATGCCATTAAAACTACAGAGAAAGTGAATGCATTAAATAAACTTGGTCCTCATGTTTTTGGCTGTGGTCAATAAAACTTTAATCAATTAAACGTTGTTCTAAAATATTAGAAAGGATTCAAATACAAACTTTACCTCAACTGGAACATTCACTACTTTGTGTCAAATTTAAATATAAATGGAAAAGTTGACTACCTCAAACTTTTAAATCTATGGCAGGGCTGAAATTGTCTTAGAATAAAAATTGAGAGTAGTGAACCCTGACTGGGAAGAGCTATCAACCTGGTCCATGATAAATGAAGATTCATTCTGAATATCTCTTCTGTATATTCAATTATGTTTATGACCCTATAGTTGCTCTTTAATACTGTATTTCTATATTTTAAATTGACTTGACGATTTAGACAAAGAAAAAATACTTTAGTCTGATTTATAATGTATTTGCCATCTGTAAAATTATAGAGTTTCAAAATACATGATATTAAACTTCGGAGGCTAGTTTTCTTATAAATGTACTCATTGAATATCCATTGAATTCTGATTATTTTAAATTCATTGCACGTAAGTATTTTCATCTTTGTATTTCTGAAAACCTAAAAAAATCATGCAAGTTTTAAAATGAACAAGTTTAGGATTTCTAAAAGGTAACCAGAGACTCAGTTCTGCATCAGCTACTTTAATAGTAATGTAATGGTGTACACAGTCAATAGGGTATAGAAGAAATATCTATAAAAATCACAGTAGTCACAACACTGAATTGATTTTACCATTCTGGTCTTATGTGATATCACATTCTAACAGGATACTGAATATCTCTTTAAGAATTATATCGTGAACACGTAAAAATCCAGACTTTTTCTGTGATAAGACAGAGTACATTCATCCTGTTTCAAGGACATAACAGAATATAAAATGAAATGAAACTTACATGAAAGCACTTAATTAAATTCTCAAGAACAGGTTTCTTTACACTTTTCAGCATAAATAAATCATGCAACTTTCACCTGAGTCTGTCTTGTTGGCTGCTTTCCAGAAGCATCTATCTGAACAGCCGGGCTCTCCCTGGATACCTTCTTTCTGTAGCTACTATGCTGTAGTGTATTTCTCAGTAATAAGACAAAGCTTTATGACAATCATTTTCTGGATAGGAAGGCAATTCAATGGACTAGCTACAGACTAAATATATACCCTGGTGGCTACTTTGAAGATGCTCACAGCCGAGAGGCGAAGTTGATTGGATATGCAGTGTCTCTTCTACTTAGTTTGCCTTGTAATACTATTTGTCTCTTACACTGAACTTGGCTTTCTTTCCCACTGAAAGGCACATATGCCCCTAACATGTAAGCAATACACTAAACTGTTACGTGCCCAGATTTGGGGGCCACTGATAGATTTTCTAGCAAGAAGAGTAGAATAGATGTGCTAAATAACTCGAGAGACCTTACTACTGTAATTGTTTATCTAATTTCTCTGAATTATAACTATTATTTCCCCCTGATTTAAGAAAAACAGAAAAAGGGGCTTCCCTGGTGGCGTAGTGGTTGAGAGTCCGCCTGCCAATGCAGGGGACACAGGTTCATGCCCCGGTCCGGGAAGATCCCACATGCCGCGGAGCGGCTGGGCCCGTGAGCCATGGCCGCTGAGCCTGCGCGTCCGGAGCCTGTGCTCCGCAAAGGGAGAGGCCACAACAGTGAGAGGCCCGCGTACCGCAAAAAAAAAAAAAGAAAGAAAAAATGAAAAACAGAAAAAGAACAACCTGCTAATGTCTCTGCTTAGAAAATTGCATGCATTGTGATATTTTGGAGTCAAGAAAGAAAATCAAGTCAGATAATTTTAGGAAAACTGAACAAGCACAGATAAAAGGGTTGAAAAGGGAGAAGTATTAAAAAGAAACTGCGTTATATCCTAGTAGGAGGCCAGTTTTCCATGGTTATTAAACATTTTTAGAAGAACAATTTTAATTTTACACAAATGATTTAACGAATATTTCAAATATTTATATATATTAAGCCTTGGGATAAAATTTAGCTCAAAATGCAATTTAGGTAAAAAACATCATCTAGTAAACAGTGAAAAATTAAACTAATAAAAATATTGTCATTGAATTGTCAATATGGGGGTATGCTTGTATTTAAAAACCCTTTTAACTCACTTTTTCTAACTTAATATAAGTATTTAAAAATAATTTCAATTTTTAAAGCTAAGAAGCAAACAATCTCTTCTCTGAACCTGGGATGATTTGCAAATTTGACTAGATATATGGCTAATGTAGCAAGAAAATTTTCATTGACAAAGTACTCTTTAGTAAGAGCTACTTCATTAAATCACACTTTTTAATTAGGTGGCTAGGACCTATGTTTAGATAGAAATGCATAAAGAGAACAATAGTGTTTGACTTTCTTATGGATATACACTCTATTAATTCTTACACATTTTATACTGAATTTGAAGCTGTTCTATTCCAAAAAGACATAAGGACGTTTGCTGCATACAATACTCTTTTGTCTACTTAAAGTTAAATATTGAAATTTCACTTGAAAGTGTCTTATATGCATCATTATTGAATACAACAAGCATCCTGCCAATACCATGTTTTTGATTTACAAGATGTGATATACTTCTACCAGTACATACAGATGCAAGAAATAAATTTTTATCACAAAATTAAATCATGAATCAAGAGCTCCTCTATGATCTTTAATTCTATTAATTAAAAAATAGCTGGATCGGGCTTCCCTGGTGGCACAGTGGTTGAGAATCTGCTTGCCAATGCAGGGGACACGGGTTCGAGCCCTGGTCTGGGAAGATCCCACATGCCGCGGAGCAACTGGGCCCGTGAGCCACAACTACTGAGCCTGCGCATCTGGAGCCTGTGCTCCGCAACAAGAGAGGCCGCGATAGTGAGAGGCCCGCGCACCGCGATGAAGAGCGGCCCCCCACTTGCCGCAACTAGAGAAAGCCCTCGCACAGAAACGAAGAGCCAACTCAGCCAAAAATAAATAAATAAATATATAAAAAAGAAAAATAGCTGGATCACCCGGGCCTTGCTCTACTGTCCTTAAATTTCATAAACCTAATAACCAGTTTAAAAAAATCTAAAATGCATATCATTAGTAAGTTTCTCCAGTTTGCTATGTTTACCTAAATCATGCCTAGTCAAATTCTATTAACTGTGCTAACTTCAGTATTATGAATTGACTAAGGATGATAGAATGAAGAGTCCACAAGATTAAGAGCTATACTTGAAAGTAAAGGCTTAGGCAGAGTCAAGATCTAGGAATCTGACAGAATTTTGCCATCAAAGAACAATGCTAACGGAAGCAAGATGCTTTACAGAAGACTTCCTAAGAGGATCTGCACAAACTTAGATCATGTGGTTGGCTCATAGGATATATTTAGAATAGTATCTGGCAAATAGTAGGTAGTTACCAAATCATGTTCAATTAATAAAACATTTTACTAGGAAATGCTCTTTGTAGTTATTGTCAGATTCTCTCTAGCTAAGATATTAATTGAAACTTAGCATGCTTGTATGATAGAATGTATTTTCAGGTCCTCTATCTGTCCAAAGGCTTTGATTTTCTGAAATATGTGAACAGGAATAATTGCATAAAGGTTAGAATTTTCCCAGATATCTTAAGCTCAATTCAGATAGAAAAAGTGAATTACTCTCCATATTACTTTCATATTACTCTCATCAGACATGAAATTATATAATTATAACAAAAATGAATAATAGAAACAATTTGAGTTCTCACAATTAGTCAGAATGTGTCCTTTTGCATACTTTCATAATTCACTTAAAATTCATTCATAAATTATCTACTAATTTTACCATTTTTAAACTATTGAATAGCTTTCACATAATATTATCTTTAGTTCTTAAGGATCTATATTACTTTTCAGCGACCATAAATGTATAATGTGGTGGTCATTTAGTGTTATTCCAAATCCAAATGAGATGTCACACATTGTAATAAAATGTTCCTTCTTAACAAAATAGCACAATTAGTATCACTAATTAGACAATGAGATTTAAAAATTTTTGATAGTATAGAAAAGTAGAGAAAGTAAGGAGTAACACCTTTAAGCAAATTTTGTTTATTCTATTTACAGCAGATCCTTGAACAACACAGGATTTAACTGCGCCGTTCCACTTATAAGTGGATTTTTTTCCAGTAAATACGTAATACACTACACGACCTGAGGTTGGCTGAATTGCTGATGCAGAAGTGTGGATATGGAGAGCCGACTGTAAAGTTACACCCAGATTTTTCTGAGTGCCTGGAGGGTCAGTGCCCTTAAAACCCACATTGTTAAACAGTCAACTGTATTTCAAATTAAAGCTCACAAATTACAATGATTTTATGCATATTAATTCAGATAGGGATGATAGCTAACTTATTTGGAATTAGAGATACATATTTGAACCACTATATATATATATATACACACACACATATATATATACACACACATATATATATATATATGGCATTAAAGAAAACATTGCAACATAAACCAAAACAATTATAATGTTGGTAATATATAATTAATATAAAAAGCAGCTAGATAGGAAATATACATGTTATAATTTTACTTAAACTAAGGCTATTTCAATAGCCTGGGACTGAAGTTAGGTTACAAGTGGACTGTCTGGTTCAACTTAGGCTTTATTCTGAACAAAAAATAATCAACCTCCAAGACTTACCATAACATAGCTATCTTCAATGTACAAGTTCATAAACAGAAGGAAAATGACAAGAACTCCCAAGAATGAGACCGTAGAACGTTTTCGCAGGCATCGCATTTTATCTAGTGTATCAAAAATATGTTTCACTTGGTGAAATTTAAACATTCTCTCCTGTAGAAAAGAGGCACAAAATTATTAACAATTAATTTTGTATGCAAATATTTCTTCATCGTATCAGTCAAATCCAGGCCTTTATAAAATCTCACTATTCAAATCTTGGAACCAAAATTGTTTCCAATTTCATAATAAATTTGGCACAGGCTATTAATACATTAACAGAAGGATAATGCAGTGGTTTATATTGATGTAAAGTAAGTAAAAATGAAAAGCAGTTATTCCTGAACAAATAAACATTGGTAACAATAATGTAAGAAAATAATACTTCTTTGATGAGAAAGAATAAAAATTAAAGAGAAAAGCAAACATTAAGGTAACATCTACCTCCTCATATTATAATGTAATGAAAATGAAAGAAACTAGAAGTATGGGCCAATACTGATCTCAGAGTAGGTGCACTGAAAAGAGTGATGGGGAGAAAATCTGGGTGAAAGAAAGAGAAGTGACAAAGGAAGTGAAAGTTTTGGGGGTGAGTCCACACATATATTTGAGTTATAATTGCTTTATTTTTCCAGTAATTCTTGCTAAATCAAAGTAAATCCTGGAGTGGCATATCGACATTGCCTTGCTTGATCTACTACCTAGAAGTCTGGAAGTTTATAATGATTTATGGACTACAAAAAGGCAAAAGTGGAGTCAGCAAGATTAGTGGAGGCCTAATGATTTTCCATTTCACTCTTCTACATTTTGTGATCTGCTCCATCATTTTGTGATTTGTAAATGAATTACAAATTCATCTAGATTACCATTTTTTAAAAAATATAAATATCTGGGATGATCAAAAGACCAGTGGAATCATATTTTGTCAAAAATCAACTATAATCTGGAAATCGTGCCTTGTTACGTACTAAGTCTCCCTGGGCTCAGCTTTAGGATGAAGTATTTATGGGCCTAAAGAACTTCAGGAGGTGAAAAGGCCTGCACCCCAAACCCTTACAACAATGTCTAAGAAATAGCCAACTAATGATGGCTCTTCAATGAGTTAATGCAAGAAAGCATTTATGAATCCTTGTAAATTATAGGAAAGAATATTAGGAATTGGGAGACAGGAATGTTTTAAGAATTAATGCCCATTTCCTTTGGCCATATTTTTCTCTAGGGTTATTTTTTCTTGTTAATTTTTAGGAGTTTTAAATATATGTGTAGGGATGCACATATATATACTAATCTTTGCTCACGTTGAAAATATCTAAATATCTTTCCCAAGCACTTTTTGTATTTTCTCCTTTTTGGTATGATGTTTGCAGTGTAGTGGTTTTTATGTCAAATTTATTTCATGGATGTGGACTTTTTTTGTATAACGCTTTAAAAAAATCCTTCCCTATCTTGATGTCATATGGGCAGTCTCATTTATTTTCTTCTGGGATTTTTTTGTTTTGCATAGATAGATTTTTTTTTTTTAGTATACCTGTAATTTATCTTTGTGTCTTTTATGATATAGTGGAATAATTTATTTTATCTTTTCTATATGGAGAACTGATGATCTGCTCACAGTGCATTGGCATAACTACTATTCATACTACCACTCCTAATTTCAAGGGTGTGGGCAAGCATACTCTCCTATGTACACAGAAATATAGAAGAACTGGGTAATGGTAAACATTAATACTGTATACCAGACCATGCATTGAATCATCTCTTCTTTTGGTTCGTGATGCCAATTCTAGAATAGGGTCACTTTCTAATTTGCATTTATGGGTCAAAAATGTATTTATAGAGTCATCATTTATAACCTTTTTCAATAAGAAAATACATACATAGCACTTTTGAACCAAAATATTATAAGTGAAATTCTGTTGTCTGGTTCTATATTCTGTACCATACTGTAACCTGGTCCTGATTCTACAGATAAAATATTCTGTTTGTAAAAGATTTTTTATCTGGATTTGGGTGCAGGATAAGGTGCCCCTTCACGTTCACTGAAGTTGTAATCTAAGGATGCCTAGAAGGATAAGAAGCAGGATTAAAGCTATGGACTCTCCATCTGGGTGGCTAATTTCAAGAGAATGATGTTCTGGTAGGGCCTCCAGACCCCAAGGAGCTGGAGGGGATACCTACTGGGTGCAGATTCTGGATGCAGCTGAGATCTGTTAGTACAAATGCTTGTGAGTCTAGATGCTTAAGGCAGAAGTCTCAGGGTCATCTGAGAGGGACCGTTTTGGAGTAGGGTCTGGTGAGGGGCTTATCTGTTTATATTCAGTGGCCGGTCCCAGAACCCTGGTGCTGCCCTCTATATTTTAGAAGGTGCTGGATTCAGGTCCAGGAGAGAATGTCCCAGGCACTTAGCTCTTAGAACCACGACTCCACATTGCCCATGGATTTTTCTCACGATTTGTCATCAGAAGTTATTTCAGCATACGCATGAAGGTGTTTTCATCACAAATTTGTTTGAAAATCAACAAGTGAAAATATTTTAAATTGACAACAGTAGAAGATGTTTGAATAATTTGTAGTGTTATTAGACTGAAGCCATTGACAATGTTGCGCTAAATGCATATTTGATGATATACAAAGGAGTTTATGAGACAGGTTAAGTAATAAAATGGGTATAACAACAAAAAAGATTTTTATCTGAATTTTGAAATGACAAAGGATTAGAATCTAATCATATACAAGTGACACAATATTTCTAAATGTCAATTTGGGAAGACTTGGCAATAGTATGAAATACATTTATTCCCTTTAACTCAGCAATTATATTTCTAAAAATCTGTTCAAAGACCAAAAAAAATGTATTTGTGAGCAAAAGTTTAGCTATGGTATTGCAAAGCAGTGATGTTTGTAAAACAAATTGGAAACAATCTATAAGCTGTTAATAGCCATTATCTCAATGTAGCAGAACAATCAGGAATTTTCAATCTTGTTTTACTTTTCTAAACTTTCCATATTTTTAAAAGCACATATATTTAGTAATATTTTTTAAAGTTACTTTTAATTTTCAAGATTCTTTATTGTCTGTTGGAAAATAAAACACATTTTATTTCCTGGACACAAAAGCATAAACAGCAATTTTTTTTCAAGAAAATAAGATTTAACAAATATGTAACACTTTATATGGTTATGCCTCTGGATGCTTAGAAAGTTGAATGTTTTGAGTTCAATATAAATGCTAAGTCAAGAAGAATTCCATCCTAATTCTATTTTTTTGAGACAAAAAGAAAATGTAAATTATGAGATGCAAACTGAATTTGCAAAGTTCAAATGTACATAATTATATATAGAGATAGTGCTGGGCAATACATTTTGCATGGATAGCTCACTGAACCTTCATACCAATGCTAACACATTAATACTACAAAACTTATGGAAAACAAGGCTTTCTCATCTTCATAAGGGATGATTCCAGCTTCTAAATCTTAGAATTATTACAGAGTCTGCTCTATTAACCACTATTGGTATACAGTTTATTAATTAGGTTTCATATATTTTAAATATATGGTTGCCAACAGACTATTAACATATGTGATAATAATATGTGATATTGGTCTGTTGAATAAAATAAAAACAATGTAATAAAAATAAATTAAAATTTCTTGGCAGAAAGCAAAATTTTGATTAAATATATTTAACCTAAAACACATATAAATATATAACATTACGAGGTGGGTGATATATGATATTTCAACTAGCATAAGAAGTGGTAAAAAAAATGCTTTGAAGACAAACTGCTGTGCATTTTGCATTAATGCAAAATAGAAGAAAATTAAACAGTAACAACAACAGCAACAAAATCCTGGAATATAATTCCAAAGAGTTGACAAAAACAGAAATTCAGTCCTTAGAGAATAGTGGTAGTCACCTAAGTTCTAACATCCAATCTTCCAACTTATAATCCTCCAAAATTCATTCAAAACATTCAGAGCAGAAATAAACCTTCCATAGTATATACCCTCAGAATAACCAGGAGAAATATAATAGCACAAAGTTCAATTTACATATAAGTAAAAACAGTAACAGCCAGGACAAGAAGAATTGGCTAAGGAGCCTAAATCAGATGTCAAAAGTTAGACCAAAATATGTGTCATTTATTAAACAAACTACACCAGACTACACCACAGTAAAAGAAAAATTAAGAAAGCTAATAATCTATCCAAACTCCTCTCTCATCTCAAACATACAATTACATGGATCCAGGAAAAAACAAAACAAATGAATACTCACAAAAAAAGAAAACAAACAAACAAACAAAAACCCAGACCAAAGTCAAACAAATTTATTGAGAAGAAAACTGAAATAGCTGAGAACTCTGATATTAGGCTTTTTGTTATGCCATGAAGCAAGGAAGCTCTCAGAGGTTAGTGGGGTCACATCTAAAGAACACAGAAAACAACCTGAGGAGGTTTATATTGAGAAAATTTGGGAAAAAAAAAAACAATGATCAAAAATTGACTATGATTGATAGTGAAATACTGAATTAATATAAATTCATGATTATATTGTGATAATGAAAAGGAGAGAAAGAAAAAGTAAGAAACCCAACTGCCACAATTGGAGGTGATCATTGCATCATCTTCTGATTGCAAAATCAGTAATTGAAACAAAAGTATTAAAGTTCTCCATCTGCATTTCCAGGAGGAACTGTATTTCATCCACAGTTGATGATGGTTATTTTCAGACAATGAACAACTGACAGCATAGGGCAATTATCCTTGAGAAAAAGGAAACAAAAAAGTAAGCCCCATAATTTCTCCAGTTTGCTGCCAGGAGACAGTTTTTAAAAGGCAAAGCAGGGGCTTTCCTGGTGGCGCAGTGGTTAAGAATCCACCTGCCAATGCAGGGGACATGGTTTCAAGCTCTGGTCTGGGAAGATCCCACATGCCACGGAGCAACTAAACCCGTGTGCCACAACTACTGAGCCTGCGCTCTAGAGCCCATGAGCCACAACTACTGAGCCTGCATGCCACAACTACTGAAGCCTGTGTGCCTAGAGCCTGTGCTCCGCAACAGGAGAAGCCACCACAATGAAAAGTCCAAGGGCAGACAGCAGAAGCAAGAAGAACTACAGTCCTGCAGCCTGTGGAACAAAAACCACATTCACAGAAATAAAGACAAGATGAAAAGGCAGAGGGCTATGTACCAGATGAAGGAACAAGATAAAACCACAGAAAAAACAACTAAATGAAGTGGAGATAGGCAACCTTCCAGAAAAAGAATTCAGAATAATGATAGTGAAGATGATCCATGACCTCAGAAAAACAATGGAGGCAAAGATCGAGATGATGCAAGAAAGTTTAACAAAGACCTAGAAGAATTGAAGAACAAACAAACAGAGATGCACAATACAATAACTGAAATGAAAACTACACTAGAAATAATCAATAGCAGAATAACTGAGGCAGAAGAACGGATAAGTGACCTGGAAGACAGAATGGTGGAATTCACTGCTGCGGAACAGAATAAAGAAAAAAGAATGAAAAGAAATGAAGACAGCCTAAGAGACCTCTGGGACAACATTAAACGCAACAGCATTCACATTATAGGGGACACAGAAGGAGAAGAGAGAGAGAAAGGACCTGAGAAAATATCTGAAGAGATTATAGTCGAAAACTTCCCTAACATGGGAAAGGAAATAGCCACCCAAGTCCAGGAAGAACAGTGAGTCCCATACAGGAAGAAACCCAAGGAGAAACACGCCGAGACACAGTAATCAAACTGGCAAAAATTAAAGACAAAAAAAAATTATTGAAAGCAGCAAAGGAAAAATGAAAAATAACATACAAGGGAACTCCCATAAGGTTAACAGCTGATTTCTCAGCAGAAACTCTACAAGCCAGAAGGGAGTGGCTTGATATACTGAAAGTGATGAAAGGGAAGAACCTACAACCAAGATTACTCTACCCAGCATGGATCTCATTCAGATGCGATGGAGAAATCAAAAGCTTTACAGACAAGCAAAAGCTAAGAGAATTCAGCACCACCAAACCAGCTCTACAACAAATGCTAAAGGAACTTCTCTAAGTGGGAAACACAAGAGAAGAAAAGGATCTACAAAAAAACCCCGAAAAAATTAAGAAAATGGTCATAGGAACATACATATCAATAATTACCTTAAACGTGAATGGATTAAATGCTCCAACCAAAAGACACAGGCTTGCTGAATGGATACAAAAACAAGACCCATATATATGCTGTCTACAAGAGACATACTCCAGACCTTGGGACACATACAGACTGAAAGTGAGGGGATGGAAAAAGATATTCCATGCAAATGGAAATCAAAAGAAAGCTGGAGTAGCAATACTCATATCAGATAAAATAGACTTAAAAATAAAGAATGTTACAAGAGACAAAGAAGGACACTACATAATGATCAAGGGAACAATCCAAGAAGAAGATATAACAATTATAAATATATATGCACTCAACATAGGAGCACCTCAATACATAAGGCAACTGCTAACAGCTCTAAAAGAGGAAATCGACAGTAACACAATAATAGTGGGGGACTTTAACACCTCACTTACACCAATGGACAGATAATCCAAAATGAAAATAAATACGAAACAGAAGCTTTAAATGACACAACAGACCAGACAGATTTAATTATATTTGTAGGACATTCCATCCAAAAACAGCAGATTACACTTTCTTCTCAAGTGTGCACAGAACATTTTCCAGGATAGATCACATCTTGGGTCACAAATCAAGCCTCAGTAAATTTAAGAAAATTGAAATCATATCAAGCACCTTTTCTGACCACAATGCTATGAGATTAAGAATGAATTAATGGAGAAAAACATAAATAACACAAACACATGGAGGCTAAACACTATGTGACTAAATAACCAAGAGATCACTGAAGAAATAAAAGAGGAAATCAAAAAATACCTAGAGACAAATGACAGTGAAAACATGACGATCCAAAACCTATGGGATGCAGCAAAAGCAGTTCTAAGAGGGAAGTTTATGGCTATACAAGCGTACCTCAAGAAACAAGAAAAGTCTCAAATAAATAATCTAACCTTACACCTAAAGGAACTAGAGAAAGAAGAACAAACAAAACCCAAAGTTAGCAGAAGGAAAGAAATCATAAAGATCACAGCAGAAATAACTGAAATGGAAACAAAGAAAACAATAGCAAAGATCAATAAAACTAAAAGCTGGTTCTTTGAGAAGATAAATAAAATTTATAAACCATTAGCCAGACTCATCAAGAAAAAGAGGGAGAGGACTCAAATCAATAAAATTGGAAATGAAAAAGGAGAAGTTACAACTGACACTGCAGAAATACAAAGCATCCTAAGAGACTACTACAAGCAACTCTATGCCAATAAAATGGACAACCTGGAAGAAATGGACGAATTCTTAGAAAGGTATAACCTTCCAAGACGGAACCAGGAAGAACTAGAAAATATGAACAGGCCAATCTCAAGTAATGAAATTGAAACTGTGATTAAAAATCTTCCAACAAACCAAAGTCCAGGACCAGAGGGCTTCACAGGTGAATTCTATCAAACATTTAGAGAAGAGCTAACACCCATCCTTCTCAAACTCTTCCAAAAAATTGTGGAGGAAGGAACACTCCCAAACTCATTCTATGAGGCCACAATCACCCTAATACCAAAACCAGACAAAGATACTACAAAAAAAGAAAATTACAGGCCAATATCACTGATGAATACAGATGCAAAAATCCTCAAAAAACACTAGCAAACAGAATCCACCAACACATTAAAAGGATCATATACCATGATCAAGTGGTATTTGTAAAAGAAACATACATAAAACAAAGTAATTCATAAAGGCTAATGATAAAGGAATGAGCAAAGCATTTTTAGCAAATGCAATGAGATACCATGGTTTGCAATCCTGATATAAAATGTGGGTGAATACAGGCCATAAAAGCATAAAATTACATAATTAAGGTTACTTTATAATGCTAAATGCCACAATTCTCAACAAAATATGACCAAAATAACACAATGAGCAACTTCCTAAATCTGAAACAATAGAAGATTTAAGTCAAAACTCCTGATGCTAGGAGCCTTGACACAGTCCTAGATCAAGAGGCCAAAATTTGTCTCATATCACAGCAGAAAAATGCATAAATCAAGAACTCTTAGAAATATAAGCACACGTTTATGGATCTGCAGACACAGTGTGGAATATTAATATTCTTCTCTGAGAATCTGACAGTTTAAATAGTCAAAATATTAGCAAGGAAAGAGAATCTGAGTAATCCAAAGTTCTCTCTTAATATTAAAAAAATTTTGGTGTGTTTTGGTCAACAAAGTATGTATGATACGTAGGATTTTAAAGAATGTTTTGTGCCTAATCATAAGCCAATATAATTCAAAATAATCCAACCAAGGAGAATAGAGCCATATTCCTTGAAAAAGATATGGTGGCCTAGAAGATAACACCCAGTTAGCAAGATAGAGTTACTGGGTAGCCATCTAAACTCAGATTTTAATCCACAGACATTGGTAAAACATTTCTCAGGTCCCAGTGTAAAAAGAGAGCATGTTGATAAAAGCTACTAATAATACTGATTATCTATAGAAAACCACTAAGTCAAACAAGGCATAAACAAGCTCACCATCCTTTAAACTACAATTATTAAAAGAAAGTAAAAATTTGGTTTCAAATTTTTAAACAGGTGAGCATATCCTGATAATAGAAATTTCACATAGAATGTTCCTACTTGAAAATATTAGTCTCACAAACGGGGACAAGTTACTTGAACAGTATTTAGTTCCATGTTCAGACAGTGTCTTATTTGTTAGAAATCCTCTACTTAGTCTTAAAAAATTTCAGAAATGGGGCTTCCCTGGTGGCGCAGTGGTTGAGAGTCCGCCTGCCGAGGCAGGGGACAAGGGTTTGTGCCCTGGTCTGGGAAGATCCCACATGCCGTTGAGTGGCTGGGCCTGTGAGCTATGGCCGCTGAGCCTGCGCGTCCAGAGCCTATGCTCCACAACGGGAGAGGCCACAACAGTGAGAGGCCCATATACGGCAAAAAAAAAAAAAAAAAAAATTCAGAAATGGCTAAAAGTGTTATTCAAAGGTAATAGGTTGATAATTACAGATTAGTTTTATTTATAAAAATGGTAACTTTTATTTATCGTGGTTTGAGTAAATTATTTTCTCAAGTTGATACATCATCTTTATATACCCTAAATGTCACCAGAGATTCATCTAACAACATATGCTACAGTACGCTTTATCTCTTGCACGCACGATGAGAAGCATTGAACATGTTTTGTTCAGCAGTTTTACTGAAAGTGTTTTCAAAAACAGTTTCTTTGTCACAAGTTTATAATACAACACTTGATTTTGAATACAGTTATGGAAATAAGAATATATAGTAACCCTACCCTCCACTCCAAATGTATGCAAAGTTGGCACATCTAGTTCAATAAGACTTCATCAGTTTTTGTTTATGGAAGAATCACATTCTCTTTGGAAGACCCAAGTGCTAAATGACCATATATATTAAACTACTATAACCAAACTTCAAATACACAACTATATAAAATCATTTTGATGTGCTACCATATCAAATAACTCATTTTTTAAATGGAAAGCAATCATTTTCACTCTATAATTCCCATTATAAAAATTATTATATATGAATAAATGGATAAATATACTCACATATAAAATGTATATTATATATTCATCTATCCCACATACAATTTTGAAATTATAGATAGTGTACCATATATTCCTATACATTTATATACACATAATTATACACATATAAATAAAGCTGTATTCACTGACAAGGAAACAGATAAATCACTGAGACGGTACTATTCTTTCTCACTATTTAATACCGATGTTACCTGAATTTTGTCTTCTCAATTTACAAACCATCACCAAGGAGATACAAGACCCTCTTAGTAATCTTTCCCTTCTGTAATATTGTTCTTTTCCACTACTCCATCCAACCGTCTCTTCTTTTCTCTTTGCAACCTTTTGGCATTACATGACCTCTCCTACAAACACTTTTTGAGCAAAATTCAAAATTTAGATATTCTGCTAGGACTTCTTCCTGAGCCTACTTCCAATTTTTGAATAATTACTGTTATCTCTATGTAGGTTTCCCTCTGGCTACTCAAACACAAGGAATCTAAAACTACAGGCTGAGTTTTCCCTTCCATTCTGCTCCTCCTTTCAGAGTCTCGTTTTTGGTAGACCTAGCTTTCTAATCTCCTAGTCAAATCATCTGGAAAAAAAAAAAGCCTCCTGCTGTCCCACAGTCATAGAGCCTTGTCTTGGGTCCTCAATTTCTCTCTCACCTGCCACAATTTCTCCCATCCAGTTCGCACTGTCATTATCGGAGCTCAGGTTAATACTTCCTTTAACTTTGGCAACAGCAATAGATTCCTGACGGCTTTTCCTACCTGTCCGCTGTTTATCATGTTTCTAAAGTTATCAGAACCTAAACTGGAAGCGGGTTTGGAAGTTTCGACTCCTAAACCGGCAGTGGGAAGATCCTCCCTAGAGGAGACGTCAGGATGCGTTTCCAGCCCAGGGGCGCTCAGAAGATGCCTGCTTGGTTAGGTTAGTAGAGAAAACGTAACAGCAGGGTCCTGCTGTGCTCCCGGGCAGAAATCAAGAGAGCTGCCTGCAAATCACCTCAGTCATCACAATGATAAAACAAGGCCCCATGGTAAACCTCGCGTTAGTAAAGAGGCACAGGCAGCCCTGCCCAGAGCTCAACCAGCCTGTGCATTCAGACCCCGGTTTCCCCTACTACTTGAACGCCAAGGTTTATGCAGGGACAACTCTACAGAACACAAATTCACTTGATCCTTTTCAGTAATGTTCTTTGGAAAAATGAGGGAAAAGGAACCTAATGCCTCTTCAAAACTATTTTATGTATTTATTTTTCAAGTTCCTAATTAGATGCACTTTAATTTTTACTCTGCCTTTCATGAGAAAGTGACACGAGGAAGAGAGCCAGGGAGCACTTGGACAAGTAGAGGAGGCACAGGACCTGGACAGTTCTTTTGAGTCAAAACTCCAATTTCAACATCCATCCTGTCTGACTTCTACTTCCCACTCCTGACATAAAATAACCAAAGCTTGTTCTGTTTTGTAACACGAGTAATTTTATATGAAATTGAAAACAATTCTTTTCTTACGGGAAATAATAAAAGAACTGGGGTCCACTGTGGTAGGAGCCCCAGTGCTTCAGGCACTCTCTCCCTTTGCTGCCTCCCTACAAGCTGTGTATTCTGGGGCCCTGTCAATCACCAAGAGCCCCAAAAAACTACCAACTGTGAATATATGCATCTCTTTCCCACAGCACAGCACTCATAAAAGCTTGCCTAAGAGCTTCCCTGCCATGACCCAGACCTACAGTGTAATCTCTGGGCTCTTTGGTTGCAAAAATGCAACTGAGCATATCAAACTTGACTTTGTACATTATCAAAGCACCATAGACTCTTCTATGTTTATTTGTCTTACAATTTATTTAAGGGAGAAGTGAGGATAATGTCACTTGTTATTTTATTATTTAATGGATTGATTTTATACCCAAGATAAATCAAAGTCTTTGGGGACATTTAAGAAATGTAGCAGAAAAAATTAATGTTGACACTGTAAACACTTAGAAGACCAGTAGCAAAATTACTGGTTTGTGCTGGGGAGGCTCCAACAGCTGTAATATGATCTATTTAATATCAGAATTCAGATATGGTACAAAGTTTTACAAGCCATGCAATTTGGAGACATATTCTTTGGACCTATGGAACTATTTACTTATCTTTACTACCTCATATATCTGCATATATATGTATAGGAATAAAGACTCTGTCTTTGTAACACTATGAATATCTATTATGGACCTCAAATCATTGCTCATGGAGGCAGATAAAGTGTTGGTTGTACAAACTTCTTTACATTTCTTCTTGGGAAGATACTATGGGGAAATCTGTATGCTAGTTTTCATCAACTCAAGAAACATGCTCATTTATTAAAGGATTGATGCTGATATAAAGTGACAAGTGGATTACTGCACAGTAGAAGCACTTGCTTAGAAGCACTTGCTTAGGGTGCATATGCTTGTGCACGTTATCATGTTTCTGGAATGTTACTTGGATTATATGCGACAAACCACCAAATGTTAACGAGCTCAGTTCTCTCCCTCCAACTCTTTAGGGTAAAATCACTTGCACTTCCCAATGCAAACTATTCCATGCCCCATATGAGAGGATGGAAGAAAGGAAAACCATATTCCTACCTACCTGAATGAATGTGGCTACGGTAATCTCCCCCAAGGCTCTAAGCTGTAACTTATATTTAATAGTCTATTTTAAAATCAACAGTCAGAATGCAAAAGTAAATTACATTCTCCACATCACATGGGCTGGTATCCAATACTTAACCTCGCATCAGGGAAAACATGAAAGGAGTCTTGCAGTCAACCGTTCATCTGTCTGCCACGTGCCACTATGTGCATCTGACTTGCTTGGCTTGCCTTTTTTAATGTGTGCCCAATATGTTCTTTTACATTGCTTTGTGGAAGGCTGCACATGCCCTCGGGGCAGTATTCAATACTTTCCAATGAACAGAAAGAATGTTGCTGACATAGCAAAAGCTTCAGGATGCCACGAAAATGAAAAGTGTCTTGTAAAACATGATTATCATTACGTTTTGTACAAAAGGCTCAGATATTCACATATTGATAGGAACAAATGTAATTGCTTTTCCCATTTAAGATTTTTGTTTTAACAGTCCCAAGTTGTACTGTCCATTTGTAGCTATAGGTGGTAGCGAAGTGGAAAATTATAGAGGCTAGACTATTCCATAGGGTTCACAATGATGATGAGTGAGATTTATTTTCTGGTGCCTTTAAGCTTCAGTTCAGATAGAAAATGTGTAGCATTGATAGGCTGAAGGTTTTCTGCCACTGACTATAAAAATAGGAAAACTTGAGATGACGATTGGAAAGAAAGTAGCCTTTTTCAACACCGAAGCTAAGACAAGACATGTACTTTATTTACCAACTTCTGTTTTAGAATATCATTCTCTTACAGATTTCTAATTTCTTTCCAATGAGCTGAAAAAGACCTGGCTAGAGTAGAACCAGTAAAAGCAAACATTGAACTAACCACTTCAGAGAGAATGCAGGAGTTAGTGCTAAGGAAAGGTATAGTCATGAAAGCTGTTTTTTTTTTTTTTTGCACTACGCGGGCCTCACACTGTTGTGGCCCCTCCCGTTGCGGACCACAGGCTCCGGACGCGCAGGCTCAGCGGCCATGGCTCACGGGCCCAGCCGCTCCGCGGCATGTGGGATCTTCCCGGACCTGGGCACGAACCCGTGTCCCCTGCCTCGGCAGGCGGACTCTCAACCACTATGCCACCAGGGGAGCCCTTGAAAGCTGTTTTAAGTTGCAGTGAGGAAAAAAGGAATAATGATGGTGATAACTAACTCATTCAGACGGCTGTGAAATATAATTTATTTAATCTTCCACAAAACTCATGAGGTAGATAAGAATATATTTATGATTATTCTCACATTACAAATAAGGGAACTGAAGATTAGATAGATTAAGTGATGTGTCCAGGTAGAGTATTGAGCAATTATGCTATGCAGATATGATACACGACAGGTTTTCTTTCTAAATCTCTAACTTTTTATGCATTCCAGTCTACTCAAAGAGTTTATCTGAGAGATGTAAAAATTAGGCGCTTCCAAATCAAGTTAAAATTTGGTTAAAGCAATACTACTGAAAAACATTAATGATCATATTTTTGTCACTAATACATAAGATGACTATTTTTCCCCAAAGGAATTGTGCAAACATTTATGCACAATTACTGGTATAGTATAAAAGATTATAAGATGTTGTCTCAGTAAAATTGCCACACATTTTTGTACGCTAATGGATCAGGTAAACTTTAACTTGAATTCAGTAATACGAACTACCGATTTGAGTAGATACGTATGATATATGCATATATATATTTTATTTAAATAATATGCTGTATTAGAATAGTGATTGCCTTTCTCTTTAAGTAAGAATTGTTTTTCTTAAGCTTGTTATTAAATTCTAAAATCAGAATGAATAAGTCTGTTATACATAATTCATTACCTATTTATTTATCCTTTCTTTCAAACACAGAGTTCACAGTAAGTACCAGGGATCTATGCTAGGCACAATGACTGTAATTTCATATCTAGCTTAACTGGAACAGAGAAAAACAAAACAAAATAAAACCTTACAGAGGGAAGTACAATAAAAACATACAATGTGGTTAGAAATACTTTCCTGATAGCTGTTATCAGGAATTTTTAGAAACATCATTAAGTGATTACTTAGTCTGTGTTGCCCTAGATGTTAAATATTGCTTTTGTTCTTTCAACATTTATTGAAGCTTCACTATGCACATGACATTGTTCTAAAAAGCAAAGATTAATATGCCCATATTTTTGCACTGCTGTTTAGTGCAAAGGAAGGTAGATGTGCCAAAATTCGATCCAAAAAGTGTTACACGTACGACTTCAGAAATGTGCACAAATTACAGTAGAAACACAAAATAGGGAAAGAAGGGAGTTGTGCTGTTTACTTGGGAGTGGATGTCTTCAGGAAATATACCATAGAAGAGCTGACAGAGACAGGGAGCAAGATAAGGGTGGGGAAGTTTCCAGAAAAGGGTACAGCAGAAAGCAGCTTGTAGAGTGTAACATTTGTAACATTTCTGTTTTATGAAGTTTTCTTAAAATCTTCCTACCACCTAAGCAGAAATAGTACAAATTAATACACTACAAAGATCTTGACAAATAAAATGAGCAGGCTGGTTTCAGACTTTTATTCCATAATAATTTTATTAAAAAGGAAGATAATGAGAAAATATCTTGGGACTTTTGAAGAAAAATGCCATTATCCTGTAACTGCAGTTCACAAAAGTTATTTTCCAGGGGCGAAATACATTATTTTATTCTGATATGTAAGGTCTTAGAAAATAAAACACTTAAGTATTTTTCTTTTTAAAAATCCTTAAATATTACTCAGCCATAAAAAGAAACGAAATTGAGTTATTTGTAGTGAGGTGGATGGACCTAGAGTCGGTCATACAGAGTGAAGTAAGTCAGAAAGAGAAAAACAAATACCATATGCTAACATATATATATGGAATCTAAAAAAAAAAAAATGGTCATGAAGAACCTAGGAGCAAGACAGGAATAAAGACGCAGACCTACTAGAGAATGGACTTGAGGACATGGGGAGGGGGAAGGGTAAGCTGTGACAAAGTGAGAGAATGGCATGGACATATATATACTACCAAATGTAAAATAGATAGTGGGAATATCTAGCATAGCACATAGCACAGGGAGATCAGCTTGGTGCTTTGTGACCACCTAGAGGGGTGGGATAGGGAGGGTGGGAGGGAGGGAGATGCAAGAGGGAAGAGATATGGGGACATATGTATATGTATAACTGATTCACTTTGTTATAAAGCAGAAACTAACACACCATTGTAAAGCAAATATACTCCAATAAAGATGCTAAAAAAAATCCTTAAATATATCCACTAAGTCATTTTAGAGATAAATTAAGAACCAACAATGGAGAGACATGGTGGAAAACGACTGCAGTTCTTCTTTTACTTAATTTTGGTTCCAAATTCAAGAAACCAATAGGACTTAGGTATACTCATGTTGATTTTGAATCTAAGAAGTGAAGTTGAATTTTATGTTAAGTACTACAAAGCTCAGTTCCTCTTTTGTACCTCTGAATTTTCTAGAATCAAGAAATATGTTTATAAAACTGTACCCAATGTTCAAACAGAATACATTACTCATTGTTTATAGCCACTTGAAGCAGTAACTGGATTTTTTCAGTTCATGAACTTGCTTACGATGGCTATAACATTAACATAGTTTGGAGTTTACAAGCGTAATTGCCAACAAATTTTGGTTTTTGTTTATTCCCATCAGAAAGGTAGTTGTACTGGGTAACTTAAAAGTCACTTCCATGTCAAGAAACTTGAGGAGTGAATTTTTTTCTGTACCTTAAAAACTCTTCCTGAATGAAAATGTCCTATATCATGTGTCAATAAATCACCTCTTATCTTGTATGATATTATCTTGCATCTAAGATCTGTAAATATTCTTATATATTTACTATTCTTAAATACACATAAAATTTTAACTAAGTAAAAATGCATAGAGAAAAAGATTAAAGAACTACAATGAAATATTAATATTAGTTGTATGCACTTCATACAAGTATGGATGGTTGTTACTTTCTTTATATTCTTCTGTATTTCCCAGTTTTGTTAGTAGGCATATATATATATATATATATTTTTTTTTTTAATTTATTTTATTTTAATTTATTAATTTATTTATTTTTTTAACATCTTTATTGGGGTATAATTGCTTTACAATGGTGTGTTAGTTTCTGCTTTATAACAAAGTGAATCAGTTATACATATACATATGTTCCCATATGTCTTCCCTCTTGCGTCTCCCTCCCTCCCACCCTCCCTATCCCACCCCTCCAGGCTGTCACAAAGCACTGAGCCAATATCAGTAGGCATATATTTAAAACAATATATTTGTAAAAAAAAAAACACCTAAAATTCTACATATATTTTAAAAATTATGCAAAAAAGTGTGAAGCAAAGATACTAGAAAGAATTAGTTCTAAAGGTAAGGGTTGTATGTATTCTGAGCCTAGGAGTGTTTCAATTCTTCTTTCTCTTTTCATATGTTATAATATTACTGCTCATATATGGATTTTATGGACAGTATAATTTTCATTTTTAAAAAGACTCATAACTGTAGTCCAATACCTAAATGGACAACTTAAGACATAAATTTCTATATCATACAGATTGATAAATAATTTCAGGTTGACTAAAAGGTGCTAATTCAGATATAAGAAGACAAATATCACTAACTATCCTACAACCTGCTCTTGGTGAAATTGAAATAGTCGTTTCCACAGTTAAATGCTCTAATGGGAAGCCTGTAAGTATCTGTGGCCTAGGAATATTTCTAGCTATAGTATAATTGACATTTTAAAAAATGTATTTTTAAAGTCTCAATTCCCTTTATTCACCTTGTTGTCAGAAGTCTTAAAAATTTCTAATATACCAGTTTATTTTTTTTCAATTCCCAGGCTCTTAAGGTTAGGATTAAGCCTAATAATATTAACAGTTGTATGACAATCTTGGTTCATTTGGTTTACTTGCACATAGAAACAGAATCAAGACTTTGTCTTTTCCCGTTGGTTACTGATTTCTTAAAGTAGATCATCAAGTGATATTTTTTTAAAGAAGTAAATGAATTTAAAGATAGACATATTAACCTAGATTCATTATCAGTTCCTTAAACATAATTTTTATACCAACCTTTCAGTCTCTCCTCTTTTTCATTCTCCCATGGTATGAATTACTTTATTGATTAGGAAGCTATGGCCTGAATGCATAATGAAAATCCACAATGAAAACTCATTTTAGAAAGAAATTAATAATTTCAACAGTGAAAACCAATTTTCCCATGTTCAATCTTGTCATCTACTTTGCATTATTTCCCACGTGTACCCGGAAATCACTGATCATGGAACTGTGCAGATAATCAAATAAAATGAACGAATTACATAAAATATGTTTCTTCAAGGCTAATATGTAGCTCTCTCATACTAAAATAGTTACATTTCTATATTCAGAAGCTAAAGATATTATTAGAGATTAAACAGTTTTGAAAATGTATTCATTATTGAAAAATTCATACAATAATATTTTCATATGTTGTTTTAGGAATTATAATTTATTGAGGAAACAGGCTATTAATATAAAGCTATGAAAAAGCGCTAAGAAAATTCTAAATTTCAGGGGAACTTATTATATGATAGGCACTGTGCTACAGGATTTTCTACATGCATTATCTATTTTAATCCTCCTAAGACTCCAATAAGTGGATACCATGGTATTCATTTTTCAATGAAGAAAAAATGAGGCTTTGGGGAACACTTAGTAAACTTGTCCACGGTCACATCATTGTTGAGATTCAAGCCAAAGGCCTGACTTTATATACTATGCTCTTAAATATTATACTATCTTGTCTCTCTTCATATAGTGAAAGTAATTAATTATCAACTCGATTCTAACGCTTAGCCTTCCTGTACAAAAAAAGTATATATTCGTATGAAAAAAATATATCCATACATATATTTCACCTGCCAAACTGGCCCATGGTAGTGAATGACAATGATTAATTAGGAGGAATACTGTTCTGCAGTTATGATGGCATGTTTATGTAACCAGTCCTGAAATCTCATGTTTTTGCTAATATAAAAATAAAAACAAATTTGTTGTAATAAACAGAGGAAGGGTCCGAGTCTTATTCATAAGGAGTGGGGACAGAAAGAGGACCTATAGTACTTTCATTTTTAAATGACACAAGTAATGCAAGGATACATATAATTAGAAACAGTGAATGTCCTCCTCCACCACACCCCTAAATTCCTATTAGAGATAACCAGTTCCCTCCATAATTTAAGTTTCCAGAGCCTTTTCTACACACACACACACACACACACACACACACACACACACACACACACGCAAACACACACACACACATATGCACCTTCTTAAAATAACACACATACACTGAGTCACATTGTATGTGTTATGTCTGTTTTTCTCTTCATGTATGTTGGAAATTTTTCCATGTCAGTACAAATAGTGTACTTTATTCTTTTAAATAGCTGAACAGTCTAGTTGAAACACCTAATTATTTTACCCTTGCCATATAAATATATATGCTAGTTGTTTCCAAATTTTCTCTATTACAAAAAATGGTACAGTAAAAATTATTGTCATACATTTTTGTGCATAATTTTTGGTAATAATCTTATAAGTGAAATTTCTGGGTCAAAGGGTAGGTGTGTTTACGGTAGATACTGCCAACTTCCTTTAACCTTGTAATATATTCCTGTGTATTAAATGTAACATAGTTAGAACCAGTTCTGTGTTTATTGTCAGCATTTCAAATAGATCTCCCTGCCTCCCAATAAATTTAAGCAGATCTGAGAGACTGCTGTTGACAGCTTAGTTAAATAAGCTTTCTAAGCTCTTCCAATCTGTGTGATTATAACTCTTCCAGAGCCAGAGACATTACTGAAAGGGGTCCTTTTTAATTAAGGTAGCAACAACAATGCATTTGTGTATCGTACCATTTGCTAAGTAGACAGTGATATCCACAGAAAATGTGCCTACTTCAATCTGCATTGGATTTGGTTTCTAAAGTCATTATTAACCTGCTCTCAGTATATTATGAAAAAATATGTTCACATTCTTAAAAGAAAAATAGCAACAAAATAAAGACATAATGAAACACTGGTAGGAAACCTTCAGGAAAAAGAGGATTTTAACTTTGACGCTACACCTCACAAACAAACTGACCATATAACATCACACCAGAAGGTGAAAAGGGCTGCAAAGAAGCCCCGCAGAAGCATTTTCATGGGTATTTTTCTGGCTTATGGTCCCTTTGATAGCTAAGCATTAAAATAAGACTTTTTCTGTCTTCCTTGTATCCTCAAAAACAATGGCCAATGACTAAGTTAAAATATCCTAGGAAGAAGCATTAAAGATCATTGGAAATGTTTGTATTTTCCAAAAATTTTCTTTTTATTACATTTTTATGTTGAAAAGCACTAGTTTTTCATTTGTTCCTCATTGGTTATTCTGATATTTAATATTTAATTAATTACTTAAGTCAAATTTTATAGTGTATAGGTTTTCCATGAAATTCATATGATGAAAAACATTAACTGAGAATGTATGTCATTACAGACTATGCTTTTTTTTTTAATAAATTTATTTTTTTGGCTGCATTGAGTGTTGCTGCGCGTGGGTTTCTCTAGTTATGGTGAGCAGGGGCTACTCTTCATTGTGGTGTGCAGGCTTCTCATTGCGGTGGCTTCTCTTGTTGTGGAGCACGGGCTCTAGGCACGCGGGATTCAGTAGTTATGGCTCGTGGCCTTTAGAGCGCAGGCTCAGTAGTTGTGGTGCACGGGCTTAGCTGCTCCGAGGCATGTGGGATCTTCCCAGACCAGGCTCAAACCCGTGTCCCCTGCATTGGCAGGCAGATTCTTAACCACTGTGCCACCAGGGAAGCCCCAGACTACACATTTTAACTGTTTTCTATCTGGTTAAGAATTCTGGTCCATGTTTTGGCTATTGTAAATAGTGCTGCTATGAACATAGGGGTGCATGTGTCTTTTTGAATTATAGTTTTGTCCAGATATATGCCCAGGAGTGGGATTGCTGGATCATAAGGTAATTCTATTTTTAGGTTTTTTTTTAATGTAAAAGAAGATGTGATATATATGCATATATATATCACATATATGATATATATATTATATATAATGGAATACTAAACTGACATAAAAAAGAATGAAATAATGCCATTTGTAATAACATGGAAGGAACTAGAGACTATCATACTAAGTGAAGGAAGTCAGAAGGAGAAAGACAAACACCGTATGATATCACTTATATGTGGAATCTAAAATATGGTACAAATGAACTCACCTAAGAAACAGAAATAGACTCACGGACGTAGAGAAAAGACTTGCGGTTTTAAGGAGGAGGGGAGTAAGGGAGGAATGGATTGGGAGTTTCAATAATATGTATAAAGTAATTTTAAAATGGTAATAAGAAGAGAATGGTAATAAGAAGATTCTTAGGTACAAATAAACATTGACATTAATATACAAAAATAAAAAAGAATTCTGGTCCAATGGAACCAACTTTAGTGTCCATCAACAGATGAATGGATAAAGAGGTTGTGGAATACATATATAAGGGAATATTATTCAGTCATAAAATATGAGGAACTTTGGTCATTTGCGACAACATGAATGGGTATTTAAGGCATTATGCTAAGGAAAATAAATCAAACAGAGAAAGATAAATACTGTATCTAAAAACACAAACAAATAAAATCCAAAACAAGACAAAAAGCACAAGCTCATAGAAAAAGGGATCAGATTTATGGTTACCGGAGGCAGGGGGTGGGGAGATGGAGAATAGGATAAAGGTGGTTAAAAGGTACAAACTTCCACTTACAAGAGTAATAAGTACTAGGGAAGTAATGTACAGCATGATAACTATAGTTAACACTGCTGTATGATATACAGGAAAGCTGTTAAGAGTAATCCTAAAAGTTCTCAAAACAAGGAAAAAATTTTTCTTATTTTGTTTTCTCTTTTTATTGTATACATATAATATGATGGATTCTAACTAAACTAATAGCTGTAGTTATTTCACAGTATGTGTAAGTCAAACCATTATGCTGTACACCTTAAACTTATATAGTGATATATGTCAATTATAGCTAAGTCAAACTGAAAAATACTTAAAAGAAAAAGAATTCTGGTATCATATTAAAATATTCTGGTTAATGAAAAATTAACCATTTCAGCTATTAGTGAAAAATTTGGAATTTATGTGAATACATGTAACACTGAAACTATGTTAAACATAACAATATTTCATGATTCATAAAACAGTTCAGGATCTTTCAATGCCCCAATCATCATTATAGTTTTTACTATAATTTTTCAGGGGTTTGACTAATTCTATCATTCACCTCACTTTGCTAAGCTTATCTTTGAAATAATAGTTTAGTCTTTAATACACATTCATTTTTCCTAGAAAAATATTATACATGTGCAGTAATAACTCATCAATATAAAATATTGTAGATACTAATGGCTTATAATCAATATAATATTTGATTTTATATATTATCCATTGACCTAAGATATTTAAATTTTCCAGCCTTCGAAAGCTAGTGTATCTAGTCCAGAAGGCATTAAACACATGCTGTTAAAACTGTTCCATCAACAGTCATCTCTAAAGAACGTCTTGCAATTTTCATAGCCCTTTTCCACACTCCCTTTTATAGTCTTTCTTAAAACAAATTTGGCCATGTCACTCCCAAGCATGAGACATTCCATTATTCCATTTGCTGATAGCACAGAGTTCAAATTCTTTTGCATGTCATTGAAAGTTCCTGTCACCTTCTCTGGCTGTAGTAGTTGACAGCATTCCATCTTAACATCCTGTGCTACGTCTATTCAAATATTCCCTACTCCCCACCTCAGCAGCTCAAGTGACGCTCCCCCTATGAAACATTACCTGATTTTTCCCTCCTTTAGGTAGAAGTAGTCAGTACTATCTTTGGGTCATCTGTGCAACTGATGTAACTTATCCATCATATCACCTTCAACACTTCATTGCAAGGATTTCTTTACACAATATTTTTTTCTAACAAACTGTGGGTTCCTTCAAGTCAAGGAAACTGTCTTTATATTCACTTTAGTATTTAGAAAAATGTATACCTCAGAAACATTCCCCGCCATTTTTGATGGATTCTTAACTGATGAATTTACCATTTGAGAATGCAGACAAAAACATCTCTAATTAAAATTTGAGAAACTCTTAGTAGAACTCCAAGGAGTATGTTTCTAACTATAAGACACTATTTTACTGTTCATTTTGCTATTTTGTATACAAAAGTGTGGGTGGGAGTTTGATCCTGCTGGGAGATTCTGGGGGTTGGGAGTTAAGATCACTGCATTAAAACAAAAGCTGTGGTGAAGGAAATAAGAAGGAAAAATCCATATTATAGCTAAAAAATGGCCAAAGATTTCTTATTGCAAATTTATCTGTATTTTCACTTAACATGTAATTATTGTGAACTTTTATTATTATTATACCTTGGATCATTCACACTGGTGTACCAAACACTATATTTTCAATTTTCTGATTATTGTCTGTAGCATTTAATATAGTGATAGCCATATGACTGGCACTTACAAAAGACATTTGAAAGACTGAAAGAAGTAGTAAAATGCCTGATGCTTTTTAATGGACAGTGATATAAACAGTAGAGGCAGATAATATCCAGACTTCTATATAAGCAGCACACTGAGCTTTTAGTAAGGGCCAGGCTGTGTTAAGAATTTTATGTGCTGTAATTCACCTAATCTTCACAATAAACTTGTAAGATAGGCACCATTATTTTGTCATTTTACACATGTGGAAACAAATTTATTGAGATTAAATGACTTTCTTAAAGATATATCACCTAGAAGTGATAAAGGTAGGAAGGACTCAACTCAGAGGAAGTTGATTTCAGAGCCCACAGTCATAACCACATGCATTCTTTCTACTTTGAACTTGGGATGAGAGGAGTTTTCTGGTTATTTCAGCATAGAATACCATATAATAAAAGTTTTATTTTGTACATTTTTGAGATCGAAGATTAATTTAGAAAAGGACAAATGAGTAAAAATCAGAAAATAGGTTTAATAAATTAGTTCCTAAATGCAGAGGCACAGGGAAATCACTCTAAATGGAATCTTGACAAGGGATTAGTAATGGAGCAACCATTTTACATAAGGGTGTGCCTTTTGAAATCAAATTACATAAATGGGAAAATAAGGTCTATTAGTTCTTGAAGATTATCTCTATTTTTATTGGAATAACTAGATGTCTCTAGGGTAAGTCTGTAAATACATAAGGGAACAGATCAATTGGATTAAAAAAAATCAAAGTTCCAGTACAAATTGATTTTTTTTTATTTTCAGAGAATTTTAAAACATTGTAAAACCAGTTTGAACAATCCAAAGCTTCAGTATATTATTTTGTTCTATATCCATAGTTTTTTTTATGAAGTAGTCTCTGCTGTATGGTATTTCTTTAAAATCATTGCTTTTTTGTAATTTAATTTGAAAATGTTCATTGTTATACACATAAAATCTCTCTAAATGTAAGACCTCTTTTACGATATACTCACTTATTTGCAATATAGTCAAATTTTAATATCAGAATTATATTTCTAGAAAGTGATCTTACGAATCATATAGTTGAGTATTTTTATTTGATAAGGTTAGGTGAAGAATTACAATGATCTGTGTTTTGTGTATCCATTCCCTTGGGTGTTACATCACATTCTTTTTAAATTTTTCATTTATTAATTTGTCACATGGATAAACCATGAAGATGCAAATATGAATATAATATTTTCCCTCAAAAAGCTTAGAGTCTCTTAATAAAGAGTCTTTTAAATTCTAATTGAATATCAAATTACACTCAGCTTAATAAGTACCTCTGTTTAGCAGAGCTAGAAAGGAAGAACACTGCTCCTACCCAAGGAACCCTGTAAATACAAGTTAGCCAAACCACTCAAGGTTTGCTACTTGCATCTGAGAGGTGATACAGTCAAATAACAGTAAAGATGGGAAGCAGAAGGGGATTTCCTTGTCATAATCTTACTGTGAGTTAGTCATGGAGTTACAGGTAGTATTTTCTTCAAAATATATATTATTTTCTACAACAAAATTGTCATGAACATGTTCAGTAGGTGTCAGCATTCTGCTGGGGGTTGGAGACAGCTAGTTGCATAACCAAGACACATTTTTTTCTATCCTACTGCAGCATACCATTCTATAGAAGCCAATTTCCAGAGCCTACCATCTCTACCTGGATATACAGACATTTGTAACTCTACATGTTCTAAATCAAATTCATTTTCTGCCCTTCTCCTCAACTCTCCTTATATGTGTTCTTGGGCCTGCTGTCTTATTTTGGCTAATGACAACACAATGCCTCTGCATTGCTGCGGGGGGAAAAATCTCAGCATCATTCCTAACTCTTCCTCTGTTGCCCTCACTTATGACACACACCATCCCACATGTAGTAAGTAATCAAGTCTGTCAATTCTATCTCAGAAATGTCTCTGATAATTTTTGCTAATCTTTTTTTACCATTGTTTTCCGGACTCTCCTGCCCCCTCCAGAATGTAAGCCCCTTGAGAGCAAGGACTTTAACTGTGTTATTCACTGTAGTACCCCTAGTTCTAGAAGAGTTCCTGGCACATAGTAAGCCCTCAAATGTTTGTTAAATAATCAAATTAAGTCCTAATTCCAAAATAACATAACAACAACTAATATTTTTAGAGGATCACTATCTGCCAGGCACAGGGATGGTGCTTTGTAAAAATTTTATATTTAATCCTCAAAATTAGAATAGATTGGCACAACAAGGTTGGTTGGACTCAGAGGCCCATGTTGGTAGCTACAGGGTTTTACTCAGTTGCCCTACTACAATATTATGATTTATAAGAAATATATATTTGGTCTTTGTTCACAGTTCCAGGCTCAAAGCTCCCAAAACATTTGGCGTTTCCTAAGTGCTGAAAGCTTAAAGGTGTCTCTTATTTATGTTAATAAGGTGACTTGGGAATGCACTAAGGATGGGGGCTGGTTGCCAGGAGAACCAGCCATGTGATTAGAAAGTTGGAAATTTCAGTCCTACCCCCAGACCTCCTGGGAGATGAGAGGGGCTGGAGGTTGAATCAGTTGCCAATGGCCAATGATTTAATCAATCAAGCCTTTGTAATGAAGCCTTCATAATAACCCAAAAGGATGGCGTTCAGAGAGCTTCCATCTGGCTGGTGAACATGCTGGGAGAACAGCACATCTGGAGAGGGTATGGAAACTCTGTGTCCTTTCCTCATACCTTGCTCTATGTGTATCTTCCATCTGGCTGTTCCTGAGTTATATCCCTTTTTAATAAACTTATCTACTAAGTATGATGTTTTTCTGAGTACTGTGAGCCACTTTAGCAGATTAATCAATCCTGGGAAGGGGTCTTGGGAACCTTTGATTTATAGCCAATCGGTTAGAAGCACAGGTAAAAACCTGGGCTTGCAACTGGCATCTGAAGTGGGGTGGGGGGAGGGGGGGTGGCAGGGCAGTCTTGTAGGACTGAGCCCTTAACCTGTGGGATCTGATGCTATCTCCCAGAAGACAGTCAGAATTGAGTTGAATTCTTGACACTTTGCTGGTATCTGTGAATTGCTTGATATTGTGTGGAAAGCATATCCCTAGCCTACCCTTCACCCACACACAAACTTTGGAGTTGGGTCCAGGAGTCTAAAAGACTTACCAAAATCTACTCATTTCTACAGTTCATCTACCATGTTATTAGCATTATCTCTCTAAAGATTCATTACAATTCTGTTTTCTTACTTAAAACCTTTCAATGATTTATACCTCCTTGTCATTCCATGTTAGGTGCATTGTAACTTGACTTCAGCCTGTAGGTCTAGTCTACTTTTCAGGGATTCCTTTCTAACAATTAATATTATAGCTACGAGGGCCTACTCACTTCCTAAATTATGCCATTTACCTTATCATGTGTGTGTTTGCTTCTATTGTTTTCTGTGCCTCGAATTACTTTCTCCTTGTCTGCTTAATTAACTCCAATTCACCCTTAAAACTCAGCTTCAAATCTCATCCTCATTTGCTTGAAAGAGATAACGTGGCAGCTAGATACATCGGAATTTGCATCCTGGATTTCCTACTTACTGATTGCGTGATTTTAGGCAAGGCCTTAATCCTCAGGTTCTTCATTTTAAAACTGGCACATTAACACCTGACTTCAAGGGTTATTTCTTTGACTACAGGAGATAACAAAGCAACTAGAGCTTGGTACGCACCTCCCAAAAAGTCTATCAGATCAATTCTGTATCCCAACATCATCAGTTGAATAAACTGCTCCCATTTAGTTCACATTTCTATTTCAAAACTTGTAGCAATTATATCTGTTTATATTTCCAAATCTAACCATCTGCCAGTCACCAAGTAGACTGTAAATAAATAAATGTTGAATTTATTGCTGACTGAGATATAACCACATGTAATCAAAGTATACTATACTTTCTTAAGCCAAATGTAATTTGTGGAGGTTGTTTTTATTATTCTTTACTGCTAGTAATAAAGAGGTGATGGATTCTGTGCTTACATAAGCTTTCTACACCTTTCACATCAATAGTCCCACACAGTTTTATCTGTTCAGCATTAGAATCAAACAATGAATTAAATAGAATGACTCAGGTTAGAAAAGGTCTCCAGCCCTATCAAGCTTTGTCATAGTTTAAGGCAAATGTAAATGTCAGTGTCAGGTCAGAAAAGATAGAGTTGAAAATTAGGGTGAGTCATGGGAAAGAAAGACAATGCACAGACAATTGGAGGGAGGGACTAGATCTGCTATCACACATGAGAAAAGCTATAACGGAAACACTGCTGATCCAGTGCTGATTTTAGTATGCTTTGTAAATAGTTTATTTAAATACATACAAACTGCTTTTCAATTCCTTGGGCAGAGGTACGGCCTGGTAAAAACTAGTAGAGTCTTCTCCCAGTGTGATAACCCCAAATTTCCCTTCTGCTTCTTGTGGCAGGTATCGTTTCCTGCTTTGCAAAGTGTCAGGAGGCTGGGTCGCCCAAAAAAGGGGGAGGGGAGAACTTGCTGAAATATTTCTTGGAGATTAGAAATTAATTTATTGTTTTCTTATATTCATTTTCTTCAGAGAGAAGGGGGCCACTTACCTAATTTAAAACCACTGCCCATGATATTAGTGATTACACTTTACATTTACACCTAATAAGAAACTTTACAAGATAGCTATATTACAATTAGATCCTGGCTCAGAGTTTTCCTTTTATTCATTGATGAATGTGTGCAACATTAAAAAGAACTGTGAAAGTGTAACGGTTACAGAATAGAACAGAATAGAATGTGTCTAAGGTTTAATTTTAATTGCATATAACCGTATTTGGATGGACAGCTTAGAGAAAACCACTTAATAATCAAATTTCTTAATTACAAGTAGCAATTGACTTGGACAGACATTTGTTGTGCCCATAATCCTATTAAAAGGAGCACTTTGGAAACCCAAGTGTTGTTTTTTTTTTTTTTCCTGCATTGGAAATATCATTTTTCATGACAATGACTTGTATAGGAAGGAAAGAAAGAAATGGTCATTTATGTTAAGTCATGCACTGTTTTATAGAAAGGGCAAAGGAGGATCAGAGATTAAATAACTTGCCTGCATTCACACAACTATTAAATTACAAAATAAAAATCCATACTTAGTTTTGTACATTTTGAAATCCCATGCTAACTGGTGAAAATAAAAACTGCTTGCAAATAGTCTGTAGGAAATTTGTGAGCTATATATAGTCTGATGTTTGTGTCCCTCTTCAGATTCATATGCTGAAAAACCTAATGCCCAAGGTGACGGTATTAAGTGGGGCCCAAGGTGGGACCTTTGGGAGGTGATTAGGTGATGAGAGTGGAACCCTTATGAATGGGATTAGAGCCCTTATAAATAAGGCCCCTGAGAACTAGCTTGTTCCATCTGCCATGTGAGGATACGAGCAGACCAGAAGTTTGCAACTCTAAAAAGGTCCCTCACTCATGCGGGCACTCTGATCTTGGACTTTAGCCTCCAAAACTGTGAGAAATAAATGTCTGTTGTTGATAAGCTATCCAGGCTGTGATATTTTGTTATAGCAGCTTGAACAGGCTAAGACACTGTTTCTATAGATTGATACTGAAGTTGAAATCAGTATGATTGTGGAATAAAAAAGAATACAGTCTATGCTAGAGATCCTCACTTCACTATGCATTTATGAGATGAAGCTTGTAATGTGTCTTAATATTAGTGAGTGTCACTACCTGTACCTGGTACTACGTAAGAAAAAGCACATTAAATGGAAAAGTTCACCCACCTGTATCAATGAGTAACAAACACCTGTTGAGAAATCTATTATGCACAAAGCATTGAGTTTTTTAAAGAAGGTTAAAGAGGCAAGACTAAAAACTGATTAGCTGCAATACATATTTATGCATTGCTTTCTAAGAGAATATTAGTTATATCATAATCTGGAAGAGAATGTTTATAATTTACTCAGTGGCTCAAAGTATACTTTATTTTATATTAAAATATTTTTAAAATGACTTAAAAGTCAAACTGATGATCATAGGATATCAATCTAAAAAGGAATGCAAAGATCATTAGTCCAGCCACAAATTTATGCAGCAGAAAAAAAATAAAAATAAATGCTAGAGAGTCCAAGTGACTGATGTAACTTATCAATAGGACAAAGGCACAGTGGGGTATACCAAGTGAAATGGTAGGTAAAACTGCCTAATGCAAATTTATATAAATTGTTATTTCTGTTTATTTCTGTTCCTCTCTCATTCTCTCTGGTTTTGCTCACCTTTTACAGTTTTATTTATTTGAGTTAAATTTGTTTAGCATGCTAAACAAATTTAATTTTGCTCTTATGCACTTTAATGCATGAGAGCAATAAATTTAATAAATTTTAAAAGACAGAGCAAGACTAGATTATGAGTGTGTGTGATATCAATATTCATACATAAATATCAATATGAATGAACATCAAAAACAAAGCAATATATCAATTGGAACATGGCCTAAAAAACAGGAATTTCATGACAACATCTGCAACGTTCCAATGATGAAGGTTTCACAAAAAATAGCCAGGTGAGGGAGATTCTAGGTTCTAACAGAATTGGCTTGGTCGATGCAATGTGTGAAAAGGGAAGAATTTCAAATAAATATCTAGATTTCTTTTAAAATTAGAGTGTATAGTAATAATGGGCTTTCATTCCCACACTGCAACAACTGGCTGGACCTAAGTATTAGCTAATCCCATTTAGATGGGGAAGGCTTTTTCCAGTTTCATACAATCTCCCCACTTCCAATTTCTTAATATTTTACTACTGAAGTGCATTACTCATTTATATTACCTATATGATTCTAGACATTTGAGTATGTAACATCTGATCCAGAGGAAAGTGAACCAAGTTGTAAAAGGTTTTGATATTTTTGTTCCTAATGGTATGGTTATCCTTGAGGTGGAGAGAGACGCAATATACACACTGTAAGCATTTTCCACCCTTCTAGAAAAGGAAAAAACAGAAAACAAAAAATCTTGTCATTAGATGTGACTCTCTTAGCTTGATTTCACTAGATCCTTACTCATCTGACCTCATATTTCGTATTTTGATAATCAGAGAAAAACATTGTGGTCTTTATTGTATTTGTCTCCTTATAAGGAGGAAATGTGTTCAAATTATATTTTTTGGCTATTTCTGGTCTCTGTGAAACTGAATTTTGATAATATACAGTATTATTTGACTATAATAAAATTCTGCTGATTATGCATTCACGTATGTCCAACTCAAATAATATATATATTCCTTAGTGTAAATTAAGAAATTGGCAAAGTTGCCATCCATTGCACTGTCTTATGTATTCTTTTTAGTGTGAGTCCTTGTGTCAGGACCTGGTTATATCTGAAGCCCTGGTTACAGGTAAGCATTTACAGTGTAGGGCCCAAACTAATGAATTTTAAATGAGAGCACTATTACTTCTAAATATGTCCTAACAGATTCCTACAGCACATACAACAGAGTCAAATCTATTGAAAATGAGGCAAAGAATTACCTTTTCCCTTTTTTTTTGGGGGGGGGGGCGGATCTAGGATGTTATGGTTAATTGACAAAATGCCCCAAATTCTTCCTTGTATGTACCCCCTTTTCAATATGACTATAACTTCTCTCATCGAGAGGTGGAGCCTGTTTTCCACACATGAATGTAGGTTGACTTTTCTATACATTTGGCCAAAAGAATGCTGTAGAATTAATAGCGTGCAATTCTAAGCCTAGAACTCAAGAGGTCTTTCATGCTTCAACTCTCCCTCCTGGAACACTCATTGCCATGGGAATAGGCCAGGCTAGCTTGCTAGAGGTACAAAGGCCATCATCTCAGCCAAGGCCATCCTAGAGCAGCCAGCTTCCAGACAACCCAGTAGCTGAGTGCAAACACCTGAGTAAGCCAAGGGAGCTCAGTCAAGCCCAGCCCAGACTGGCAGAATTGTCCAGGTGACCTGTAGACTCAGAGGGAAAGTACATTGCTGTTTGAAGCCACTAAGTCAGTAATTTTCAAAGTGTCATCTACGGTTACCTGGGATCTTCACCACCTTTTTCTGTGGAGCTGCAAGGTCAAAACTACTTGGATAATTATATTAAGACTTTATTTGTCTTTTAATTCTCATTCTGTCAAGAGTCTACAGTGTAGTCTTCCAAAGTCTTCATAATGTTTTATATCAAAACAATGAATACAGTAGCAGAAATGAGAACCCAACAGTCTCCTACTGAGCCACATATTAAAGAGATTAGCAAAAATGAAAACCAATGCTACCCTTCTCACTAAATTTTGCTTTGCTTAGAAAATGCAGCTATTTTTCATAAAAATACATTATTTATAAGTAATAGGTGTATTGTTAATGTTAAAGGAAATGATAAATATCTTAAATTTTATACTTTAGTTCCTAATACAGTAAATATCAATGTAAAATGCACGTAAACAAACCTCCTTGGAGTCCTCAATAATTTTTAAGAAAGGATCCTGAGAACAAAAAACCTGAGAACTGCTACACATTTCTTATTTATTTAGCATTTCTACATTATGAGAATAGCAGTTTGTTCCTCAAGTAAAAATCACTATGCTTTGTCCCTCATGACATAATTCCCCTAGCACTCGTGCAATTCTAAAGCCTTACGATCCATAGACTGTGGATATATGTTCTTTCATTTCTAGAGTAATATTGAGTCATTTTCAGTCTTATCATTTTATATTTTAAAAATGGGACTTATTCCCTTTCTAAAACACATGCAGATCAATATCAGTCTATCTAATTTGTAAGCAAATATTTGCTTGCTGATTTTATACAAAGCAATAATTTCCATGGGACACAGAAATACAGAAGCTGAGAATTTTAACTAAGAGAGCACCCATTCAAGGTTTTGCCAAATTTAGCTTGGGGTTGAAGGTTAAAGAATCCCAGTGGAGTTGTAATAATGATGCACTTGGGGAGGTTAAGTTGCTCATAAATTTTATTCTACGAAGATCAAAACTAAGGATTTTGAACTGGATATGCTTCACTGCTCTAACATTATGTAAAGAAATGAAATAAAAAGTGAGAGATGACTACTCAATTCCTGAGAAGTCCATATTTATAAAAAATGACAGATAGGTAATATAGGATCACACATCTGCTGTGACGAAAGGATTATAAAAAGTTAAAATTTTCTGTGGGCTAATACTGCATACTGCAATGCAAAGCAGCTCACTACAATATCTCATATAAAGCTGGATAATTCAACTGTATTAGAATAAAATAGCTTCTTTTGCTTAGTATTTTGTTATTAGCTCTTTGATTTAGCTGTAGGTAGTTGAGTAGTGAAAATGCAGGAAGAAGAAAATGTAATTAAAGAGCCCTACCCCTCAATGCATTGAAAGGAAAAATGAACTACATACACTACAAATATTTGGGACAAAACAAATTACTGTGAATTTTAATTGCTACTAGACACTGTTTAAAAATAAAATATAAAAAGTAAAACAGCTTATGAAAATGAACTCGGTACTGATTGATTGAAATTTATGTTTGAAAATTTCCTCCCTCCCTCAAAGAACAGCTTGTTATAAACTGAATGATTTTGTACTAATATTTTCACATTATCTTGAAAAATCCAGAAAAATAGCATGCATTGTATTTTAAAGTAAAAAATAATAATGGATTTTATATTAAAAAACATAGCACGCGGACATTTTAATACTATTTTCTACAAATAAATCTGGCTGATTTAAACCAGTGTGAAAGTGCCAGCCTCCAAAGGGAGTAAACAGAAATTTTTCAAATGTTTATGCTGGAAAATGACAACAACAGCTGCTTTATATACACATCTTTTACATGAGTAAAGAGAAGAAAAAACATGTGTACATGTCCTTTCCAATTTTAGCCACCTTTTCTAACTACCATAGGGGTAACTTCATTAGAGAGCCTGCATGGGCATTTTATGAATTGCCCTCTTAGTTAAATAGTAAGCATTAATGGTAATTACAAGAATCTCAAAAGCAATAAAATTAATACCATGTGATTTAGGAGTCTAAAAGATTAGAAGAGGAACCAAAATTATGTGTTTTTGTTTTCTTCAAAAGCAGAATCAAACAAAGACTATACTCCTTTTCACTCTTGACAGGGCTTAATATTGTAGTTTAGCAATATTAATGTCATGAAGTCCTTGCTTCAGGGAAGAGAAAGAAGTAACAGAACCATATCAGAATTATGAAGGAAAAGGTTGGAGACTTGTAGAGGTAGAAAATTAGTTTGAATTGAAGTTTTAGCAGAGGTCAACTATTGAGTTGAGTCAAAAGAGAAAAATCTCACTGCATACACCATCTGTGAAATATAAAGAATTAAGTATTAGCATTTTTAGTAGACTCTAAACACTTTATTATCTGCTTCAAGCCAGTATACTGGATCTATATAGCCAGCGTAAATTCCTGATGAAAGCAACTGAATAAAATTATGTATACAAATATATGTGCATACTTTTAAAGAATGTTGCATCTGACATGAACGAAATCTGCAAAGACTAAGATCAAAGTAAAAGCAGGAATCCTAAGAGGTATCACCAAAGCCAGCGTACAACATGAGAACTTCTAGAGATCCTCGGAAAGCTTGAGCTTCCCTTTTGGCTGCTTCATGAGGATAAAGGGAAAAGTATGGTAGAAGATTTCTTCCATAAAATGAGAAAGAAATCTCATGCGGAAAAAGGGTCTGAAAGGCAATATACAGTCTTGTCCTTAGTGCTGGTTAGAGAAAAAAAAAAAAAAAGGATTCACATTAACAAGTTGGTCTTCATCACAGACCTGAAATCTACATCCATGCTATTTGAAAGCATTTAGTTTAAAAGCAAAGCATTTAGTTTAAAAATTGTCCTGGATTAATAGTGCCCTTGAGTGACTAGTAGAAGCAAATACTTTAAAAATGGAACTCCAAGTCTGGCCTTAAAGAATTTTCATCAATAACATTCCACATGTGTGAGATTACAGTCAAAATCAGAGCACACAAGGAAAATAAGATTTCACATGTGAGAACAAGAAGGAACTGGAAGTGCAATTAGAACCATGAAAATTAAAATAGAGGCTCAAATGAAAATAAGAACAAGAAAAAGAGACTATTAAATTTGTAAAACACTCAAGTGGAATTTTGTATCAAAAATTATAAAATTAAAAGAATAAAGAGATATTAATTTAAAATAAATCACAAATACAGATAAAATCAGTGAATGGGATATAGACTCAGAGAATATGATACTAAGAAAATATGAAATGATTTGGAAAAAAATTAAGAGACATAAAAGTAGAGAAAAATGGAAAAAGTCACATTAAATGAGGTAATGACCAAGGAGTTCCAGAATTGCTGAAAGACATCTATCCTCAGATTCTGGAAGGCCAACAAGTCTAAAGTGGGATACATAAAAATTATACACGTCATAACCAGCTTCAGAACACCAAAGAACAAAGGAAGATTTTAAAAGCAGCCAAAGAGAAATAGCAAATTACCTATGCAGGTATAACAATTAGACAGACAGTTGACTTGCCATTAATAAATGGAATCCAGAAAATAACAGAATAAAATCTTCAATGGTGTCAGAAAAATCTTTGACAATGTCGACTCACAGTTCAGAGAAACTATTTTCCAAAGACAAGAGCAAAATACAAATACTTTCAGACAAAGAAAAACTGAGAAATCTTCACTAAAGGAAAGTCTAAAAAATATACTTCAAATAAATAGATAAGGTGGAAGTTCTAATAAGAAGGAACAGTGAAAAAATAGTGGTAAATATGTGAGTAAATCTAATATAATATTAATTTATAATACAGTAATAACAATATCTAATTCTTGGAATAATAGAGCAAAAATACCTATAGCATTGATTAAAAAAATCTGATGGCTCATGGTAATTAAAAGAATCTAATATACTTGTATTTTAGGAGGAAGTTAAAAATATTAACATGCCTCTGTGTGTGTGTGTGTGTGTGTGTGTGTATGTGCGTGTGTGTGAGTACTCATTTGCTCTGAGAGATATCTTAATTGTATTAGTTTTAATAGTATATTTTATTTTTGTTCTGTGGCTTGTTTTTTTCTTTTAGCATCAATAAAATTTCCAAGTTTTAATAAAAATATCAAGTTACATGCTTTGATAAACTCAGAAATTTCCAATAAACATCCTCTAGAGTTTACAGTAAAAGTAGTACTGTTGAACAAATAGAATGTATGCATATAAAACTAATGAGCACATACCCTCAATTTAGGCATGCACAACTACCCTAAGACAATTTGACTTATGGAATATCTTTGATAATATATTAAAAAATTTATAGCCTCTCAAACTTCTACTGTGCATGACACAGTAGAAGTTTCTCTCTCACCTTAAGAAAGAAGTTGTTCACAATCTGTCCTGTGCAGAAAATGCTGATACACTGGAAAAGAGAAAGCCCAATATTACTAATACAATCCTCTTGTTTATTATTTATTAAAGTTAAAAAAAATTATTCTAGATAATTTGTTATTCCCATGCAATCATATTATATTCATATTTACTAGTTTTCTAAATTGAGAGAAAAATATAGAATAAGCATTTTAACATAATGCTTTAATATATATATCGCACAGAACAATTCTTTATATTAAGTTAAATTATTCATTAAAAGTAGTCAAATTAAATGTTTGAAGTATATATTATATAATATAAAGATATACACATATATTTTACCATTATCATATTCCTGTAACTTTCTTTGTATCTCTATATCCAAAAAATTCCTTTTGAAATCTTTCATTAGAAACTCTACTGGTATCAATATACTCCTTGAATAATTAATATTTTTTACTTTAATTTATAACTTAATTAAATTTATAATTTAATTTTTAATTTATAAATTTATGTTTTGGCAGTAGTTTAAGAAGTTAAAAATTCTCAAAGGCATAGAATTTTATGTGTCCATCTCTTCAGTTTAGAGAGTTTTATTAGCTTGTAACAGAAGTTCTGGATTAAGCAGTACATTGGGTTGATCAACATGAGCTTGTCTTTTTTATGATAAAAAATGATCAAATTAGTAATTTCATATGGCTCAAGTGTAGATAATTAACTGGCTCACACAACTTAAAAATCTACAGGTAGACCTGGCATGTTTTCAACATTCTGCCTTATGAGGTTAGTTTCATCCTAAGGCTCCCCTTGTGATATTAAGATAAATGCCACCAGCACTTAGGACTACATCCTTCGTCCATTTTCTCAGGTAGAAAGAGGGGATTATTTACTTAACAATATTCCCCCCCAAAAAAATCCTGAGATGTACTCTGGACTTGCAAAATTCAGCCCATAACACTGGCTTAGCTGTGTTATATAAATCCCATCCCTGAAGCCAGAAGAGGAGTCAGTCTCCACAAAACCATATGGATCCCCAAACTAAAGTCTGGCATAACAGAAAAGGGGATGGGAGAAAGATGCCATTAATGCAATGGAAATCATTCACTATTTCGTCTCGAAATGTTTTTAATGTACTAATAATGAGTCTAGCTAAAGTAGGAAAAATGAGTCCTGGCATAATTCCTGGGATTTCTGGATGACTGATATTTACCATTTTGGCTCTTTTATTTTTCTTTTTGAGAGGAGAGGATTTCTTAAAAATCCTGTGTCTTTGATTCAGGGTTTTACAAGTAAGAATGATTTAGTATTTACCCATTATAGATGTACGAGATCTTAAGGTGAAGAACAAAAGCAAAATCCTATTTGGCTGTGATCATGTGTGAACTCCAAATGGGCAGGGGAAAACTGTTTCCAATCAAATGGGATGTCGCCGAAAAAGTGCATGGGCCAGTTTGTTCCATGTTTATCCAAGTTATTGATTTTTCCATCATATATAAAGTCTTACAACATTAAAGAGATTGTTCCTGCTACAACATTATGAATTCATTGCTTGGAACACAGTTTGCTATTGAATGTCTGCCAGATTTTGTTAACAAAGGTATTCAGAAGAAAACTGTGCAGCTATAACACAATGAATACATGAAGTCTCTAATAATGTCTTTAAAGTCATGTGCATATTCTTTAAGCAAAGATAGTTTGAGGAATAAATGCATTGTTATTTTGCATTATTTTCCTCCACTAGGCTTAAAACTACTATTTATATTTTAAACATTTAGTGCTTCTCTGGACTATTTAGGTACTTCTGAGGAACCAATAATGTTATTTTCTGAAGTTTAATGCTATATAAAGATTTATTGTTTTACACAATGGTAAACTGTGAAAATTCATATGCTCTTGAGGCACAGATTTCATCTCCACTTAGGTGCATTGTGGTCAGCTTCTGGGGTCAAAAAGACCCTCAGTAGGATTTCTGTAATTTTCTTCTATTTTTTTCTATCTTTTGTAGCTTCCAGATATAACAAGAATAGTTGCAATGGGAGATTGATATTTTAAAATGGTAAGAGTCATTTTAGAATTTTCATTTCAAATAAATTTATTTCTCAGTATGGAGCTATTATTATTACAGCTAATTGGTTATACCTTAGTATGGAGAAGGGGGCACCTACAATTATTAGAGTGGGGCAGAAAGGAGGTAGGACTTAAGAGGGTCTAGCTACAGATTCCAAAAAATTTGGTATGCAGAAGGCTGTAGTAACAATGAGTTTAATTCTGTGCAAGCTTGTACTTAGCTACTGCCGGGCGTTTGGGCTATGGAGTTTGTTTTCAAACTTATGAATAGACTGTATTGATAAAGGCATTCCAGACACTAGAGGTGATGTTCAGATGATCAGGCAACGATGAAAAACTATTGGGTTTGAGAATATAATAATATCCTTCAAGACAAGGTGTTTCGTAATGGACCTAAGTCTTGAGTCTTTCTACTTACTAGTGATGTGACTTTAAACATACTTCAAGATATGTTTTAACAAAAGATCTGATTTTTTTACAGTGTGTTGATGAATTTTCTAAAAGGCTGATTAACAAAATGGAATCTGCTGATTTGTCCTTGTATGTATATCATCAACTGGAGACTTCAACATACACTGTAAACACGGGATCTTAGGAACCCATTAGTGGTTTATAAGGATTGCATTTGGATTTTGTATAATTGTGCATATATACTGAAGAAAAATATCAGGGGTGTACCTGAGAAGAGATGCATGAAACAAGATATTCAATTAAGTAAAGGGTAGTTAAGCAAAAATAAATTTCTCTGATTGTATATACTTTCTTCTAATAAACATTTTAATATAAAAACAAATTTATTAGTATAAGAATTTATTCTATTTAGATAGAGAAATAAAGCATATAAAAAAGGATGTTTTATTTTTCTAGTTATTAATATTTAGCATGTTAAATGGCATTTTCAATATGTCTTAAATTCTAATAGATATGATTTAGATGTATTTAGTTTCATTTTTGGGTGTCTTCCTTTTGAGGCATTACTATGAAAATGGTTAGTTTAATATCCTTCTGTTCTTTAGCATGAGTAAAAACATTGTGAATTATGCTACAAATAATGTTAGCATAAAAAATTTTAAAGAATTTTAAAAATAATTGGTTAATCAAGTTATTTTATTATTTTCAGCAAATTTCCAATATCTAAACTTTAAATATTCAAATATTTAACATTATAGATATTTAAATTTATATTATATAAATATATGTTTATAAATACATATAATTATTCAGGTTGCCATAATAAGAGAATGATAAATTTCTATGATCCTTAAATTTTATAAATGTAAACTTTGTTTCTGTATACAATGAAAATATATGTTGAAAAGAATCTCAGGGTAATGGTAATTGACTAAGCATTCTACAAAGAAATAGTAAACCTAAAAGTAATTATTCATTTTTAAAGATCATGGAAGGATTTTCAAGATAATAAATCTCAGCAAGTGAAAAATATCTGTAACAATTACTTTCTGAAGAATACAGAGCCATTCTTTGATGATGTATATTTGAATACACATTCACTGGATCCCTAATTTTTGGATAAATGAATTGCTTTAATCACATAAATGTCAACTATTATTATATTGTATGTTAAATAATATGAAATGTGTACTTTATTATTCTCAAGCAATTTCCTTCATGAGCAGATGAGCAGCTTCAAGAATCAAATCGACCACACTACATCACTCAGTGAAATTTACAGCAGATAAGGAACACAAAACATGGGAGAAAATGAAAGAGAAAAATTACCTTTCTCAAAAAAATCTATGCTCATCTGAATCTTAAATCATGTATTCTTTTCCCTTCATATCATTCTTGATGGGACTCTTGCAGAAAAAAAAAAAAAAGGGATTAAACTGACTGTGCTTCACTGTCAAGAGAAACCTATGGTCAGGGATATACCTAATTCCTAAAGCTTTCATCATTAATATTTTATGAGTCTCACTGATCTGTCCTATCTAGAAGAAAAATTTATCTTTCATTTGTGCAAGCACTACCTGCTGAGTAATAGATTTCTTCTCTGTAAATTGAGTGGTGAAATGCAAAAGGCAGCAAAGGTAAGAAGAGGCAAATTTTTCTTTTACTGGAGTCTGGCTGCACTTTTCTGGAGTTGCAGAGTCAGCCAAGCAAAGTGAAAGATCCTTGGGGAGCTAGGAAGTGTCATTTCCGTTCTAACATACTTTGGCCTACACATGTTACTCCCCACATGTTTAACCTGACTTGTAAATGAGATGATTAACTACAGTGACTTTTTTTAACTTAAATATTTACAAGTAAGTTTGGTGCCTACAATGTTGGAAAATCACTAGCTCAGCCTTGAAAATTTCCTTCATTGTAGATGAAGTAACGAAAAGGCAAATTAATGGTCTTTGAACACTTCAAACTGAAAAAGTAGGATATTTTGCCCCTTGGTGGAGCACGGCTTGCCTTAGCTGAACTAAGGAGGCCATTTAAGTAGGCTAAGAAGCCAACTAAGTAGAGTCATCTGTGACACTGGAGCTGGCTATTCCCTGGGCAGTGTTCATCCACAGAAAAGTGAAGTAGAGGAAGAGGGTCCAGGATCCCCTTTCACAGTCAAAAAGATATTGGGTGTCCATTTATTAAGTCCACCTGAGATAGGCTGGGACCTGGGACCCTTTGCTGCAGTGCTGCAATGCTTGCACCTGGACACATCTCTCCTTGAGCAACAAAATACAAAGAAACTATATGGGACTAAAAATAACTGCGTGCATGCGCAGTTGGGGCAAATTCTGGACAAGAAATACAAAAAGACCAAAAAACCCCAACTGCCACTTCTGAAGAGCTGGGAGCAAAAACAGGGGGTCTGGAGCAAAAGCACGGTACTGCTCATGCCCCCTGAACTCAACAACACCAGAGGGGTGAGCAAAACACCTAAGTCACCCCTCTGGCCTGAGCACTGGACACACCCCTACCCTCACCCCATATAAGGAACCAGCTTGTCCCCGTCAGGGAGCAAACAAGCAAGGGAACCTATTACTTGTTCTTGCTCCCCCCACCTGCTGCAGCAGAGGCCCCAATAAAGCCTTGCCTGAATTTCATGTCTGGCCTCTAGTAAATTTCTATTGGTTGGGGAAGGCCAAAGAACCTTGGTCAGTATCATACCTAGACCACAGGTGCATCTAGTTGCACAGGAAGTAGAGTGTGATTCCCACATGTGGTTGAAAATATAGCTTCTGGATAAATGTATTTAGTGTAAAATCAGAAAAGAATATTCCAGTTTCAAATGAGTATTTTTCTTTGCTAGAGAACACAGAATTCAAAACTATATGAAAAAATTGTTTCTTTTCTTCAGAGCTGTTATCTCAATTTTTAATTATATATTAACTAGTTTAATTAGTTAACATCTTTCTAATCTCTTAGAACATAAATCGGACCCTCTTTATTTTGGCACACAATTGTATCCCCAGAGTCTTGTACATCATTGGCAAGCAGTAGGTATTCACCAGTTTTTGGTAAAAAATGTGCATATTTTAAATTTTCATCAATGTCTACTAGCATGTTCTATATAATAATAATGTTTGTGGTAAGAGTGATGATTTATTCAAACTACAGCTACTGATCATAAATTTACATAAAGCATTGTGTTAGAAATGGGGTGATACTAGAATGTTTAAGATTAATTCCTGGGCCTCAAAGAGTTGACCATCTAGTTGAGAGAATAAGTATATGTGTAGAGATTATACAAAATGTGAAATATTAAGTGACAAGAGAACATATTAGTTGTAATTGTATATAGGTATTAGATAAACAGAAATGAAAGGACATCTTGATAAGGAGAACTACATGAGTAAATACATTGGAATCAAAGGAATATAAATCACAAACCATAAATTATGTTGCTAAGAATGATATAGCTTAGAACAACTGACAAGAGAACACTACCCCTGTCTATAAGAACCATCTAAACCCACTTCTTTCATTGATTTGTGTATTTAATTGTTGTAGTAGAAACACACATGATTCCCATGAACTGAAAGGATCTACATTCGACACTCACTAATATAATATTACCAGAACTACATGAATATTTCTTTTCTCACACTCCAGCTGGCTGCTGTATCCTTTCAAACTTTTTAAATCTTTGCCAACTTAAAATGTTTGGGGATAGAGGGGGAATGGTCTCTTGTTTTCATTTGATCTTTACTTGGGATTTATGCATCTTTTCATATCTTTATTCTTTCTTCTCTAAACATCAGTGCTTTTCTCATTCCTCCTTCTCCAATTTGTTTGCCGAAATCCTGGGTATCCTCACCCAGTTAGACAAATGGAGTAAAGTAGATAATAATTTTTAGAGAAAGGTAGCCATTTGTAGATATTTCCTACTAAGCAAAATGGTTGTTAGTTGTTGCTTATCAATGGGTTTGCTATACTAGTCACTAGTCACTAGTTTCAACAAATATTTTCTTTTTCTTTAAAATTTTCTCAGGCACACTTCTGGAAATTTTAAATTAATTCAGAACTCATTTAAGCCTTTGTTTTGGCAATAACTCACTAGTTCTGTTATTCTATATCTATTCTTAAAATTGATGTCAATTTGTGAAAACTATTATTTTAACCAAAAAAGTATGCAGTATATGAAATGAGTAATCTATTTTAAAAATAATATAAAAATTCAAAGTTAAATAAGAAAATACAACATGTTACATACACTGAGAAAACCATAATTCAAAAAGAGTCATGTACCACAATGTTAATTGCAGCTCTGTTTACAATGGCCAGGATATGGAAGCAACCTAAGTGTCCATCAACAGATGAATGGATAAAGAGGATGTGGTACGTATATACAATGCAATATTACTCAGCCATAAAAAGAAACAAAATTGAGTTATTTGTAGTGAGGTGGATGGACCTAGAGTCTGTCACACAGAGTGAAGTAAGTCAGAAAGAAAAAAACAAATACTGTATGCTAACACATATATATGGAATCTGAAAAAGAAAAAAAAAGCTTTTGAAGAACCTAGGGGCAGGACAGGAATAAAGATGCAGACGTAGAGAATGGACTTGAGGACACAGGGAGGGGGAAGGGTAAGCTGGGAAGAAGTGAGAGAGTGGCATGGACATATATATACTACCAAATGTAAAATAGATAGCTAGTGGGAAACAGCTACATACTACAGGGAGATAAGCTCGGTGCTTTGTGACCACCCAGAGGGGTGGAATAGGGAGGGTGGGAGGGAGACACAAGAAGGAGGAGATATGGGGATATATGTATATGTACAGCTGATTCACTTCATTATAAAGCAGAAACTAACACACCATTGTAAAGCAATTATACTCCAATAAAGATGTTAAAAAAAAAAGAAAATACATGTTAAGATGGGGAAAAATTTCGAGATTTCCTTGATTTTCAAACTGAAGTACTTTTCTTCAAAGCTAATATCAAACTACTTAAATTTATATCATTTTATTAAAAAATAGAATGTCCTATAAAGAAGATGTGGTACATATATACAATGGAATATTACTCAGCCATAAAAAAGAATGGAAAAACCCCAAAGTTAGCAGAAGGAAAGAAATCATAAAGGTCAGATCAGAAATAAATGAAAAAGAAATGAAGGAAACGATATCAAAGATCAATAAAACTAAAAGCTGGTTCTTTGAGAAGATAAACAAAATTGATAAACCATTAACCAGACTCATCAAGAAAAAAGGAAGACACAAATCAATAGAATTAGAAATGAAAAAGAAGAAGTAACAACTGACACTGCAGAAATACAAAGGATCATGAGAGAATACTATAAGTAACTCTATGCCAATAAAATGGACAAGCTGGAAGAAATGGACAAATTCTTAGAAATGCACAACCTGCGAGACAGAACCAGGAAGAAATAGAAAATATGAATAGACAAATCACAAGCACTGAAATTGAAACTGTGATTAAAAATCTTCCAGCAAACAAAAGCCCAGGACCAGATGGCTTCACAGGTGAATTCTAGCAAACATTAGGAGAAGAGCTAACACCTATCCTTCTTAGGCTCTTCCAAAATATAGCAGAGGGAGGAACACTCCCAAACTCATCTACAAGGCCACCATCACCCTGATACCAAAACCAGACAAAGATGTCACAAAGAAAGAAAACTACAGGTCAATATCACTGATGAACACATATGCAAAAATCCACAACAAAATACTAGCAAACAGAATCCAACAGCACATTAAAAGTATCATACACCATGATCAAGTGGGGTTTATCCCAGGAATGCAAGGATTCTTCAATATAAGCAAATTAATCAATGTGATGTACCATATTAACAAATTGAAGGAGAAAAACCATATGATCACCTCAATCGATGCAGAGAAAGCTTTCAACAAAATTCAACACCGATTTATGATAAAAACCCTGCAGAAAGTAGGCATAGAGGGAACTTTCCTCAACATAATAAAGGCCATATATGACAAAGCCACAGGCAACATCGTCCTCAATGGGGAAAAACTGAAACCACTTCCACTAAGGTCAGGAACAAGACAAGGTTGCCCACTTTCACCACTATTATTCAACAGAGTTTTGGAAGTTTTAGCCATAGCAATCAGAGAAGAAAAAGAAATAAAAGGAATCCAAATCGGAAAAGAAGAAGTAAAGCTGTCACTGTTTGCAGATGACATGATACTATACATAGACAATCCTAAAGATGCTACCAGAAAACTACTAGAGCTAATCAATGAATTTGGTAAAGTAGCAGGATACAAAATTAATGCACAGAAATCTCTAGCATTTCTATACACTAATGATGAAAAATATGAATGTGAAATTAAGAAAACACTCCCATTTACCACTGCAACAAAAAGAATAAAATATCTAGGAATAAACCTACCTAAGGAGACAAAAGACCTGTATGCAGAAAATTATAAGACACTGATGAAAGAAATTAAAGATGGTACAAGTAGATGGAGAGATATACCATGTTCTTGGATTGGAAGAATCAACATTGTGAAAATGACTCTACTACCCAAAGCAATCTACAGATTCATTGCAATCCCTATCAAATTACCAATGGCATTTTTCACAGAATTAGAACAAAAAAGTTTCTCAATTTGTATGGAAATGCAAAAGACCCTGAACAGCCAAAGCAATCTTGAGAAAGAAAAACGGAGGTGGAGGAATCAGGCTCCCTGACTTCATACTATACTACAAAGCTACAGTAATCAAGACAGTATGGTACTGTCACAAAAACAGAAAGATAGATCAATGGAACAGGATAGAAAGCCCAGAGATAAACCCACGCACATATGGTCACCTTATCTTTGATAAAGGAGGCAAGAATATACAGTGGAGAAAAAAATAGCCTTTTCAATAAGTGGTGCTGGGAAAACTGGACAGGTAGATGTAAAAGTATGAAATTAGAACACTCCCTAACACCATACACAAAATAAACTCAAAATGGATTAAAGACCTAAATGTAAGGTCAGACACTATCAAACTCTTAGAGGAAAACATAGGCAGAACACTCTATGACATAAATCACAGCAAGATCCTTTTTGACCCACCTCCTAGAGAAATGGAAATAAAAACAAAAATAAACAAATAAAAACCTAATGAAACTTCAAAGCTTTTGCACAGCAAAGGAAACCATAAACAAGACCAAAAGACAGCCCTCAGAATGGGAGAAAATATTTGCAAATGAAGCAACTGACAAAGGATTAATCTTCAAAATTTACAACCAGCTCATACAGCTCAATATCAGAAAAACAAACAACCCAATCCAAAAATGGGCAGAAGACCTAAATAGACATTTCTCCAAAGAAGATATACAGATTGCCAACAAACACATGAAAGAATGCTCAACATCGTTAATCATTAGAGAAATGCAAACCAAAACTACAATGAGATATCATCTCACACTAGTCAGAATGGCCATCATCAAAAAATCTACAAACAATAAATGCTGGAGAGGGTGTGGAGAAAAGGAAACCGTCTTGCACTGTTGGTGGGAATGTAAATTGATACAGCCACTATGAAGAACAGTATGGAGGTTCCTTAAAAACTAAAAATAGAACTACCAGATGACCCAGCAATCCCACTACTGGGCATATACCCTGAGAAAACCTTAATTCAAAAAGAGTCATGTACCACAATGTTCACTACAGCTCTATTTACAATAGCCAGGACATGGAAGCAACCTAAGTGTCCATCAATGGATGAATGGATAAAGAAGATGTGGCACATATATACAATGGAATATTACTCAGCCATAAAAAGAAACGAAATTGAGTTATTTGTAGTGAGGTGGATGGACCTAGAGTCTGTCATACAGAGTGAAGGAAGTCAGAAAGAGAAAAACAAATACCGTACACTAACACATATATATGGAATCTAAGGAAAAAAAAAAGAAGGTCATGAAGAACCTAGTGGCAAGATGGGAATAAAGATGCAGACCTACTAGAGAATGGACTTGAGGATATGGGGAGGGGGAAGGGCAAGCTGGGACAAAGTGAGAGAGTTGCATGGACATATATACACTACCAAATGTAAAATAGATAGCTAGTGGGAAGCAGCCACATAGCACAGTGAGGCCAGCTCGGTGCTTTGTGACCAGCTAGAGTGGTGGGATAGGGAGGGTGGGAGGGAGGGAGACGCAAGAGGGAAGAGATATGGGAACATATGTATATGTATAACTGATTCACTTTGTTATAAAGCAGAAAGTAACACACCACTGTAAAGCAATTACACTCCAATAAAGATGTTTAAGAAAAAAAAAAGAGAATGGAATAATCCCATTTGCATCAACATGGATGGACCTAGACATTATCATACTAAGTGAAGTAAGTCAGACAGAGAAAGACAAATATCCTATGATATCACTCATATGTGGAATGTAAAAAAAAAAAAAAAAAAAGATACAAATGAACTTATTTACAAAACAGAAACAGACCACAGAATTCAAAAACAAACGTATGGTTACCAGAGGGGAAACGTGGTCGGGTGGGTCAGATAAATTAGGAGTTAGGAGTTTGGGATTAACATTTACATGCTACTATATATTTATAAAATAGATAATCAACAAGGACCTACTGCATAGCACAGGGAACTCTACTCAATATTCTGTAATAACCTATATGGGAAAAAAATCTAAAAAAGAATGGATATATGTTTATGTATAACTGAATCACATTGCTGTACACCTGAAACTAACACAACATTGTAAATCAACTGTACTCCAATATAAAATAAAAATTAAATTAAAAAAATAGAATGTCATTTACATTCCCTAAACCTTGAAAATTCTCTAAATTTGCTAATTTCATAGTAACATATTTCTGAAACTATGTAAACTTTGTTCATATCCATGAATATTATTTGATGGCCTTTGTATAGATATAACCACTGGTAATTCCCACATTCTACTCTTCTTTTATTCAAAACATCAGTTATCTGGATTTAGTTTTTAAACTTCCTCCCCTTTTTTCCTTTAACATCTCTATCATTTACACTAATACATGGCTTTTTTTTAGGGTCACATTTTACTACATAACAGAATTCTTTTGTTTCTTGCTTATTGATTCCTTTTTCTTGTTTTTTAACCACGTCACAATAATTACATCTTCTTTAAAGACTAGTGGAACTTTTTTTAAAAGATAAGTTGAAGGGGGCTTCCCTGGTGGCGCAGTGGTTGGGAGTCCGCCTGCCGATGCAGGGGACGCGGGTTCGAGCCCCGGTCTGGGAGGATCCCGTGTGCCGCGGAGCGGCTGGGCCCATGGGCCGTGGCTGCTGGGCCTGCGTGTCCGGAGCCTGTGCTCCACGGTGGGAGAGGCCACAGCAGTGAGAGGCCCGCGTACAGCAAAAAAAAAAAAAAAAAAAAAGCTAAGTTGAAGTATAAAAACCGGTGATTTGGCTGCGTGTATTCCCCTAGTGACTCCTTTTTGTGTATCATCTTAAAGCCTTTAAAATGTGTGTAAAAAAATCACAACATGATGCGGACTTTCACAGTTTTTCAATTACTACTGAAAAACCAGGAATGTTAAATTCACAAATGCCAAAGAGTAATCATATAGTCAAGTTCAGGAGAAGGGCAGGGAGTTCATTGGTGAATCCCGGTTGGAGGAAAGGGGAATAACGTCTGTTCACTATTCTTTTGTGACACAATGGCACATAACAATGACATTGGGGAAAAGTTGTGGATTAAGGAAAACATTTTCTCACTGAAACTTTTGGAGCTCTCTTTTCCCAAGCATTCAGCCTCCAAGTAATATTCCTGTTTGCACAGCAGCTACCCTTCTGGCTTTTCAGTATATCCCTAACTAAATGGTGTCTATTGTCTCTTCCAACCAATTAGATAAGTGAATCAGATAACTCTGCTGCCAAAATAATGTCTTAAATGCAGCTGCAGTCAGACCACACTACACTTTGATCCCTTTATTGTTTTCTCATTGTCTGTTTGGTTAAATTAATTTCTTTGCCATATATTTTATTCACACCAAGCATCTTATGCCTCAGCCACGGTGGACTACCTGCTGTTTTTCAAACACATTTCATATGAACTTTCAAGCTTCAGTGCTTTTGAACATATATTCCATCTTCCTAGAACAAAATCCTGATCAAATGTCACTTTTTTTAGAAGGTCTGTAACCTCTGCAGCAATGTTGGTCATCCTTTTCTTAAGACTTTAATTAGAGGATGAACTACATGTTACTGCAATCTTTCTGTGAATGTCTGTATCTTCCCAATGCTGTAAACTCAAGGAGAGAAATTATATTATGTCATCTTTGTGTTTGGAATATAATAGATATTGAATAATGGCTAAGTGACTAATATAATGAATTTATATGACATTTTCCCACTAACTGGAGCTTTTCAGGGAAAATAACTCAAGATTTCTCCAGCAGACAGAATTTTGAATTCTATGCACTGCTATTTGAGGAGGTATTTTTGATTTGGCAGTTCTTTCTGGACCTCATAATAATAGATTAGCATAGGTTTACTTAAATTTAAGGGCTTTTAAAATCTGATTTTAACCTACACTGCCTCGCTTCTTTGCTTAGTCATTAACTAAACCTTTCCTTAGATAGATATTTTTATAAGAGAAAAAAGGTTATAAATGAAAATCCACAATTAACAATGGGTATTTTTTATATCTATACATTTTAGTTATTAATATGATGTTGGGGCCTAAATTATCTAGAAAATAATATTCCTTCAAATTAACTGACACATATAAATGCTATAATAAATCTGCTAGAAAGATAGTACAAAATAAAAAGCCTCATCAGAAAGATGACAGCTCTCTTTCGAATAGTTCTTTTGAGTAGTTTGTGTAAAGAGTATGAATGCCCCCAAAATCTATAAAAATACTTTGTATCATGACAAATAAAATATTCAAACTATTCTCATAACCTCTTTTAGCAAGAAAAATAAACTTAACAGTCTACTAATAGTGATAAATATTTTCCCCAGTAGTTTATGGCTTACAATTAAATTATACTTAAAAATTTACAGTGTTTTAAATTTGAAAATGCTTCAAATATATTACTGTCATGGATTCTTAAAACAGTCTTATAAAGTAAGCTCAACAATTTTTGGTATTATCTTTATTTTTTATATTAGAAAACTGAGACCATGAGAGATTTGGTAACTTCCTCAAGGCAACATATACAACATGTCTTCTAGGTTTGAATTTAAATTAATCCATCATATATTATGGGGATAAAGATCTCTCTGACATTTTTTACTTGGTCTGTCCATGATTTTAATAAAAAGGTAAGAGTTTATTGAACTCTAACATATATATCTAAATGTCTAATTTAATATTTTATTTATCTTTTAGATGTAAAAACCATATTCAATTTTCAAGTTTGCCCTCAAATTCTTCCCAATTCCAATTTCATTAGGGGACAGTCTTAAGTTTATACAAAGCATTTAGAGAGATATCCACATTTCTAGGAAAAGCATTGAATTTAAAGAATATAATACTTTACACAAACATTTCATTCAATTCGTATGCCAGAGCATTTCATTTTCCTGGAAGATCGAACATCCTCCCTTAAGGTTCACACTAGTGCCTCCTTTGTGTTCTATTCATCCCTTTGTTCACATTTTTTCACCCCTTTGCTGATTTCTTCTGCCTTCAGAAGGAACCATAGTTCTACTGACCAGCTGGGCTAAAACCAGTGTTTCTAGTTTCCATTCCGCTGGTTGAAAACAGCTGTCTCCCCTGTTCTCTTCTGGCTGCAGACAGTCCCTACCCACCCGACCCCTCCCCTGGGGATTTATCCATTCTGGAAGGGCAGACATAGGATAGTTCAAGCGCCAGTGTGATGTGGCCTGTATATCTGATAAAGGCTATTCTACCTAGACTGTGGTAGCCAGATACGTTTACTTTTCTGACACAAAACCAGTGTCAGAACACTGTGGTTCTGATTATCATGAACTAAAATGACAAAGATTCTGTCCTTTTGGTTCTTGCCTCTCTCACCTGACAAGCGCTATGTCTTAAGAGTACCAGAGCATCAACCTCTGAACAGGAGTCTAACACTTGTGGAGTAAGCCATCACTCTCACACCATCTACCTTATGCATATCAGCATACTGAAACTGATCAGAGAAGTGGGAGACAGCAGTCTTACTCAGAATGGAAACAGAAATAAAGCAGGAAGCAAGAGAGTGGACACAAAGCATTGTCTTTTGAAAACTTCTTTGTTCCCAATTTCCTAGAGGTAGAGAGGGAAACATGCAAATATGGCTATCAACTAAAAGAAGACCTACAGCTTCAGTTTTTCCAAAGGAAGTAGAGATCTCTGGAGATGACAAACCTATCTGAGGCTCAAGGCTTCTATTCCTCTGTTTTTGATACACTGGGGGAGGCCTCTAGACAGATAGCCCTCTCTGAGGTTGTCATGTCACTCAAAGAATAAAGAATTGTTTTTCCCTAATAGTATTTTCCCAGAGGCGCCATATCTTTTTTTTTTTTTTTTTGTGGTACGCGGGCCTCTCACTGTTGTGGCCTCTCCCGTTGCGGAGCACAGGCTCCGGACGCACAGTCTCAGCGGCCATGGCTCACGGGCCCAGCTGCTCCGCGGCATGTGGGATCTTCCCGGACCGGGGCACCAACCCATGTCCCCTGCATCAGCAGGTGGACTCTCAACAACTGCGCCACCAGGGAAGCCCTGTTTTGTTTTGTTTTTTAATGAATAAAAATTATTTAGGTAAAGTTCAGGAAACTTTCTCAATTGTCTTATAAATTTTTAGGAAACATATATGGCTTATTAAAGTTTCAAAATGATCTATAATAGTTGTTTAACTCCTCACGTAAAATGTCTATTATACCTTTTGTTATGATTGGCTATTTAATCATATCAGAATACAAAATTTACCAGTCTAGAGAGTCCATTAAATTGGAAATAATTTGTTCAAATAATTTAAGACATCACTTTTAA